>NC_091072.1:67019015-67322045 GCF_032405125.1 Capricornis sumatraensis | reverse complement strand
AGATAATCCCACACAGTGCTGACAACAATGCCTGACATGTCTTGAATATTCAGTCCACACAGATTTGTCAGCAACTGCTAACCAAGCAAAGACTAAGAGCCCTGGTACCGAGTTCCCAGGGTCTTGCTTTCTGGCTTTTTGGGGCTGTGCTGGAGCGTCTTTTTTGGGCGTCTTCGTTATACTGTGTGGGCCTTCTCCAGTTGCGGCGAGCAGGGGCCAGTCCCTAGTTGCTGTGTGTGGGCTTCTCATTGGGGTGGCTTCTCTTGTGAAGCACGGGCTCCAGGGAGCTTGGGCTTAGCTGCCCTGTGGCATGTAGGATCTTCCCACTTCATGGATCAAACCTATGTCCCCTGCATTGGCAGGCAGATTCTTAACCGCTGGACCACCAGGGAAGTCCCCCAGTGTCTTTCTCTGCATCACTTTGACTGACTTTGAAAAAGTGAGGGAAATTCTACTCTTGTCAATGCCCATAAAAATAATGTACAGGTAATTACAAAAACCAGCCCCACATGGTGTAGAGAGTAAATTCACCCAAGTGCAATCAGACCCCAATTCCAGGCAGTCCATAAAATGACAAAGATGTTAAGTGAAAGTGTGTTAGTTGCTCAATTGTGTCTGACTCCGTGACCTGATGGACTGTAGCCCACCAGGCTCCTCTGTCCATGGAATTCTCCAGGCAAGAATACTGGAGTGAATGGCCATTCCCTCCTCCAAGGGATCTTCCTGACCCAGGGAATGAACCTGGGTCTCCTGCACTGCAAGCAGATTTTTTTTACTGTCTGAGCCACCAGCTGCTAACTGCTAAGTCACTTAGTCGTGTCCGACTCTGTGTGACCCCATAGATGGCAGCCCACCAGGCTCTCCCATCCCTGGGATTCTCCAGGCAAGAACACTGGAGTGGGTTGCCATTTCCTTCTCCAATGCATGAAAGTGAAAAGTGAAAGGGAAGTCGCTCAGTCGTGTCTGACTCTTCGCGACCCCATGGATCGCAGCCTACCAGGCTCCTCCATCCATGGGATTTTCCAGGCAAGAGTACTGGAGTGGGGGTGCCATCGCCTTCTCCGGACCACAAAGATATTAAGTTTTCCAACAACGTTTATGTCAAAGTTTAGGAGAAAGGTTGTCAGCTTGACAGATTTGAATCCTGCTCGTGCCCTGAACAAACTTTAGGCAAGTTGCTGAATTCTTCTAAGCTCCTGAAAACTGAGGATAACACCAAATCCTACAGGGTTTATTGTGCAGACCGAGAAATCCGAGATGATCAGTACGCAGCATAGTGCCTGGCCATTGCCAAAGCTTGTGAACCAGTCACTTTTAGTATTATCACTTCTGTATTTGTATCATTATTATTGTATGTATAATCAGTATACATTATTATTATTAATTATCTGTGATGAAGTTTCGTTCTGTGCTGTGGAAGGCAGATTTACCTCCAAGACCTCCCAAAGCCTCTCCCTGACCCTTCAACCTTTGTTTCATGATGCTAACGTTTCCTTTGCAACAGGAAGTAGCCCTGAGGAGTTGTAAATAGTCCTGGGTGTAAAGTGCATTGGAGTATTTTGCCTGAAGACCTTTATCCAGGTTCTTTTATTGCCATCTATTGGTCATGTGATCTTACAAAGGTCACATAACCTCTCTGAGTCTCAGGGACATGTGGAGACACAATGTAATCAACTTCATAGATTTGTGGTAAGATTTAAAAGGATGTTTGAGAAAGTGCTTGGCAAAGCATGATGCTTATAAAAGTATTACATGTTATCATTACAACAGTACATCCTCCATTCTTTTTCCTAAATATCTTTGGATGCTATATATATATATATATCTCATACATGTAAACTTCTGTGTCACAATTGTTAAGGGATTTTCCACAGTTATTTGAAAATGGTGTCTGAACCTTGTGCTAGCTTGGGAGGGAGAGGAATGAACCTGGATTCTCCCCAGACTGGGGAGGAGTCTGGAAGACTCTGCCAAGGAGTCTCATCCAACAGCTTCCAGGGACAAGGTTTGCAACAAGATTATTCATGAAATCTAATGAGCTTTCATGTTTTGGTTTGAGTAGCAAAGGAAACACTGAAAGGCTAAAGCTACTAAAATAGGGCCATGGCTCTTCCCAACATCATTCACATCACACCCAGGTTTCCTGGCACATTCTGGCCATGGCAAAGATGCTCTGATTCACAGCTTAAAGTTATTGGGAGCTCTGTGTGGTGGCTGTTCCTCCTACGGCTCTGAGGTGATGCTCTGGTAGGTGCTTCTTGCAGCTGCATGGGTTTCTAGAAAGGCAAGGACCATTTTCTTGGGTCATAAAAAGAGCTGTGGCATAATACTGAAAGGTACATTTCAGACTAAAGATATGTCAAAATAAAAGCCTCAAAAACAGGCGGGGGCAGGGGAGTGGGTGGTGGTCAAAGGAAGTAGAGAAGTCAAGGAAACTTTTTTCCAGTTTTGCTTATTTGCAAACACTGAAGGTCCTGAGCACAAATCTCCTGTTCCGAAATGGGTGAATTTAACTCAGATGACCATTAGATCTACTACTGTGGGCAAGAATCCCTTAGAAGAAATGGAATAGCCATCATAGTCAACAAAAGAGTCCAAAATGCAGTACCTGGATGTGATTTCAAAAATTACAGAGTGATTTCTGTTCGTTTCCAAGCCAAACCATTCAGTGTCACAGTAATCCAAGTCTATGTCCGACCAGTAATGCTGAAACGCTGAAGTTGAACGGTTCTGTAAAGACCTACAAGACCTTCCAGAACTAACATCCACAAGAGATGTCCTCTTCATTATAGGGGACTGAAATGCAAAAGTAGGGTTAAGAAACACCTGGAGTAACAGGCAAATTTGGCCTTGGAGTATAAAACGAAGCAGGTCAAAGGCTAACAGAGTTTTGCCAAGAGAACACACTGGTCATAGCAAACACCCTCTTCTAACAACACAAGAGAAGATTCTACACATGGACATCACCAACGGTCAATACCGAAATCAGATTATATTCTTTGCAGCTAAAGATGGAGAAGCTCTACACAGTCAGCAAAAACAAACTAGGAGCTGACTGTGGCTCAGTTCATGAACTCCTTACTGCCAAATTCAGACTTAAATTGAAGAAAGTAGGGGAAACCACTTGGAGAAGGAAATGGCAACCCACTCCAGTGTTCCTGCCTGGAGAATCCCAGGGACTGGGGAGCCTGGTGGGCTGCCGTCTATGCGGTCACACAGAGTCGGACATGACTAAAGCGATTTAGCAGCAACAGGGAAAACCACTATACCATTCAGGTATGACCTAAATCAAATCCCTTACGATTATACAGTGGAAGTGACAAATAAATTCAAGTGATAAGCTCTGATAGACAGAGTGCCTAAAGAACCATGGACAGAGGTTCATGACACTGTACAGGAGGCAGTGATCAAGACCATCCCCAAGGGGAAAAAAAATGCAAAAGGCAAAACGGTTGTCTGCTGAGGTCTTACAAATAGCTGAGAAAAGAAGAGAAGCTAAAGGCAAAAGAGAAAAGGAAAGATAAACCCATTTGAATGCAGAGTTCCAAAGAATAGAAGGAGAGATAAGAAAGCCTTCATAAATGATCAATGCAAAGAAACAGAGGAAAACAACAGAATGGGAAAGACTAGAGATCTCTTCAAGAAAATGAGAGATACCAAGGGAACATTTCATGCAAAGATGGGCACAATAAAGGACAGAAATGGTTTGGATCTAACAGCAGCAGAAGAGATTAAGAAGAGGTGGCAAGAATACACAGAGGAACTGTACAAAAAAGATCTTCAAGACACAGATAATCATGATGGTGTGATCACTCACCTAGAGCCAGACATCCTGGAATGCAAAGTCAAGCGGGCCTTAGGAAGCATCACTACAAACAAAGTTAGAGGAGGTGATGGAATTCCAGTTGAGCTATTTCAAATCCTAAAAGATGATGCTATGAAAATGCTGCACTCAATATGCCAGCAAATTTGGAAAACTCAGCAGTGGCCATAGGACTGGAAAAAGTCAGTTTTCATTCCAATCCCAAAGAAAGACAATCCAAAGAATGCTCAAACTACTGCACAATTGCACTCATCTCACACACTAGTAAAGTAATGCTCAAAATTCTCCAAGCCAGGCTTCAACAGTACTTGAACCATGAACTTCCAGATGTTCAAGCTGGTTTTAGAAAAGGCGCAGGAACCAGAGATCAAATTGTCAACATCTGCTGGATCATGGAAAAAGCAAGAGAGTTCCAGAAAAACATCTATCTCTGCTTTATTGACTATGCCAGAGCCTTTGACTGTGTGGATCACAACCAACTGTGGAAAATTCTGGAAGAGATGGGAATGCCAGACCACCTGACCTGCCTCCTGAGAAATCTGTATGCAGGTCAGGAAGCAACAGTTAGAACTGGACATGGAACAGCAGACTGGTTCCAAATCGGGAAAGGAATATGTCAAGGCTGTATATTGTCACCCTGCTTATTTAACTTATATTTAGAGTACATCATGAGAAATGCTGGGCTGGAAGAAGCACAAGCTGGAATGAAGACTGCCAGGAGAAATATCAAGAACCTCAGATATGCAGATGACACCACCCTCATGGCAGAAAGCAAAGAAGAACTAAAGAGCCTCTTGATACAAGTGAAAGAGGAGAGTGAAAAAGTTGGCTTAAAGCTCAACATTCAGAAAACTAAGATCATGGCATTTGTGACTGCAGCCATGAAATTAAAAGACGCTTACTCCTTGGAAGGAAAGTTATGACCAACCTAGATAGTATATTAAAAAGCAGAGACATTACTAGGTCTGTCTAGTCAAGGCTATGGTTTTTCCAGTAGCCATGTATGGATGTGAGAGTTGGACTATAAATAAAGCTGACTGCTGAAGAATTGATGCTTTTAACTGTGGTGTTGGAGAAGACTCTTGAGAATCCCTTGGACTGCAAGGAGATCCAACCAGTCAATCCTAAAGGAAAAAAGTCCTGAATATTCATTGGAAGGACTGATGCTGCAGTTGAAACTCCAATACTTTGGCCACCTGATGCAAAGAACCGACTCATTGGAAAAGACCCTGATGCTGGGAGAGACTGAAGGCGGGAAGAGAGGGGGACGACAGAGGATGAGATGGTTGGATGGTGCCACTGACGCGTTGAACATGAGTTTGAGTAAGCTCTGGGAGTTGGTGATGGACAGGGAAGCCCAGCGTGCTGCAGTCCAAGGGGTTGCAAAGAGTCAGACACGACTGAGCGACTGAATAATGCTTGGGAGCCACAGCCGCCACGCTGGACAACTTCAGGGGCAGCCTTTACGCCGTGGGCTATGATCTTCTCTAGGAGGCGCCACTCAAGTAGAATACAATGGTGGTGGTACACCAAGCTTTTGGGCAGTAGGACCTTGCTGGGACCAAATCCTACAAGAGCCAGACGTGTATCACAAATAAAGCCTCAATCCTTACTGTAGTTTTCTCACCAATTTTTTCTGAAAACAAACCAGTGGACAAATAAAACATTTTAAATCCCCAGTTAAAATGTCAGGAAGGACATTAGGTGATACAATGTTTCCAGATAAGCACTATTTAAAATCCTAATGCTGCAGTGGATTATGTGTTCCTAAGGAAAGCAGGTTTGTAGTTAAAATGTATGTCTGATCATTTATTTTCCTCCTGTTCCATTTAATTTGGGTCTAATAGTTCCTAGTATCTGTTATATCCAAAGAGTCTCAGGAAAAATATAAAAGAAAAAGGTACTTTACTTTTAAATAAATTCCAAAGTCATGTCTCTGCTTCAGGCTCTCAAGATAAAAGACAGCAGCCGAGTAGTTCAGGCAGTAGGTCTGGTGGCTCTGACACAGGCTACCCCGGAAATTCTGCAAGGGGAGAAGGGCACGAGAGAGTGAAAGGATGCAAAAGTACAGAGAGACTTTCTCTTCACTTCAGTAACCAAAGCAGGAGAAGCTGGGGACACACCATTATCAACCATGTGTACATGGAGAGAAGCAGGTGATCGTCAAACACTATTAAACAATGGTATCCCCATAATAAACCATTAACTCCTATATTGGAAAGCTTGATGCTGGAGCCGAAGCTCCGATACTCAGGCCACCCGATGCACAGAGCCAACTCACTGGGAAAGACCCTGATGCTGGGAAAGATGGAGGGCAGGAGGAAAGGGGGTGACAGAGGATGACATGGTTGGATGGCATCACCGATTCAATAGACATGAGTTGGAGCAAACTCAGAACATAGTGAAGGACAGGGAAGCCTGGTGTGCTGCAGTCCATGGGGTCGCAAAGAGTTGGACACAACTTAGTGACTGAATAACTCCTCCTCCTCAATAAATTGCCTTTTCTTGCCTGTATTTTTTAAAAAAATTCTATTTGGGACATCTTGATTTAATTCACCCTTTATTTGCACTTATGCTTTGTTGAGGCCCACACAGGTTGCATGGTACCTGGTAACAGACACTGCCTAAGCCTGTGCTCATAGTATATGATTAAAGTAACAACATCTAACTTTTCATCAAATCTTCTGCAAAAATATCCACAAACTGAATTCCCCTGCCAGCTTCTAAAAAACAGTCAAATCTGGGGCACCTCATTAAATGTACTGTTTCATAGCAAGCATTTTATGTACTTGTTTTACCTAATCTGACACTTGCCTTTCCCTTTCTTCACTATTCTTATGTATGGTCTTAAACTTGCTGTAATGATTACACATTAAGTCATATCAAATTTGTATTAGAATAAGCCAGGTGGCCAGTGTGCAAGTACACACATTTACACTACCTAAATTACCACTGAGGGTAGGCCTGGCCATGGGACTTTCTGAGGCTGATGCATGTGAACAGATATGCCAGAAACGTGAAGAGTCAGTGAGCGTTCGGCCTCTGTCTTTTACGTCTTGCCCTGGAGGCGCGGTGGTGACATTCCAGGTGGTGGCTGCTCCTTCAGCAGGGGTCCCGGAGTGAGAACAATGAGAAAGCAGGAACACGGCGTGAGTGAGATGTGAACCGAGCCACCGAGGGTTGGAGTTTCTTTCCGTGGCACAACCGAATCCAACCTGACGCTGGCCTTTTTAAATTTAGGAAAAACTTCTGCAGCCCACCTTTGCGCCTCTGTAACATATCAGGGAGCATCCATATATGGCTATCATTATAGACTTTTGGTGAAGAGTCCATGCTTTACTAGGCTATGGTCTGAAAAGCTGTGTCCCCCTCAAACTCATATGTTGAATCTTAACCCTCAAGGTGATGGTATTGGAGGGGGTGGACCCTTCCGGAGACGATGAGATCCCAAAGGTGAAGCCTCCATGAATGAAATGAATGCCCTTACAAAAGAGACTCCGGAGAGCTCGCTGGCCCCCTCCACTAAGTGAAGAATACAATGAGAAGTCTGATCAGAAGAGGGCCCTCACATGACCCGGCTGCCACCCTGGTACTGGATGTCCACCCTCTAGAACAGTCAGACATCGATTTGTTGTTTACAAGCTACCCAGTTTGTGGCACTTTGTTATGCAGAGCCTGGGCAGACTAAGGCAGACTACTTATGTGTTTTGATGAAAAGCTGTTATTTCTTCAGACTATTCACTAAAAACTGAATTAAAAATTATTTTTAGGGGGCCAGGTCTTGTTGCTAACGTCAACCTTCAGATGAATACTCCCAGATATGTCTGCCACAGCATCTATGTCCCAAGAGAGCCACAGCTGCCCCTCACCCTTGGAGATTCTCCAAGACCAGCAGAGGAATGATATACTTGGATCTATAATGGGTGCTGATGCTCTTTTGTGCTTCTTCCCATCACCATTAGAGGACGATGGCCAAGTTAGTCCAAGGAGCCAAGTGGAGAGAGCCTGCCAGTTGTCCTAGCCCTTGATGGAGTACGAAATTATCAAGAAAACCAAGGGGACTTCAGACCCTGAACCAACACACATCCAATCATGCTCATTATCTAACTTACTAAGGGCTCTACCCTTTAACAAAAATAAAAAATGTGTAGCATGCAATGGTCCTAAAGAAATAATTTCTGACTCTAAAGGAATTGGGAGATCCTGAGATTTTAGCTAATTATTTCCAACACTTTATATTCTTTCTCCTGTTTTTCAAAGCTTTTCTTATTCTGATGTGCTTTCAAAATTCACTGAAGGATTTCCCCAGCTTATGCCTAGTTTTCTGCTTGTTTTGCCTTCTTAAATAGTCCTTGTTCATATCTCACTTCAAGCATCACTGCCTCAGGAAGAATTTCCTAGCTGTAACTACCTCACCATCTGCCCCAAACTAGAAGTTTCCTTTCATAATATCTATGTATCTTTTTTCCCCAGCACTAATCTCAATTTTACTATATAATCATTGGTGTCATTAGTCGATTAATTTCTTTCCCACCGGAATGAAAACTCCCCCAAAGTAAGGGGTGTGTCTAATTCTGCACATTATCATGTACACGTTATCAGCTCCACACGTAAGTACTTCGTAATGCACATTACTTTATGCTTTTCAATTTTGATACTTGCCCTTTGCAAGAACATTAAACATGAACCTGAGTATAATGTTTACAAGTCAATGCATCTTACTCTATATTTTAAAAAATGGATTATAACAGCTTAAATCTTGCTAAATGACGATAGATAGAAACAGGATTAAAAGCTCAAAGTAGGGGAGAAAGTTCAAATTATCTACTCAAGGGAAAAAATAGCATTTATCAGACCAGGGGTACAAGTCTTCCTCCTTCCTCCTCCTTTAATACACAGAAGTCTTATTAAGGGTGCTGATGGATTTGAAGGTTTACTTTATTCCTTTCAGAAAGCCTGGCACTTTTGTTAGAATGACTACTGAACCATGTAATTAGCCTGCACAAACTATTGCTGTGAATATTGCTTTAAATTGAAGTCATTTGAAAAACAGACTTGGAAATGGCTTTTCCATGCATGCAGATTTTGTATTAACAAAGCTCACACAGGAGAGATAACAATGGAAAAACAGAATCTGCGACTTATTTTTAAAAATGCTGATTGGTGGAGAAAGGGATGTTTCTCTTGTGGGAGGGTGTTGGCAGAACTTTCCCAGAAATAACAATGATGATGATGGTTGAGGAAATATAAACAATCATCCTGAGAGGTGGGTGAATTTATCACACAGAAGCTGAGATATCCCAAAGAGGATTTTACCTTTGTGAGCACAGAAATAAAATCCAACGATGGTGAAGTCTCACAAATGTCAATGTAGTCCTTGAAGATACGGAAAAGACTGTTCACAAAACCAAAGCTTGTCTAGGGCCAGGGAGAAAGGAAAACAGAGTAGGCACACTTGCAGGGCTAAGAAATAAATATCCAGTGAACTTCAAATTTTGTTCCTACAGATGATTCCTACTTCCAAGTTATCTCCCTGGCAAAATTTAAAGATTTATTTTCCTCTACTCTCTAATATATTTTCTTACAAATGAATTCCTGTAGTATCTCTCTTCTCTTCCTTTTTAGAGGAAAGATAGCTTTTATTTATAATATATGTGATAAAGAACATTCATTTGAGACTAGTCATTTATGATGATGGAGCACTTAGGAATGTTTTTCTCTTTCTTTGTATTCAACATTATTTACTGAGGAAACTCATGTACCCAACATTACTTATTCAGTCCTTCTATGCACGAGGCACTGTCTGAGGTCTTCTGGATAAAGCAGTAAACAAGATGGGTTCCTGAGTATACACTAGAAAGGATATACTTCTAGAAGGTGTTCCAGAACTTGTACACTAGAAAAAACATGGAACATTTCCTGAATTTGTGTGTCTTTCTTGGACAAATCCATTCTAATCTTTGTCTCATTCCAATTTTAGTACATGTGCTGCTGAACTGAGCATTATGATTATTATCTTAAGTAACCACAGAAGAATTTTTTGAAATGTTATTGAAGACTAACTGATGGCTGCAATCTATTGGAAAGATTTCCTTCTTATTAACCTGAACTCCAGACCGTAAGATTATAGAGAAGGAATATGGAAGAAACAATATTCCATACGCCAACATGGAATACAAACCACAAAAAGAGAAAAGCATAAATTTTCAGAGTCCTCTGGCGATTTTCAAAACACGGCTACTGGAACCTTTCTACTTTGGCTCACCTGACTTAGCTCCTCCAGGTTTGCAAAAAGTCTCCATAAATCCACATCCAGGAGATATTCATGAGTCTGCAGATATTTTAATGTATTCATGAAGATCTTAAAGAAATAAAACACACATCACTTTCTGCTTTTCAATTTTGATATTTGCCCTTTGCAAGAACATTAGACATAAACCTCCTGAGTATAATTTTACAAAACAACTTAGGGAGCAGTATTTTCAATGGTTAGGAATTGTGCTAAACACAATGATGGCATTTAAGCTCCATAGAACACATAGGAAATGTGCTCTTCTGTATGAAGTGGTCATTGCTGCGTGAGCCCTACCAATATTCCTGTAGAACATAATTTGTTTGAGCAGGCTTTCTCTCCTCCCAGCACCAGAGAGATCTCCAAGGTTCTCTTCTTGCCAGCAGCACTTACTTGAGACCAAAACAACATTCATTCTCAGTTTTTATTTATTCCTTTCTCTGCAAAAGACTTAAATGTCCTTTACTTTCAGGAAATTGAAAAGAGAACTAATGAGTGATTATCTGATAACTGGTAAGATGTTTAGATTTGGATAAAGCCATTAAATATTAATGAAAATATTAAGAGAGGCTTTATGTTACTGTTACTTGACTTGATGTTTTCCTACAATAGGAAAACTACAGCAAGTCAAGAAAAAAACACAATCCTCACAGATCACCTGTCCCTCATTCAATAAACTAAAGAGAGATCAATTTATTGAAATAGGAATACTCTGTATCAATATGATGAAGCATTCAGAGGGACCAAATAAGTCAAGAATTACAGGTATGAAAAGATTGGGCTTTAGATCATCAACGTTTTCCAATTCCTACTTCTATATTACCTAATCAGTGCAGTAAACGGTTCTTGAACTTGCATCAGAATCATTTAGAGGCCTTGTTAAACCAGAGATTAGTAGGCCCTACCCGGAGCCTTTCTGATTCAGTAGGTCTCTGATGAGATATGAGAATATGAATTTCTAACAAGTTCCCAAGTGATTCTGATGCTGCTGGTTCAGGGACTACACTTTGAGAACCACTGTTGAGAGCTTCCCACAATCTAGGCAGCACCAGTTGTCTGCAAGTCTGTCAATATCTTAGCATTTAAAACATATAGCAGAAAGAAACAGAAACCGTGACTTCAGATAAATTGGAGACATTCAGAAGAAATCATCTTTGTGCTATAAGATTCTTTGCTTTAACTGTTTACAACAGCCAAGACATGGAAGCAACCTAGATGTCCATCGGCAGACGAATGGATAAGAAAGCTGTGGTACATATACACAATGGAATATTACTCAGCTATTAAAAAGAATGCCTTTGAATCAGTTTTAATGAGGTGGATGAAACTGGAGCCTATTATACATAGTGAAGTAAGTCAGAAAGAAAAATACCAATACAGTATATTAATGCACATATACGGAATTTAGAAAGATGGTAACGATGACCCTATATGCAAGACAGCAACAGAGACACAGGTGTAAAGAACAGACGTTTGGACTCTGTGGGAGAAGGCGAGGGTGGGATGATTTGAGAGAATAACACTGAAACATGTATATTATATGTGAAATAGATCACCAGTCCACGTTTGATGCATGAGACAGGGTGCTCAAGGCTGGTGCATTGGGATGACCCTGAGGGATGGGCTGGGGAGGGAGGGTCAGGATGGGGAACACATGTACACCCATGGCTGATTCATGTTAATGTATGGCAAAAACCACCACAATATTGTAAAGTAATTAGCCTCCAATTAAAATAAATTAAAAGAATTCTTTGCTTTATAGAATTTTTTTGCTATTTAAGAAAAATATTGAGTCTTTCAGTGAATTTGAGTTACAAAATACCAATTTACAGGCAACTTTGGGAAATTTATATTGATTGTGTAAAGGGAGGTACTTATAAACTCTAAATACCAGGGAGAGGAGTTGAAAATAAACACTGATTGAGCTTCTTTTCAACATAAAATGCTAATTTAAAAAGCTTATGTAGTTGACAGTGGGACAGGAAGTTCCGTTTTGTTTACTAGGGCAGAGGAAGGCAGTGGAGCTCATGGGGTGAGTGCTCTGCAGTGAACATCTACTGGTTCCCACTCAGCCCCAGTGCTCCCCTTTCCCTAACATTATCCCAGTTGTCACCTCTGTATCTGCCCTTCCTCACTCCTTGAATGTGATCGCCTTAAGACAATGAGCACCCTCCTTAACACGGTAGCCGGTTCAACAGTGTGCATGTGACTTAAACCAGTCTAAACTGAACGAAAATCAAGACTCTGGCTATGAATGTCAAGAAATGATTTCTGCCTCTTTATCTCTCCCTCCCTCCCCTTTCTATTTCTTACTCTCTCCATAGCCTCAAGGACAACAGCCACTCTGTGACTATAACAGAAGCTGGCCATAGGATGAAGCTCAGACCATGGAAGGCAGGGATGAGAGATGAAAAGAGTCCTTGATTTTGAGCCCCTTGATCAAACCAACCTTGTATTCTCTCTCACCTCTGGGCTTTATGGTTACATGGGTCAATAACATACAGTCTTACTTAACTAGTTTTCTGTATCCTAACTGAAACAATCTCCAAGTTTTATCTTTCTAAGTGTCTTTGCTGTTTATATTCTGCTAGTAAAGTACTTAGCAACGACTGACACAATAAACATTACTTACAGTAAATAACTAACATTTGTATAGCACTTGAGATTTCTCAAGGGAAATTAATCTGGTCATCACAATGATCACATCTGACGGCACTGTCATCCCTCTTGTAGCTTAGAACAGGAATAACAAAAGACATGCTGTGGGATAAATCAGGTCTGCTACCCATTTTTGTAAATAAGATATCTTTTTAACACAGCCACACACGTTTCTTTACAAATTATCTGTAGGTTCTTTTGTACTGCAACAGAAGAGCTGAGTAGTTGCAATAAAGACCACAAGGTTGGCAAAGCCCCAAATACTTACTATCTGGACCTTGACAGAAAGAATCTTCTGTTTTATGATACGGAAGACTAGACTTTCTTAAGTGCACAAGGCAAGTCAGAGGCAGATCTACGACTTGAACTCATGTCTCCCAACACAGTGCCTTTTCATGGGTATGAGAGATGCCAGGATTTAAAAGTGCTTATGGGCAGAGGCCGGGAGAAACATCAATAACCTCAGATATGCAGATGACACCACCCTTATGGCAGAAAGTGAAGAGGAACTCAAAAGCCTCTTGATGAAAGTGAAAGAGGAGAGTGAAAAAGTTGGCTTAAAGCTCAACATTCAGAAAACTAAGATTATGGCATCTGGCCCCATCACGTCATGGGAAATAGATGGGGAAGCAGTAGAAACAGTGTCAGACTTTATTTTGGGGGGGCTCCAAAATCACTGCAGATGGTGATTGCAGCCATGAAATTAAAAGATGCTTACTCCTTGGAAGGAAAGTTATGACCAACCTAGGTAGCATATTGAAAAGCAGAGACATTACTTTGCCAACAAAGGTCCACCTAGTCAAGGCTATGGTTTTTCCAGTGGTTATGTATGGATGTGAGAGTTGGACTGTGAAGAAAGCTGAGAGCTGAAGAATTGATGCTTTTGAAGTGTGGTGTTGGAGAAGACTCTTGAGAGTCCCTTGGACTGCAAGGAGATCCAACCAGTCCATTCTAGGGCTGGTGCTTGGGGCTGGTGCACTGGGATAACCCAGAGAGATGGTATGGGGAGGGAGGTGGGAGAGGGGTTCAGGATTGGGAACTCATGTACACCCGTGGCGGATTCATGTTGATGTATGGCAAAACCAATACAGTATTGTAAAATAAAGTAAAAGAAAAAAAATAATAAAGGAGATCAGCCCTGGGTGTTCTTTGGAAGGAATGATGCTAAAGCTGAAACTCCAGTACTTTGGCCACCTCATGCAAAGAGTTGACTCATTGGAAAAGACTCTGATGCTGGGAGGGACTGGGGGCAGGAGGAGAAGGGGATGATAGAGGATGAGATGGTTGGATGGCATCTGGACTCGATGGAGGTGAGTTTGAGTGAACTCCGGGAGATGGTGATGGACAGGGAGGCCTGGCGTGCTGTGATTCATGGGGTCACAAAGAGTCGGACACGACTGAGCGACTGAACTGAACTGAACTGATGGGCAGAGGCAACCTTGGGAGCAATGTGGCCCATCCTCCCCTGTGGTCTTAGAAGGCATTTTCTCCCTTCCTATCCCTTGCCCTGTGGTTCTTCTACAAGGAGCTCTCTGCTTGGAGCCTCCCCAGATCAGGACCAGTGCATTGTACAACTTCAGGGGCGCCATTTTCATGACGGACACCATGAACACACTGTGTAATCCAAGCCCCTTGTGTTACATATGGACAGTTGTCCTGGAAATCCATGACTGTGGCTCCATAGCTGACAAAACGCCTGGCACTGATCATAAGGGAGTAAAAGAGCCCGAAGAGCAAGCTGACCAAAGATGGAATGGCTGCCTTGAGGGTGGCTGTGAGCTTCCTGACTTGACGAGTGTGTAAACACAGGGTGCGAATCAGGCAGAAGAGATGCAGACAGCACATGGGCAGGTGGACTAGTTTACTGAGAAGGTCTCACCCAATCCTCAGAGTCTATGTTCAAGAAAAGAATGAAGAGAACCCAAGTTGCAGATAACCAAAGATAAATAAAATTTCCTTAAGATCCCCTGAAAGAGGGGAGCCACCCACCTTTCTTCAGCATGGGAAAAAGGAACAAGTCCCCAGAGAACCAATGTTTTCCATCTAACAAAAATTAAAGCCAGCATTACCATCTTAAGAACTAATAAATGGTCCAAAAAATAAGTGCATTCACTCGTGAAGAGTTCCCACACAGCCTCCTGTTGCTTTCTCAAGTCTGATTGATTAGTAGGAAGTTTCTGATGCATTTCCATGACTTCATTCCAGGTCTTATCCTATATGTGGGAAGAAAAAGAGAGAACAAACATTTCCACCTTGATGGGTTGACCTGTTGTCCTTTCTTGGACTTGTAGTGCAGCAGAAACAAGCGATCTCCCAAATCATGGTCTCCCATTGCAAGCCCCAGGCGCCCCTCTGGATGAAAGTGAAAAAGTGAAAGTATTAGTTGCTCAGTCCTGTCTGACCTTTTGGGATCCCATGGACTGCAGTCTACCAGGTTCCTAGGACCATGGAATTCTCCAATTGGAGTGGGCAGACATTCCCTTCCTCAGGCGATCTTTTCAACTCAGGGATTGATCTTCCTGACCCAGGGATTGAACCCGGGTCTCCTGCATTGCAGGCAGATTTTTTACTGTCTGAGTCACCAGGAAGCCCATCCCTCTGGGCAGAGTTACCCAAACCACAGTCCTCTCTGCATGAGTTTGGGATATCAATTCCTTCCATGCATGGGATGGACATGTTATTTACAGTTTAAAAAGAATCCCAAACCCAGAACTGGGAAATCTGATCCAGGTTCCACTAGTGACACTTGCTGAAATTAACTACCAAAGCATCATGAAATAAGAGTTTAAAGAGACCATCAGAAATTGTCTTATAAAAACCAGCTTATTTTTCAAATGAGGAAATGAAGGCCCAGTGAGGGGAAGAATTGTAACAACTATTAACATTTGTGTAGGACTTCTTGGCCTACAAAGTACTCTCATGTCCATTACTTTATTTAAGATAAAATGACTTCCCGAGGTTTCAATGTGCTTTAGAGACAGCAGACCTCCTTCTACCCCGGTCTGGGCTTCTCTCCTGCACTTTGCTATTATTATGAACAATGCAATTATCTGATATCTTATAATACTGACAAAAACAAAAAAAGAAGCCACACAGAAAGCAAATCAGGAGATACCTTCAGGGTGTGGAACTCATAGTCCCTGAAGTCTGTAATCTTCAAAGAGGACAGGCAGTCTTCTAGATCAGATATATGCTTGTTCTTGTCTTTGCCCTGCTAACAGATTGTAAGAACAGGATTTTCAAATTTGAATTCTTTTAGTGATACGCCTCTGGTAGCCTCAGCATCTTTGTTTCATGGTCCCACACGCAGGAGATCAGGCTGTGCATTTTGTCTATGAACCACTAACAGGTGAAAAGCCATTTCTGAGCCAGAGTCTGACCCACAGGAGTTCAGAATATCAGACATGGAGGAGAAAGGCTGGGAACATGGCTGATCCAAACCTCTCATTTTACTAATTAAAAAAAAAAAGCTGGCGCCATAAAAGCAGAACTGCCATATAGCAATTAGATGGATTTCTGTCTAGTGTGCACCCTGCAAAAGTTAGTCCTTCAGAGTCGAACTTTTCTGATGGACTTTACCATCAGAAGGGGCCTTGGAGATCTCAGTTCAACCCCTCATTTAGCAGATGACTAAATAAAGTCCAGAGTATTAAAGGAACTTCCCAGTACAGTAATTCTCAGCTGGAGAATACCACGATATGCTAGAAACTCTAGTTTCCTTAGATTGGAACACCTACTTATTTTTGTTATAATTTTTATTTTAAATAATATTAGTTAAAAGAATCAGGTTCAGAGGTAATATGTGTTTGTTGCAGAAAACCTGAGAAACAAAACCACAAAGAAAAGCAAAGTTACCTGTAATCTCCACTGGCTCCCCACACCCCCAGGTAATTATTGAAAACACTTTTCTTATTGTATTTATAATTAATTTTTAATGGTATCACATTCATCTATCCTTTTGAAACTTACTGTATTGTGACTTTTTAATTTTTCTGACTCATTCACTATTCTCTTGCAACATCATGAATTACTCATTTTAAGAGTTCATTTTAGCAACTACACCAGGGAGAAGCTATCAAATAACAATGTGAGGCTCTCTAAAGTCAACTTGGCTGCCTTTTAGATAAATGTTTATCACAAACAACATTTTAACTTGCTGTATTGCTTCAGGGTGCATGATGCTGGCGTGGATCTAAGCAGTTTGGTGGACATCATTCAACTTTAGGTAAAGGAGCCAGAGAAGGAAAGCTTACCTGCTATTGTGGGGATGTAGCTCCCTGTGTGTCGGAAAGACAGCCCTGTAATAATTTCAGAAAGTGCTAAAGGACCATGGCTTAATTCTCTGCTAGGGTTATGGCACCAAAACAAGAACCTTATTGGAGACTTATTAACTTCATAGTAGCAGAGAAATCTTGGAGCTGGTTGGGGACCTCCTACCGCAACTGGGACATGTGCCTTTTGCTGATGTCTGAAACCATAGTGACTGCATGTTGTGTAAATTAAAAATCAGCAGTCAGTTGGGAAATAAGGAGGCTGAGGCAATGGAAGACGCATCAGACATGGGGCAAGTGGGCGCCAGCCGTCTACCTTGAAGAACACTCACTGTGGCTTTCCAAGGATCTGCCCAACCTCCTGACCAAAGTGCTTGGTGGATATGATAGTGAGAAGGGAAGGGACAGTCCTCTCAAAGGAAACATTAACTATTTAGAGTTACTGACCCACTGCTGGAAGCTGTGCTCCTTCCACTATGATGGCGCTGGCTTCTGGTGGAGAGGCAATGAGATGTCAAAGGGATTTGAGAGAATATAGAAGATAAAGAAAATAAGTCAAGGCTAATTCTCAGGGCTCGAATTTAATAACTAAGAGGTGGGAGGACTTTCAAGGTGGTGGAGGAATAAGACAGGGAGATCAACTTCCTCCCCACAAATACATCAAAAATACATCTGCATGCGGATGAACCCATACAGAATACATTCTGAATGCTGGCGGGAGATCCCGACTTCCAGAAAGGCAAGCCAATCTTCTCAGAACGAGGCAGGGCAAAAGATAAAGATTTAAAAAAAAAAAAAAGGGATTTCGGGACAGGGACCAGCATCCTGGGGAGGGAGTTGTGAAGGAGGAAAAGTTCCAACACATTCAGAAACCCCCTCAGGGGTGAGGACAAGGGGGAGTTTTGGAAACTCAGAGGGGAATAAAGCAACAGGCGCTCAGAAGGCAAAACAGAGAGAATTCACCAGAGTTCGTTACCAAACAGCACTTCCCAGCTGAGCAGTGGCTTGCACTCATGCCCACTGCTGCTAGTGGGGGCTGGGTACTCAGGCTTCAGGAGCAGGACCCCAGGAAGAGCACCAGTGTTGACTGCTCTGAAGATATTCTGAGAAGGCTAGCATGACACAGCTGAGGCAGTCCAGGTAAAAGACTGCGACTCTCAGAGAGGCAAGAGATCGTGGCGGCAGGGAGCCTCTAACTCCCTGCGCTGGTGGACTGCAGGAAGCCACCTTCAAAACTGATACAGGCGGGATGAGCAAAGCCGTGAGATGCCCAACCCCTGAGGGAGATACACACAGAAGAACTGTACAAAAAAGGTCTTAATGACCCAGATAACCATGATGGTGTAATCACTTCCCTACAGCCAGATATCCTAGAGTGTGAAGTCAAATGGGCCTTAGGAAGCATTACTACGAACAAAGACAGAGGAGGTGATGGAATTTCAACTGGGCTATTTCAAATCCTAAAAGATGATGCTGTTAAAGTGCTGTGCTCAGTATGCCACAAATTTGGGAAACTCAGCAATGGCCAAAGGACTGGAAAAGGTCACTCTTCATTCCAATCCCAAAGAAGGGAAATGCCAAAGAATGTTCAAACTACCATACAATTGCACTCATTTCACTTGCTAGCAAAGCAACGCTCAAAATCCTTCAGGCTAGACTTCAACAATACATGAACCAAGACCTTCCTGAAGTACAACCTGGATTTATAAAAGGCATAAGAATCACAGATCAATTTACCAACATTTGTTGGATTGTAGAAAAAGCAAAGGAATTAAAAAAAAAAATCTACTTCCGCTTCATTGACAATGCTACAGCCTTTGCTTGTGTAGATTACAACAAACCATGGAAAAGTCTTAGAGATGGAAATAGCAGACCATCTAATCTGCCTCCTGAGAAACTTGTATGCAGGACAGGAAGCAACAGTTAGAACTGGACATGGTTATTTAGCTTATAAGCAGAGTACATCATGCAAAATGCCAGGCTGGATGAAGCTCAAACTGGAATAAACACTGCTGGGAGAAATATCAAGAACCTCAGATATGCAGATGATACCACTCTAATGGCAGAAACTGAAGAGGAATTCAAGAACCTCTTGATGAGGGTAAAAGAGGAGAGTGAAAAACTGGCTTGAAATTTAACATTCAAAAAAACTAAGATAATGGCATCCGGTCCCATCACTTCATGGCAAATAGATGAGGAAACAATGGAAACAGTGACAGACAGGGCTTGGGCTCCAAAATTATTGCAGATGGTGACTGCAACCGTTGAATTAAAACATGGTTGCTCCTTGGAAGAAAAGCTATGACAAATCTAGACAGCATATTCAAATGCAGAGACATCACTTGGGCGACAAGTCCATATGGTCAAAGCTATGGTTTTTCTAGTATTCATATATGGATGTGAGAGTTGGACCATAAAGAAGGCTGAGCACCCAAGAACTGATGCTTTCGAATTGTGGTGCTGGAGAAGACACTTGAGAGTCCCTTGGACAGCAAGGAGATCCAACCAGTCAATCCTACAGAAGATCAACCCTGAATATTCATT
Organism: Capricornis sumatraensis; assembly: GCF_032405125.1. NCBI lineage: Eukaryota > Metazoa > Chordata > Mammalia > Artiodactyla > Bovidae > Capricornis > Capricornis sumatraensis. The sequence continues at coordinate 67,302,457 of NC_091072.1, read as the reverse complement.
GGAAGGACTGATGCTGAAGCTCCAATACTTTGGCTACTTGATGTGGAAAGCCATCTCAATGGAAAAGACCCTGATGCTGGGAAAGATTGAGGCCAAGAGGAGAAGGGGGTGACAGAGGATGAGATGGTTAGATGGCATTACTGACTCAAGGAACATGAGTTTGAGCAAACTATGGGAGACAGTGAAGGACAGGAAAGCCTTGTGTGCTGCAGTTAATGGGGTGGCAAAGAGTCGGACACAACTTAGTGACTGAACAAGAGGTAGATATGCCTGGCCAAAGCCACCACCTACGGCAGTGAGCACCAGCGGCAGAACTAGACGCAACTGCAGTTTATGATCCCAGAGAGGGGAAGGCAAGCCAACGGCCACTGCCAAAGCCAAGAAGGCGGCCTGAGGCAGGGGACAAAATACTGCTGCTGCGGTCCCAACGCTAGAGGTAGCAGCTGTCATCAGGCTGTGAGCCTGCACAGGTTACAACCCATACCTTCCTGGGAGCCTATGCAACTTAGCTCTGCGGAGAGACACAAGACCCGGGGCCAATCCCTCTGCGAGAGGGCACGACCCACCTCAGACTGTGGAAACTTCCCACAGGCTGCCGTAGGTACTCCCCATCTGAGGCTTCCAAAGGCCTTCTTCTTCCCAGCCCGACTGAGCAAGTGAGTCTTAATGAGCTGCTACTTCTGTCCCCTCTGGTCCAGGTGGGGAAGACACTTGAGGGTGGCCTACAAACAGAGGTGGGCCCCAAACCAAAGTGGAGCACCAGGGGCTGTGTGAATAAAACAGAGGAGGGGGATTCCCTCCTGTAGCCATAGGTGCAGGAGATTAAATCTCTGCAATTAGCTTGAGACTCTGGACTTTGGGGGCAACTGTGGATTTGGGGAGCAAGTACAGGGGAGAATAAGGCCAGATCTGAATCTGAGCTGACCTCACAGCATCCACAGCAGGTTCAGAGACTTTCCTAAAAATACTGGAGGACTTTCTGAGTAGGCAGATTGTCTGGTAAACACTGTGTGGAGAGGACAATGGAGGACTCAGGAGGACATTCTTCCTATACCACTCTCTCCTTTTGTAATGTTGTTCTTTATTATTCCTTTAATTTTTACTTTTTAACTTACTTTTTCCTTTTTAAAAAGCATCTTATTTTTAAATAAACTTACTTTACTTTTCCCCTATTTTTACAGGACTCTTTAGTTATACTGCATTTCCCCCATATTTTTGGTTTTGTCTTTTTGCTAGTCTAGTTTTTAGTATTCATTTTCATTTATAGATTTCTTTATTGGCTTGACTGCTCTCTTTGTTTTTGATTCCTGCTTTTATTCTTTTTTCTCTATTTTCTCTCTTCTCTTTATAAGTCTGTGAGTTTCTTTGGGTGTTCTTGATTGGCGAGTGCTGCTTTCACCAACTGTCTTCGAGTTTTGTCTTCTGTGTGGTCTGTGAAGTCTTGGTGCTACGGTAAGGGGTCATGCTTGAATCTCCAAGTTGGAAGACCCGAGTCCAGGACTTTGGGCCACCAGAGAATCCCCAACTCCATGAGACATTATTTGACAAGAATTCTCCCAGAGGCCTTTATCTCAACACTAAGACCAGGTCCCACCCAAAAGCCAGTAAGCTTCAGTGCCAGATGCCTCAAGCCAACCCTTCAGCAAAATAGGAACATAACCCTGCCCGTTAGCAGACAGGCTGCCAAAAGCCACACCAAGCCCAGAGACACCCCAAACACACTGCTGGGCAAGACACTGCCCTTCAGAGACAAGATTCAGTTCCATCCACCAGATCACAGGTACAAGTCCCCTCAATCAGGAAACCTTCACAAGGCCCTGGTCCAATGCCACCCACTGGGGGCAGGTTCCACAAATAGGAACTGTGACCTTCCAGCCTGCAGAAAGGAGACTCAAAACACAGCAAATTACACAAAATAAAAAGACAGAGAAAGATGCAGCAGATGAAGGAACATAGTAAAAACCCACAAGACCAAACAAATGAAGAGGAAACAGGCAGTCTACTTGAAAAAGAATTCAGAGTAATGATAGTAAAGATGACCCCAAATCTTGAAAATAAAATGGAGGCACAGATAAAGAGAATGAAGGCACGGATCAAGAAGGTATAAGAAATGTTGAACAAGGACCTCCAATGAGAAGAACAACAGGAAAGTCTTCCTAAGGGAACAATGCAAAGAAAGAGGGGAAAACAACAGAATGGGAAAGACTAGAGATCTCCTCTAGAAATTAGAGATACCAAGGGAACATTTCATGCAAAGATGGGCACAATAAAGGACAGAAACGGGATGGAACTAACAGAAGCAGAAGATATTAAGAAGGGCCAAGAATACACAGAAGAACCATACAAAAAAGGTCTTAATGATCTAGATAACCATGATGGTGTGGTCACTCACTTAGAGCCAGACATCCTAGAGTGTGAAGTGAAGGAGGCTTTAGGAAGCTTTACTAGAAACAAAACTAGTGGAGGTAATTGAATTCCAGCTGAGTTATTTCAAATGCTAAAAGATGATGCTATTAAAGTGCTACACTCAATACGCCAGCAAATTTGGAAAACTCAGCAGTGGCCATAGGGCTGGAAAAGGTCAGTGTTCATTCCAATTCCAAAGAAGGACAATGTCAAAGAACGTTCAAACTACTGCACAACTGTGCTTATTTCACATGCTAGTAAGGTACTGCTCAAAATCCTTCAAGCTAGGCTTCAATAGTATGTGAACTGAGAACTTCCAGATACACAGGCTGGATTTAGAAAAGGCATAAGAATCAGGTATCAAATTGCCAACATCCACTGGATCATAGAAAAAGCAAGGGACTTTCAGAAAAACATATACTTCTGCTTTATTAACTATCATAGCCTTTGACTGTGTGGATCACAACAAACTGTGGAAATTCTTCAAAAGATCAGACTACCAGACCACCTGACCTGCCACCTGAGAAATCTGTATGCAGGTCAAGAAGCAACAGTTAGAACTGGACATGGAACAACAGACTGGTTCCAAATTGGGAAAGGAGTGCATCAAGGCTGTATACTGTCACCCTGCTTATTTAACTTATATGCAGAGTACATCATGCAAAATGCCAAGCTGGATGAAGCTCAAGTTGGAACCAAGATTGCTGGGAGAAATATCAACAACCTCAGATATGCAGATGATACTACCCTAATAAGTAAAAAGAGAAGAGGAACTCAAGAACCCCTTGATGAAAGTGAAAGAGGAGAGTGAAAAAGCTGGCTTAAAACTCAACATTCAAAAAACTAAGATCACGGCATCCTGTCCCATCACTTCATGGCAAATAGATGGGGAAACAATGAAAGCAGTGACAGACTTCATTTTCTTGGGCTCCAAAATCTCTGTGGATGGTGACTGCAACCATGAAATTAAAAGATGTTTGCTCCTTGGAAGGAAAGCTATGACAAACCTAGACAGCATATTAAAAACCCAAGACATTACTTTTCCAACAAAGATTGGTATGGTCAAAGCTATGGTTTTTCCAATAGTCATGTATGAATGTGGAAGGCTGAGTGATGAAGAATTGATGCTTTTGTATTGTGGTGTTGCAGAAGACTCTTCAGAGTCCCTTAGACTGCAAGGAGATCCAACCAGTCCATGCTAAAGGAACTCAGTCCTGAATGTTCTTGGAAGGACTAATGCTGAAGCTGAAGTTCCAATACTTTGCCACCTGATGGGAAGAGCTGACTCATTAGAAAGGACCCTGATGCTGGGAAAGATTGAAGGCAGGAGGAGAAGGGAACAACAGAGGATGAGATGGTTGGATGACACCACTAACTCAATGGACATTGAGTTTAAGCAAGCTCTGGGAGATGGTGGAAGACAGGGAAGCCTGGCCTGCTGCAGTCCATGGGGTCACAGAGTCAGACAAGACTGAGCAAATGAACAACAACAACAGAAGAAAAAGAGGAAAACAAAGGGTCTGAGAAAATATTTGAGGAGACTATAGTTGAAAACTGCCCCAGCACAGGAAAGGAAGTAGCCACCCAAGTCCAGTAAATCCAGAGAGTCCCATACAGAATGAACTCAAATAGAAATATGCTCAGACATATTTGGCTACCTCATGTGAAGAGTTGATTCACTGGAAAAGACCCTGATGCTGGGAGGGATTGGGGGCAGGAGGAGAAGGGGATGACAGAGGATGAGATGGCTGGATGGCATCACCGACTTGATGGACATGAGTTTGGGCAGACTCCAGGAGCTGGTGATGGACAGGGAGGTCTGGCGTGCTGCAATTCATGGGGTTGCAAAGAGTCGGACACGACTGAGTGACTGAACTGAACTGAAGACATATTAATCAAACTAATGATAGTTAAATACAAAAAATATTAAAAGCAGCAAGGTAAAAGCAAAAAATAATATAAAAGGGGATCCCCAAAAGGCTAACAGCTGATCTTGCAACAGAAATTCTGCAGGTCATAAGGGAATGGCAGGATATACTGGAAAATGATGAAAGGAAAAAACTTACAACCAAGATTACTGTATCCAGCAAGGATCTTATTCAGTTTTAAAGAAAAAATCAAAAGCTTCATAGATAAGCAAAAATTAAGAGAATTTAGCACCACCAAATTAGCTTTACAAGAAATTTTAAAGGAGCTTCTCTAGACAGGAAACACAAGAGAAGCAAAACGTCTATAAAAACAAACCCAAAACAGAAAAGTAAAAGGTAATGGGATCATACATATCAATAATTACCTTAAATGAAAATGGACTAAATGCTTCAACCAAAAGATACAGACTGCCTGAACGGATACAAAAACTAGACCCCTATATATTCTGTCTACAAGGGACCCACTTTAGACCTAGGGACACGTACAGACTGAAAGTGAGGGACTGGTAAAAGGTATTCCATGCAAAGAGAAATCGAAAGAAAGAGGGAGTAGCAATACTCATATCAGATAAAATAGACTTCAAAACAAAGACCATTACAAGAGATAAGAAGGATACTACATAATGATCAAGGGATCAATTGAATAAGACATAAAAATTATAAATATATATGCACCCAACATAGGAGCACCTCAATACATAAGGCAAATGCTAACAATTATGGGAAATCGACAGTAACACAATAATAGTGGGGGACTTTAACACCCCACTCACACCAAATGAATAGATCATCCAGAGAGAAAATTAATAAGGAAACACAAGCTATAAATGATATATTGGACCAGTGGAACCTAATTGCTATCTATAGGGCATTTCAATCCAAAACAGTAGATTTCACTTTTTTCCCAAGTGCACATGGAACATTCTCCAGGATAGATCACATCTTGGGTCATTAATAAAGCCTTGGTAAATTAAAAAAAAAAAACTGGAATCATTTCAAGCATCTTTTCTGACCACAATGCTGTGAGGCTGTGTTTATCAACTACAGGGGGAAAAAAACAAACAAACTAAAAAACACAAACACATGGAGGCTAAACAATACACTTTTGAATAACAAAGAGGTCACTGAAGAAATCAAAGAGGAATGACAAAGGGAAAGCATGACAGCTCAAAACCTATGGGTTGCAGTAAAAGCAGTGCTGAGTGGGAAGTTTACAGCAATACAAGCCTACCTCAAGAAACAAGAGAAACACCAAAAAAAAAAAAAATTCTAATCTTACAGCTAAAGCAACTAGAAAGAGAACAAAGCTCCCAAACGTAGTAGAAGGAAAGACATCATAAAGATCAGAGCAGAAATAAGTGAAAAAGAAAGAGATAACAGCAAAGATCAATAAAACTAAAAGCTGGTTCTTTGCGAAGACAAAAATAATCGACAAACTATTAGCCAGACTCATCAAGAAAAAAGACTCAAATCAATAAAACTGGAAATAAAAAAAGGCAAATCAGTCAATGTGATACACCATATTAACAAACTGAAAGATAAAAACCATATGATCATCTTAATAGATGCAGAGAAAGCTTTCGATAAAATTCAACACTTATCATTCCAAATTCAAAATTTTATCATTTATGGTAAAAACTCTCCAGAAAGTAGGCACAGAACGAACATACCTCAGCATAATAAAGGCCATGAACAACAAACTCACAGAAAACATTATTCTCAGTGGTGAAAAACTGAAAGCATTAACTCTAAGAACAGGAACAAGACAAGGGCGCCCACTCTAACCATTACTGCTCAACATAGTTTTGGAAGTCCTAGCCACAGCAACCAAAGAAAAGGAATGTAGACTGGAAAAGAAAAAGTAAAACTCTCACTGTTTTCAGATAACATGATGCTATACATAGAAAGCCCTAAAGATGCCATGAGAAAATTATTGGAGCTAATCAATGAATACAGTAAAGCTGCAGGATATAAAATTAATACACAGAAATCTTTTGTATTCCTATACACTAACGATGAAAAATCGGAAAAAGAAATTAAGGAAACAATCCCATTCAACATTATAACAAAAAGAGTAAAATATCTAGGAATAAACCTATCTAAAGAGACAAAAGACCTCTATTGCTGAGAACTATAATACACTGATGAAAGAAATTAAACACGACACAGATGGAGAGATACACCGTGCTCTTGGATTGGAAGAATCAATATTGCAAAAATGATTATACTATCCAAAGCAATGTACAGATTCAATGCAATTGCTTTCAAACAACCAATGGTATTTTTCACAGAACTAGAACAATAAATTTCAGTCTGGAAGGAAACATGAAAGACCCTGAATAGCTAAAGCAATCTTGAGAAAGAAAAAATAAAACTAGAGGAATCGATCTTCCTGGCTTCAGATGATACTATGAAGCTACAGTCATCAAGACAGTATGGTACTGGCACAAAAACAGAAATATAGATCAATGGAACAAGACAGACAGCCCAGAGATAAACCCATGCACCTGTGGGCACCTTATCTTTGACTAAAGAGGTAAGATTATATAATGGGGGAAAGACAGCCTCTTCAGTAAGTGGTGCTGGGAAGACTGGACAGATATATGTAAAAAAATGAAAATAGAACACTTCCTAACACCTTACACAAAAATAAACTGGAAATGGATTAAGAACTTAAATGTAAGGCCAGAAACTATAATGCTCTTAGAGGAAAACACAGGCAGTACACTCTTTGACATAAATCACAGGAAGATTCCCTTTGACCTACCTCCTTGAGTAACGGAAATAAAAACAAAAACAAATGGAACCTAATGAAACTTAAAAGCTTTTGCACAGCAAGGGAAACAATAGACAAGATTAAAAGACAACCCTTAAGATGAGAGAAGGAAATGGCAATCCACTCCAGTATTCTTGTCTGGGGAATTCACAGGCTACGATCAATGGGGTCACCAAGATTCGGACACGACTGAGCACTAGAGAATTCAGAATGGGAGAAAATAATGGTATATGAAACAACTTACAAAGGATTAATCTCCAAAATATATAAGCAGCTCATACAGTGCAATATCAGAAAAAAAAAAACAACAAACAGCCCCATCAAAAACAGGCAGAAGACCTTAACAGACATCTCTCCAAAGAAGACATACAGATGGCTAATAGACACATGAAGACACTGAATATCACTAATTACTACAGAAATGCAAATCAAAACTATGTCACATCAATCAGAATGGCCATCATCCAAAAATCTACAAACAGTAAATGCTAGAAAGGATGTGCAAGAAGAGGAACCCTCTTGCACTGTAGGTGGGAAAGTAAATTGATACAGCCACTATATGTAACAGTATGGGAGATTTCATATTGACGTATGGAGAACAGCATAGAAATTTCTTTAAAAACTAGGAATAAAACTACTATATGAGCCAGCAATCCCACTACTGGGCATATACTCTGAGAAAACCATAACTGAAAAAGACATGTACCCCAAAGTTCACAGCAGCACTATTTATAATAGGTAGGGCAGAGAAGCAACCTAGGTGTCCACTGACAGATGATGGGTAAAGAAGATACGGTACATATACACAATGGAGTATTACTCAGTCATAAAAAGGAAACAAATCTGGGTCAGTTTTAGTGAGATGGATGAACCTAGAGCCTGTTATACAGAGTCAAGTCAGAAAGAGAAAAAAAAATATCGTATACTAACACATATACATGGAATCTAGAAAAATGGTATTGATGAACCTACTGGCAGGCAAGAATGGAGATGCAGATACAGGTAATTGACTTGCGGACACAGTGGGGAAAGGAGAGAGCAGAACAAATGGGGAAAGCAGCTCAGACACATACAGACTACCATGTTTAAAATCGGTATCTGGTGAGAGGCTGCCACATAACACAGGTAACCCAGGCAGGTGGTCTGCAATGATCTAGAGGGGTGGGGCTTGGGAGGGGAGGGAGGCTCAGGAGGGAGGAGGTATAAGCACAATTATAGCTGATTAGCCTTGTACTACAGAAACCATCACAACATCGTAAAGCAATTTTCCTCCAGTTAAAAAATAACTAAGAGGTAGGTGGAATGAAAGTTTGTAGTAAACACTGGTGATATGGAACTGGAATAAACTGGTATACAATCAGCCCTCAGTTCCTGGGGGGAATGGTTCTAGGACCTCTTCAGATACCAAAATGCACAGATGCTAAAGTCCCTTATATAAAATGTATTGTCATACAGTCTACACATATCCTCTCATATACTTTAAATCATCTCTAAAGTGAAAGTTGCTCAGTCATGTCTGACTCATTCTGACCCCATGGACTATACAGTCCATGGAATTCTCCAGGCCAGAATACTGGAGTGGGTAGCCTTTCCCTTCTCCAGGGGATCTTCCCAGCCCAGGGATTGAACCCAGATCTTCCTCATTGCAGGCAGATTCTTTACCAACTGAGCCACAAGGGAAGCCCACTAGACTACTTATACCTAACACAATGAAAATAGTATGTATACTGTTGTTTCTGCATGGAAAATTCAAGTTTTGCTTTTCAGAAATTTCTGGAGTATTTTTTTTCAAATATTTTTTATTTCCAGTTGGTTGAATTCAAGGATACAGAACCTACAGACACCGAGGGGTGACTGTATGTGAATAGGTGGATTTTTTAGTCGTTGACTTGAATTGGTGAGGAGAGAAGAGATCTTTGAGAGCTGTGATGAGGAGGAGGAAGGAGGGGTACCCAGGTCTGGTCATGGACCCCACAGCTGGAGCAGCAGTTTGGTACTGGGGCTAAAACGGATTCAGAGGCATACTGCCTGGGGCTGCTCAGACACATCCCCACTGTCACTTACGAGCTGTGTGATCTTAGGCAAGCTATTCAAACCTCTCTGAATTTCAGTTTCCCCATTTGCAAAATGGGGGTGATAATGTTATCTACCTTGTTGGTTTGTTGTGAGAATTAATGAGCTGACATATGTAAACTATGAAATACCTAAACAGGAATATGAAAACAGAAACACTACCTTATAACATGGTAAAAATTATATATGTGCTTGCTTTTATTACAAATGCTGTTACTGATGGTTGGGAAGAAAGGAAGGAGAGAAGAAAGAAAGGTAATGAAAGGAAATACCTGTGATAGATTGGGGAAATATATTACAATATGGTAGTGTGTGATATTGATGTGGATTATCATTTATATAGATATGAACTGCTCAATAAAAGAGGCTAAAAAGATGGAGGAGTAAACACTAATTTTTAAGGAGACCAGATATTGTGTCCCTTTAAAAGTGGCCTTTAAGAAATGAATTTCCGTCCATTACTGACTGAGAACATTTGCTGAAACATTTTGTCATTTCACTGATTGTTCTTCGTGTATCTCCACCTCTGCCTACCCACCTCCAACACTGTGCAAGCCATTTATCTAATTTTTTGCAAATTTACATGTCAGTCTGACCTTCTCAATTGTAAGCTGAGAATAAGCATCTTGGCATCATATATACCTAGTCCAGCATTTGGCACATACAGCTATCCAGTACATGTGGAACAAATAACTTTATGAGAAAAAAACAGATGCATCATAAAAACTTGTAGGTATATCCCTTCCTTAGTTAAGTCTTTCCTTCTGAAAGCACAATCTAGCTTCCTGCTCTGGATGAGCCCTCAGGAGAGCTGATGGGAGATGCCCCTTCCTCTCACCTTAGAGAAGGAAATGGTAACCCACTCCAGAATCCTTGCCCAGAGAATCCTATAGACAGAGGAGTCTGGTGGGCTCCAGTCCAGGGGATCGCAAAGAGTCAGACACGACTGCATGCATGCATGCTGGGACTCCAGACCTGACTGACAACTGACTCGGTTTTCATTTAAAGAAGCAAGGATCCCAGGAGAGGCAGCACCACAGGCCCTGCCTCAGACCTGCCAGGAAAACAGTCATATCGCATCCCTAAAGAGGGGCAAAATGAGAAAGACTGGTGAGCAACAGCCCTGGTGACAAATTATGGTTTTACTAATAGTTTATGATTTTCAACTTGTGATGTTTAGACTGTGTCCCCATGGACTGAATGTTTCTGTTCCCCTAATATTCATATATTTAAAGCCCAAATCCCTCAGGGATATCTGCAGGTGAAACTGTTGGGAGGTAATTAGGTTTAGATGAGGCCATGAGGGCAGGGCCCTCACGATGATATTAGTATCTTTATAAGAAGAGGAGGAGACACCAGAGCGCTGTCTCCACATGTGAAGACACAGTGCAGCAGGCCATCTGGAAGCCGGGAAAAGAACTCTCACCAGAACCTAACCATGTGGCACTCCGATCTGGGACTTCCCAGCCTCCAGAGATGTGAGAAATAAATATTAGCAGTTTCAGCCACCTGGCCTGTGGCATTTTACAGCGGCCCAAAGTGCTTAAGACACTCACACAAACTTTTTCCCCTTGAAAAAATAATGTGAAAGTCACTCATATACTTGATTATGAGAACAAGTAGTGTTCTAAACCCTGGTTACAAATGATACTCTCAAAAATATGGCCAATGCTGATTTTCTGCAGATGCACCCAGTGCTGGAATATACTTCAGATGCATTATTTATTTGTCACAACCACCCTATGAGGCCGGTACTATTATCATCTGCCTTTTTTTTTTTCTTTCTTAAACAGGGAAGGACTTGGAGCTGAGGGAAATGAATTCATTTGGCCAAGGTCACAGAGCAGTAAGTGGAGCAGCTGGGAATGAAATCTCAGAGAGCCTTTAACTTAGCTATGGTACTTAAAAAAAATAGCAAGGTATATGCATCCATAGAACCTCCAAGTTAGATGTCAGCAACTGATGGCAAACTGACTGGAGAGGCCACGTGAGCAGATGTTTTTTTGCTTTTTAACACAAAGAGGTGCAGTAACTACTCGTAAAGCCCTCCTGATGCTGCTGGCTGTGGTGTGTAGGTGTTGTGGGGTGAACACAATCAATTCCTTTCCCTCCTCCTCCTCACTCCAGGAGTGAGGAACCCTCCTTCCCTCTGTCCTTAGCAAGTTGGCAGGGAAGGTTTCACTGTGGCCAGCTCACGTCCTAGGCAGGAAAAAATCAGGCACCGCTGATTCTCAATTTATAACTCTTCAATAATTGAGGGCACCAGGAATTAAAGAAAACCCACTAGGATTAATCCAACTGGCTTTCCCAGAAATAGAATGTGTCTGTAGAATCTGTTTCTGTAATATCTCATTAATTTTTCAATGTTCCCAATATGCTCGACACTGACTGCAAACTGGGGCATACGCTTGTGCAAGTTTTCTCCGTCAAGTGAGCTTTTTCCTACACTGTGTCAAGTTATAAATTTGGAGCTGTAAGGCATCACGCACGATATTAGGACTGCTTTGTTTTCTTGCAGAGCTCATTAACCACTGGCAATTAGCACTGTATCACTGCACCAAGCGGCATCATTTGGCAAGTTCTGTATCCACTACTACAAATGTGATGATATAATTTAAACTTCATGTGCCATCTGCTGTCACAAGAAGATAAAGTATGATGAAGAGGCTTTTCAGACTTTCCTTCATTTCCCAGCTACTGGAGGCTTAATTAAAGCAAAAATGACAATTGCTCAATACTCACCACTCCTCTCTTGGAGAAAGGCCATCTTGGCTTTTTGGATTCTGGTGGGTGAAGAAATTAGAGAAGATATGTAAGTATTTTGAAGAACTAGTGACAGATCAAGGCAGTGCTTTACAAAACCCGCTTTTCCAAAGGAGCCAAACAGAATTTTTCCGGCTTTAATTCTCCTTGAGAATGCACAGAATGAATATTTATATTTATGCAGCTGAGTGAATGAAACGATGCTACAACTGAAAGGCTGGTGTTCTTTCTACCTTCTGGTGATACTGTCCTGCTTCAGCCTCTTTTCCCCCTACCGTTCAAGAAGAAATCTATAAAATGCAATAAAATGCTGCATACTTAATTTTAGACAGAGTTATAGGACTCTGGGGCTGAAAGGGCTTCATTTTAACACTGGAAACCACCCTAGCATAAAATCCCCAGGTGTGAATGAGTGCAGACTCCTGAAATAGGGGGACATCAACATATCATCAATCTTTAGATCAGGGGCTTACTGTCTCTACTGGACATCATCCACATAGTCCTTAGGGGTCGCCTCAAATTGAGAAGTCATTCAGTAATATATTCTTTTGATGATCAGGAAATAAAGACATTAGATTGTGGATTCTTGATTTTTATGTCATTTTCATTAATTGTTAATGCAACCCAGAAAAAGCTGGGAGTTATCTCTCAAGTTTAGGTGAGATGTTCTGATAATTCCACACACAAAATGGATGTCTGAAAGGTTTGTCTCTGTTTCTACTAATTCATCAGGAGAGTCTGCATAATATTAACACTTCCATCAGATGAAAGCATTTACCAAGAGTGTGCTTGAGGGACTTTTCCCACTGGAACCCTGGAATCCAACCAATTATTTTGCTCATTCTGACTACCTTCAGTTCAGTCGCTCAGTCGTGTCCGACTCTTTGCGACCCCATGAATTGCAGCACGTCAGGCCTCCCTGTCTATCACCAACTCCCAGAGTTCACTCAAACTCACGTCCATCAAGTCAGTGATGCCATCCAGCCATCTCATCCTCTGTCGTCCCCTTTTCTTCCTGCTCCCAATCCCTCCCAGCATCAGAGTCTTTTCCAATAAGTCAACTCTTCGCATGAGGTGGCCAAAGTACTGGAGTTTCAGCTTTAGCATCACTCCTTCCAAAGAACACCCAGGACTTATTGATCTTTTTAAAGGGGAGATTAGGTGGAACCTTCCTTAGAAACCAATCTGCTTTACCACTCTCAGCCTTCAAACGTCTGGTGGTAAATTATGATGTCCAAATTGAACTTCAATAATTGGGGTCTCTGGAGAAGCACCACATGAGACCATGGTTTGGGAACATGAGGACTCTATTCTAAACTCCTGGAGATGAGGGCATGGAGGGATATGGTGAAGAATGCTGCGTATCTTTCATCACGTGGCATCTACTGGGATGCTAGGCACACCTGCCTAGCAAAGAACAAAGAATATCAGGCAGCAGTTGTGACCTTGTTCCTCAGCATAGTGGATCTCAACCTTTAGCTGGCAAAAGAATCACCTGGGGGGCTTATTAAGAAGCATACTGCTGGGCCCCATTCCCAGAGTTTCTAGTTCAGAAAGTCTGACATGGGACCCCAGAATTTTTCAGACAACGCTGAAGCTCTTCATCTGGGCAGTACTGCTTTAGCTGTTACCCAGTTTAGAGCATTTGCAAAGCATTACAGAACTTGGTCTAACTCCTAAGGCTACACTATGGTTAGAACTAGCTTTAACGTCAAGGGGCCTGGCCTTGAGTCCCTTGGGTCCACTGAATCCCTTTTTGTGTGTTCATTTGGGTGGCCGTATCCTATGAGACAGATGGTCACTTGGATTGTTGTGTCTTCTAAGACAGAAGATGTGAAAGGGCTCTATAAAGATTGAAGGGCTATACGAATGTTATTTATACGTTATTCACTTATGGCTGAGTTCCACACGTAAGGCTGCCTATACAACAGGTGATTGGTGCAGGCTGGTGGAGGGCATTCAGTTATGAGTCTGAATCCCATTCCTCTGACACAGACCAGCAGATACCATGACTAGGTCACCTTTCCTTTCTGGGTCTCACTAGGCACACATGGGAATGAGGAAAGAGCTGGGTGGTTTCCCAAGTATGCTGCCACAGGTGGCCCCTGGCTTCAGGGGAATGCCTTGGAGGTGAGTCTTTGGGACTCACCCCATTTTCAAGCACTGAAACTCCATCTGGGTCTGTTCTGCAGACTGGATTTCCAAGGAATTATTCTTCTGTAAAAAAGGGCTCTGCTCAGAACAAAGCCAGTTTAAAAACTACCAAGGTGAATGATAATCTTCAAGTCTCCTTTTAGCTCTGAATGGCTACCATTGCGACCACGGGAGTGTGTCCTGAACACCGCAACTGTTCTTTTTTTCCACAACTGACTTCAAATGCAGAAGATTCACCCTTAAGGCCGCCTCTCTCTAATCTGCTCTAACAGTAATCTGCTGTTACCAGGTCCTTTGTCTCCACATAGTGCCACCCTCGTTGGAGACACTGGTGTGAGGCTGGCAGCCAGGAGCAGGGGGTGGGTTACAGCAATGGCAGGGATGCTGCCCAGCAGCCCAGAGAGGGCACTTTGCTCCCGGAGGCTGACCATCACTTGGTGTACCTGTTCCAGGTCCTGGACATGGGGTATATTATTTGACAAGAGGACCTTCTGAGGAAGGTCCATAACTTATCCATCTCTGTAAGTGGGATGCCTGATTCAGATGGTTCCCATAATTCATGGCTGATGCTTGTCCTAGTTGCTGAGATATCTAACTTGGTAGTGCCCATGTTCTCGTAGTCATTAAATGTTCTGTAAATATCCTCTGCTTATTGTAACATCCATCTCATAGCAGGCATGTAATAAGAGTTGAACGGACAGGACCTGAATTCAGCAGCAGAAGTGGATGGCACAGGTAGTCCGCAGCTCCAGCTGACACCAGAAGGTCCCCGGGGAACACCTCAAGGCCAGGTAAGTTGAGCACCACAGAACTCCTCCTGTGCTTGTAGAATCTGTGTTCAGGAGATGGAAGGAGAGTGCTTAAGCTGACATGCAGGGAGGGGTATCACTCAGACCACCCCTGGGTCCTCAGAAGTGACTGCTGGCAGCTCGATTAATGCTGGCTTTCTTACGAGGCCACTCCAGGCATGGAGAGCTGCGATGACCCACACACCCCATGTTTGACACCTTTCTGAGCCTTATTGACTGTTTATGGTTTTTGACTAATCCAAAGCAGAAGAGTTCACCTGGAAGTGTCAACACAAACATACTAGACGTGTTCTGACTCAGGAGGACACTAGGAGAAAGCCTTTAAACACCAGAGTCTTTGCAAGTTACTCATATGGCCTCAGGGGGGACAGGACGCATGTGCACGGCCACTACACACACCCCTAATCGGAGGCTGGTTGTTTAAAGGCAATACTTTTATTTTCCCCAGGGAAAAATGGCAACTACTGTTGGAAAAGCTTAGCTAACAGGCCTATCTAACTTCTTTCTTCTACCCTATTTCATGAAACTTCCTGTCAGATGCGCACAGAATAAATGGTTGACATCAGACACAGTGCAGAGTAGCCACAAAACCAACAGGCATGTGATCAGTGATTTCTAAGAAACGAAATGAGTAAGGAATGAGAGCATTCAATTGCAGGGGTTTTCACAGTTCCCCATCAGAGCTGTTCAGATATTCCTTTAGTCTATTTTGAGGGTGAGGGAATGCAATTCCCTCTACTTACCAACCTATGTAATCTCTAAATTCCCTTTTTAATCAAATAGCTTAGCATATCATTTACCTTACATACAGAGGAATTTTGTTTCCAACAAAAAGTCTAGCTATGAATTTGCCTTGAAAGTTTGGAGTCATTTTCCTTTGGATATTATGATTTGGGTCATTGCCATGTAGCTTTCCTCCTCCAACAAAGAGGCCTTGCCTGGAGCCCTGTGAGGCTCCCTGGGCCAGTCCTTCCTCTGACCCTTCCACTTTCCCACCTGCCTACAGCGTGAGTCCTCCATGCCTTGTAGCCAAGTACCATGCTGCTGACTTTTTTGCAGGATTGATGCCCTTTCTTCCTGCGCTTTCACCTCTCGTCTCATTAACTGAATATTCTTGGTTCTCATGCCCTTCTTCCTATCAGTGTATCTGATGCTGGGATACTGCTCATGTCCTATCAGGCCCAACATGCATGTTGTTCTAATACCAGAAGCTTGGTATTAGAATAGCTGGTGGAATTTATTTCATTACCCATCCCCAAGTCCTAACTCCTGGCTTCTGATCTGGTATGTCTGAAGGTGGACCTCTGCATCTGCGGTTTCACCCAGCTCCCTAGATACTCAGAGCTGGAGAACAACTGATTTTGAGAATACAAGTACCTTGATAGAGGTCTTTCCTACCTTTAAAATATATTTCAAATCTTCAGCCTTTTGCTAAAAACATTTTAAATCATTTTACATACGAACAGTAGGACGAGTTGTATGGGCATGTATAATTAGTGAATAACCTATGTCTCATAAATTCCTACAAAATCTATGAGGTAAGAATGCCTCAGACTCTGCAGACAGATGACAGAGGCATAAAAGAAAGCTAACTGTCAGTTATAGAAACCTGCTTCCTCTAAGAAGGCTCACCTGACGCTCGAAGAAATATTTCTTCGTATTTGTGTGCTCTCTGGCATCCCCTAGGCCAGGTCCTCAACGGCTTCCATGTGTATTAACACAGTTGTCTCATCACTTTTATCTTCGCCTTCTGCTCCATCATTTTGGTCCCATCCCACACCCAGTCACTAAATATAAGTTATCCAAAATGTAAGTCTGGCCCTAGTCCCTCCTAGCCTCAGATGAACAGGTTTTTAAAGCATCCATACAAGCCTTCCATGAATTGGCCCAGTAACCTTCCTAATACTCTTTCCTTTGCCATTTATTCTCTGGGAATGGATTTTAATTTCCCACACAAAATGTTTCACATGTCAGTGACTTAACTGGGAATGCTTTGTACTTTCTCTGCCCTCTCCAAACCTGTCTAACTCCTATTCATCTCATGAGATTTAGGGCCATGGATTATCTAAGGGACTTGAAAGGAAATTACTTAGATAAAATCAGGCTCAGATTTATTCAATTAGCTGCATTTCCTAGGGTTTAAAATTTTCTTTTGACTGGTCTCTGTTCCTTTTTAATTGGAAAATTTTAGAATAATGTTGCAGAACTGCTAGCTATCAAGCCAATATGCACGCCCTCGTCAAAACACTGCTTGTCACGGGTGCCATGTGCTGAGTTAATGCAC
Source organism: Capricornis sumatraensis (assembly GCF_032405125.1). NCBI lineage: Eukaryota > Metazoa > Chordata > Mammalia > Artiodactyla > Bovidae > Capricornis > Capricornis sumatraensis. The sequence goes on along the minus strand of NC_091072.1, from coordinate 67,285,264 downwards.
TGACAAGCCCTGATTCCCTTGCAGCTAGCAGAGGCTATGCGAGACAAATTTGGCCAATGAGATTTAAACTGAAGTTTCAGAGTGTGGCTCTTAGGAAAAATTTTCAAAGGGGACTGAGGTGGCTACATTCACCCTTTTTCCTTATTGTTGTCATGAACATGGCTTGATACCTGCAAGTACATCAGTAATCTTGCAAGTGGAACAGCAGAACAGGAGAAAAGGAGCAGCCTGACAGGACTGGTTATGTTACAAGAGAATATCCTTTATTTGCTTATGTTCTTCTAGTTGGGTTGTGACAGGCAGACAAAGGCTGTCTTAACTGACACACATCTCCTCATCCTGGACTTCCTTCTCCAAGAATTCTGCACTCTCATTTGACTTTCTCACCACCTATTTTTGATAAGGTTTTTAACAAAATCCCTAGAGTTACAATTTTTCACAACTCTCCCATTTTTGTTATTTGCCAATCTAATGTCCACGATGGTTATGAGGATGGAGGGGTCTGAGTTAAGTGGAAGCTGGAAAACTTACAGTAATTTGAATGAGAAATACAACTCTACTTTCTTCATTTTGCAAACGGAACACTGGAACTTATATATAATGAATTCAGTTCAGTTCAGTCGCTCAGTCGTGTCCGACTCTTTGCGACCCCATGAATCGCAGCACGCCAGGCATCCCTGTTCATCACCAACTCCCGGAGTTCACCCAGACTCACGTCCATCGAGTCCGTGATGCCATCCAGCCATCTCATCCTCGGTCGTCCCCTTCTCCTCCTGCCCCCAATCCCTCCCAGCATCAGGGTTTTTTCCAATGAGTCAACTCTTCGCATGAGGTGGCCAAAGTACTGGAGTTTCAGTTTTAGCATCAGTCCCTCCAAATTAGCAGCTGTACATAAATCCAGTCAGGAATTTTCACAGTACTGCCCAAAAGGTATTAGGTAGCATAAACCTCTGGGAGCCCCAAGAGGTACCCCAAAAATAAGCATTAGAAGCTTCCCTGTAAACTTGATACTGTTCCTGATAAAGGCCCTGGAAGCATATAATGAGGTTTGGTATTTATGGGAATAGAGGGGATTGGAAAAAATACAGTAATTTAAATAGGAGATGTAAGCTATGTAAACTTTGGGGAAAAGTTTACTCTTTTGAGCTTAAACTCTAGATGGTATATAATCTGGTAAGTACTATGAATTTGGCAAAAGATTCTATAAGCTATCTTTATGTTCCCTTGGGACTTTGAGAGGACATAATAAACAGTGGAATAGAAGAATCAGTCTTCCCTGGCCTCGTTTAAGCTGGCTTATGGATTTCTCTTCCATGCTTCTATAGTTCTCTACAACAATGGGCAAGAATGTGGAGTCAAACTGCCTGGATTTTACTCTTAGCTGAGTGATCTTGACAAAGTAACCTCTCTGGTCCTGACTGCCATTTGTGAAATGTAGACAATAAGCATACCTACTTTTTGTGTGAAGATCAACCGATCAACATACAGCACTTAGATCCGTGACGGGAACTTAGTAGGCTGTCAGTAATGTGATTATGTTGGTTGCCGAATATACTATAACATCATGTTCTATTTATGTGTCTGTTTATCCTACTAGAATGCCATCTCCTTCTATTTAAGAAACATGTCCTATCATTTGTGTCGGTGGGTGCTCCTTTAGTACTGAATCCATGGTTACTGATGAACATGAATGAATAAAAGACTCTTCTGAGGTTGTCCTCCCTTGTGGAAAGCATCTTACTTTACAAGGTGAGTGAGTGGAGTCACTCAGTCGTGTCAGACTCTTTGCGACCTCATGGACTGTAGCCTACCAGGCTCCTCTGTCCATAGGATTTTCCAGGCAAGAGTACTGGAGTGGGTTGCCATTTCCTCCTCCAGGAGATCTTCCCGACCCAGGAATTGAACCCAGGTCTCCCGCATGGTAGGGAGACGCTTTACCATCTGAGCCACCAGGGAAGTCTTTACAAGGTAGTTACACACATTCATGTCTTATCAACTCCCCTCTTACCCTAAGTTCCTACCTCCTGGTCTAAATTCCTGTGTTCAGTAAGGGATCAATAAATATTTCTTGACTAAATGAATAATAATCAAACCTGTGCACACTGAGTCATCGCTCTCCCCTTCTGACACAATCTTCTGCAGAATGTATACTCCAGTAATAGCTAGCTACTCACTGTTTAAACTCACCCTGCACATCACACCTCCATGACTTGGCTCAGGTAGTTCCCATCTGCCTATCTCCACTTTGCCAGGCACACATACTCATAGGCATCTCTAAATTCTAGCTTAGATGGTCTCCTTCCAGAAATCTTTCCTAATCCACCCAAAGAGAGCCAGCCACCTTGCCCTACTTCCTCCCACTTCCTTCCACTTTGCCTCTACAATGATTTCATTTAAGGCTCATGCTGTGTCTTATTATCATAGAATTTAAGCACCAAGTATAGAACTCGACATAGAATAGATATCCAAGTAAGCGTGTTGACTAAACAGCCATATTGATCTATAGGATGATACACAGATAGGTTCCTGATGAATTTGCTCTTCCATTCTGGATCACAAAAGAATAATTGTATGCATACACAATACACAGAATGCAATTTGAGTTCCTCCACCTTTAAAGGTGATTCAGTTACCCCTATCCATTTCTTCCTTGTCTGGGATACCTGCTGACATGAGGCATTCTTTTGGGAGCACGTTAGGGCAGGTTTCGGCACTCAGTGTGCACACATGGAACAGAGGGAAAACAACTGCCTTGTACTAGGCTCGAGTCATGACCTTGGCCTTGTTGCCTTGATGTCTACAACCCAGGGATGCTCATTCTAGAAAGGAATGGTGTAACAGAAGCTCTGATGACACTCTTGTGTTCATCGGAAGAGGAATGGGTTAATAAAACTACCAAGAATTACAGCTGTAACCATATGGAGACCTAGGAAAACAAAAAGAAAGAACATTTGCACATAATAAATGAAGAGACGTGACCTGGTGCAGAAAACCTGCCTCTGCATCACCTGTGCCTGGCAGCAGACTAGATTTCTGGGCACTCTGCACAGGAACCCATGCCCGTATCAGCCAGAGATGCTCAGATTATTGGATTAGTGATGTTAATGCAGCTGCAATGAATTCAGAATGACTTTGCATTTAGGTCTCATGAGGGGAGAGGCGCTGGGGGTTCCAAAGTCTGAGTGTTAGTCACTTAGTCATGTCCAACTCTTGTGACCCCAAGGACTACAGCCCACCAGGCTCCTCAGCCCATGGAATTATCCAGGCAATAATATTGGAGTGGGTAGCCATTCCCTTCCCAAGGGGATCTTCCTGACCCAAGGATTGAACCTGGGTCTCCTGCATTGCAAGCAGATTCTTTACAACTGAGCCACCAAGCAAGCCCCACCTACTGCTTTCAGTAACTGATAGAGAACTCATCACTGGCCTTATAATAGCTGTCCCTGCAATGGGACTGACCACAGAGGCAGCCCAGACTAACTGAATAAGAATTTGAAAGTGTAATGGCAGGCCTAGAATGTTTTAAAAGTATCTCTTTAAGTAATTCTGATAGCTGTATCAGGATTGTGTGTCTTATTTTTGCTATTCTAAATGGGACTGCTTCTTTTAAGACATAGCATGCACACAGGGTCACTGTGTCCAGTTCTAAATGGATTATTCACTGGAAGCAATCACTGTAAAAAATTCAGACTTATCTCCCTTCCCCGAATGAAATGGTACGTACATGGGGTCATGGCATCCTGTGTGAAGAGGGTGCGGAAGAGAATTTTTTGGTACCCAATTTCCTCAGAGGAAGATTAAACTGAGGAATGAGCTGAGAGTAACTGCAGAATGTCTGGGGTGTGGCTGGCATGCCATTGTCACGGTGAAGTGCTGTAAACTTTCTTGCTGCCCTTTAGTAGTTTGGAGAAGCACACTAAACAAACAACTATGAGAAACACATTTTTTTTTTGTTTTGGTCTTTTGGTTCTATGCTTGGCTATTCTGGTTCTTTGTTTCAGGATAAAATTCTGGACCCAGGAGGTTGTATAACTAATTGGGTGTCTGACCCAGACTTCACAGTCCTCTTTGGCTTGCCAGAACCCCGCCTCCCCTGCGCCCGAACCCAGACAAAACCACACTTTCACTAACCCTGAGTTGTGATGCCCCAGGCCGGTCAGATCTGAAGGAACTAGTCCCATGGTTGCTGGAATAATCTTGTCTCCTTTCTGGTACCAGAAATTCTCCTTATTCTGTCTTCTGCTGATGATCTGAAGGTCCATGGTGTGGGCTGAGGTGGCAACAATGTAGAGAATCCAGAGAATTCTCTCCCACAGTTGAGCAAGCCACACACCCAGGCATCACATTCAGCAATGAGCCTGTGATCACATCTCAGTGCCAGAAAAGTTTATGGCTGGTGGAAATGTGTCCCCTAGTGGACCTCAAATACAAAAATTTTGTAAAGACTGGATTGTTCATGGTGCATATTATTCTGACTTAAAGTCAGCGGGCACTTCCTGAGCATCAGCTCTTACTGGACACTTTGTTAAGAGCTTTACATGCACTAACATTAATTTTCACAAGTACTCTATGAAGTGGAAATTACTGTTCTCATTATAGAGCCGAGGAAAACTGAAGCTTAGGAGGACAGATAGGCATTCACTTAAGGTCTCACTGTTAGTGAACAACAGAGCAAGAATTCAATTTAAATACCCAAGTCAGACTCCAAAAATACTTGGAAATACAAAGAAGAGAAAACGGTACTATGAACCATTTAAGATATTGTTTTCTTTTTAATTGATATATAATGATGGTTACTATTTTAGATAAGAACCCACTTGCAATGAAGGGAGATGCAGGTTCAATCCATGGGTTGGGAAGATCCTCTGGAGAAGGAAATGGCAACTCACTCCAGTATTTTTGCCTGGCAAACTCCATGGAGGAGGAGCCTGGGGTTACTCTGTCTATGGAACTGCACAGTCCAGGGGGTCACAAAGTGTTGGACATGACTTAGCGACTAATGGAAACTCGCCTGCCCCCAAACACATGTCCATCTCTTCAGCCCTGGAACCTGTGAATGTGTTATTTGTAAAAGGGGTTTTTGCAGATATAATTAAAAGATTTTGAGATAAGATTATTCTAGATTATCTGAATGGGCTCTAAATCCCATGACATGTGTTCTTATAAGAGATACCCAGAGAAAAGACAGAGATGAGAGAAGGCCAAGTGAAAACAGAGGCAGATGATTAAAGTGATGCAGCCACAAGCAAGGAACTGCCTGCATGAGGAATCAAGGAACAGTCCTCCCCGACAGCTTCCAGAGGAAGTGTGGCTCTGCTGACACCTTGGCTTTGGAGCTGTGGCTACCAGAACGCTCGGAGTGTAAAATGTCTTTTAAGTCACTAGTTAGTGGTACTTTAATATGAAGCCACAGGAGACGAATGAAGGGGGCAACACAGCTGAGCGGCAAATTACCCGACTTAGGACTGCGATTCCTAACCCTGATGTCATGTGACCCTTCCCAAGGCCTCAGCTTCCTTATGTGGAGCTGTGAGTGAGACCCCTTCTGCTCCTCGTGATCTGTGAACCAAGGGTTTAGGTTTGCTATTCTCCCCACCAGTGGCCAGTGGGTGGAGCAATAATTATGTGATGACCTTTACCTTGGCAGAAATGTTTAAAGTTAATTAAAGCTCCTCCTTTAAAAACAGGACAAAGACATCTTTGGCATTCTTAAGAAAAGATTCCATGGAATTAACATACAGACACCACTATATATAAGATAGATAACAGGAAGAACTTACTGTACAGCACAGGGAACTATATTCAATATTTTGTGATAATCTATATGAGAAAGCAAACTGAAAAAGAATGAATATATGTATAACTGAATCACTATGCTGTATACCTGAAACTAATACAACACTGTAAGTCAAGTATACTCCAGTAATTTTTTTAAAAACTGCAGTGAAAAAAAAAAAAAGATTCCTTCTGTACAGTGGGCTTAAACCAAGGACTACTGGCCTCTAATTGCCAGGTGCAAATTTTAAAGAAAAACAAAAGACCCTAGAGAATATGAGTGGGTAGCAACTGCGGGTAGCAACTGTCCTATAGTGATATGTGTGTATTAATGGAATAAAAATCTTTTGAAGTTTAGTAATACAATGTTGTTGTTGTTTTTCTTTTATCAGGCAGGTTTATTAGGCCTTGTTTTGTCTGATACTAAAATTCATGATAAATGTACATTTTCCAGCAGGTGGTTTTCCAACAACTGTGTGACTGGAAAAAGTTTCAGTTCCGTTCACTCAGTCATGTCTGACTCTTCAGGACCCCATGGACTGCAGCACGCCAGGCTTCCCTGTCCATCACCAACTCCCGGAGCTTACTCAGACTCATGATCATCACAACGGTGATGCCATCCAAACTTCTCACCCTCTGTTGTCCCCTTCTCCTCCCCTGCCTTCAATCGTTTCCAGCATCAGGGTCTTTTCCAATGAGTCAGTTCTTCGCATCAGGTGGCCAAAGTATTGAAGCTTCAGCTTTAGCATCAGACCTTCTAATGAATATTCAGGACCAATTTCCTTTAGGATTGACTGGTTGGATCTCCTTGGAGTGTTCTATTTTAAGAACCACAGTATTCTACCTTATATAAGACATATAGTACAAATTGGAATGCTTGTTAATAATTGTGAGTTGATTACACAGGAACAACCAATTAGAATCAGTAACAATCTTTAAAAAATCCCTTTAAAAAATAATCAATAGAGAAATGACAATTCAATTGTCACTTATGGAACTATAGCTCTCTTGGTTAAGATCTGCAAAACATTTTTTTTCATTATGAGTCTGTCAAGATTGTTAGAAACTTTTCTTTACATGTTTGACATAATTCTTTACATAATTTCCAGTTTTCTACCAAAATGTTCCATTTTCTACCAGAATGTTACCAAAATCCATCTGAGATGGGAGACTGTATGGGGAGCCTCTAGCTTACTCTCCAGGGCCTGGCACAGAATGGCCACTCCATGAATGTGGGGTGAACAAATGGGACTCATCCCAACATGTCACTTTGAACACAACAAAGACAAGCTTTGGAGCTCCAACAGCACGGAAAACACATCATGCTCTGACATCTTGGGCTCAATCAGTGACAGTTATTAAATCCACATGTGTTCAGAGCAGAAGAGTAGCTGCTGGTATCGGTAACTGCCTAGAACTCTGTCTTCTGAGACTACTGCCTTTTCTGGACAAGAGTCAAAATAATTCCCAGTATGGGATTTTCCTGGTGGTACAGTGGACAGAAATCCATCTGCCAATGCAGGGCACATGGGTTCAAACCCTGGTCCAGGAAGATTCCACATGCCATGCACACAACCAAGCCCACATGGCTCAGCTGCTGGAGCCTGCTCACTCAAGAGCCTGTGCTCGGCAACAAGAGAAGCCAGCACAGTGAAAAGCCCGTGCACCATGGTGAAGAGTAGCCCTCCTCTACAACTTGAGAAAGCCCCAGTGCAGCAATGAAGACAAGGACAGCCAAAAATAAGTAAATAATTAAATTAAAAAAATACTAGTCTGTTAAAAAAATACCACCCAGTATGATCAAACCATAGTCATACAAATCCCCAATAATCCAATGAACACTCAAAAGATGAACACAGAACTGATTAGGAAGGTGGCGGAGGTTGAAAGGAGCTAGAGGGAGATAAATTGCTAGAGGAGAAAACTTCCAAAAAGGGATGATACAATTCCCCCTACCATGCTTGACCTAACCTAACTAATCAACCAACGCACTTCCTTTTTTCCTTCCTTAAAGTTTCATTGAACATCTACTATGCGCCAGGTGGTGTTCGAGACACTAGGGATATAGCAATGAGCAATAGGCACCACTCCTGCTGTGATGGGAGTTTACACTCTGGGGGAGCCGATGCCAGTGCAAATAACACAAGGCTCCTGATGTGAAAGGAAGCCTCCAGTTCCCACTCTAGCCTCCAGCCAGGCCCAGATCAAGAAGACCTCCATGACACCCTGAGGCCTCTAACTAATTAACAGTATTCACATATCTCATCACAAGGAGGAAAAAAAATGTAACTACACGTGGTGATGGAGGTTAACTAAACATATTGTGGTAATTTTGCAACATGTACATATTTCAGATCATTATGCTATGTACCTTAAACTTATATAATGTTCTATGTCAATTATACCTCAATATAATTGGAGGGAAAAAGAAAACAAAATATGTTATGGAGGGCTGAGGTTCACAGCAACTACTAAAGCCTGCGTACCTGGAACCTGTGCTCTGCAACAAAAGAAGCCACCACAATGAGAAACCTGCACACTGCAACTAGAGAAAGCCTGTGTGCAGCAACGAACACCCAGCGCAGCCAAAAACAAAGCAGCCTGTACATGTAAACAAAACAAAACAAACAAATGTGAACAGTGATTGAAAAACCAACATGCCATCTAATCATTGATAGTTACTAACTTTCTACCAAGATTTCACACTTAACGGCTGGGACAGTGCTAGCTATGCAACAGGTTTTAAGCAAAAGCCTGGGGAGGATTTAACATTATATTGAATTTAATGTTTAGACACATCAAATGAACTTCCTGTGATTTATCATTTCACTCTGGGGTCAGAATATTTCAGAAAGAGTAAGTCAGTGATCTACATACAGGAAGTGCCAAATGAATGAATGAATGACCCAGCTTTTTCAAAAAGGTAAATTTGAGTTATGCTATATCATATCAAAAGCTTATTAGATGGGTACTATAGTTGACCCTTGAACAACACAGGTTTGAACTGAGCAGGTCCACTTAAAAGGCAGATTTTTTTTTTCATGAAATACTACAGTACTTACACCATCTGTTCTTGGTTGAATCCGCTGACTATGGAACCTCAGATAAGGAGGGCTGACTGTAAAGTTATATGTGGATTTTGGATTGCACAGAGGGTCAGTGTCCTGAACCCCTTAGAAGCATCAGTTGTATTTGCATCTCCACTCAACAGACGAGGGAAGACACAGGTTTCCCTGGTGGCTCAGATGGTAAAAAATCTGCCTGCAATGCAGGAGACCTGGGTTGGATCCCTGGGTTGGGAAGAGCCAGGTGGGCTACAGTCCATGGGGTCGCAAAAAGTTGGACACTACTGAGCAACTTTCAACAGATGAATACTTTTGAGGTTTGGAGTTGTTCAGAGCCTTGTCCAAGGTCACGCTGCCAGAGAGAAATAAATACAGGATTCAAACCCAGGGAGTTTGATTCCAATAACTCTTAATATTATGTTGTACTGCCTCTGCTAAGGGCTATTCCAGATGAAATTGGCTTTAGATGACTCTCCAGATAATTTACTGGCAATCAGTGTTTTTGTTTGGTCTCTTCCTTGTCATTTGGTTTTCACGTTTCGGCTATATTTAGCTTTTTCTGATTACTTTTGGCCACTGGAAGGTTAGTCTGTTCTCATAAATGTAGTATGTTCATTTTCCTTCTCAGTTTCAAGGCCCATTGAAAAATTAGGTGGGACAGACAGTTTTCTGGGAAGATTGATTTTAATAAAAAGCAGTGTGAGGAAAGTGTGTCTGCCCACAAAATCTGCCCTCCTTGTTTCATGATGTTTAAAATTCCAGTAACATGGCTTTATTGCTTGGCTTCAAGTCATGTCCTCTGTCAAAATTCAAATATACCAGGGACAGGTAAGTAACACTCTAAGTCAAGCAGCCTGCCACCCTGCCTGTAATCTTTCCATCCATCCTTTTCTTCAATAAATATTTTGGAGACAGACTCTAGCTGAGTAATGGCTGTTGAGATGAAGTATAAAGTAAGTGGTCTCTGCCCTCAGCAAGGTCCTGTTTCTGAGAGGAGATGGATGTCAGAGAAACACATTTGTTTTAGATACTATGATGGAGGCATTTATGAGGTATAGGGAAACCCAAAAGGGGATAAATATACTGCTCTACTTGGAAAGATGAGTGTAGCTATGCCTTAAGCTTGAAGTCCTTCACACTTTAGTAAGAATACATTGTACAGACTGTTTTCCAGGAGGCGTATTTTGGTGACAGGAGAAAGAATTTGAAGTGATTGTGAATTCACTGGAATGTTACACACAGAGGAAACAACAGTGAGAAAGAAATTCCATAAAGAAAAACTTGGAATCCAAGTCCTAACACTGAGCTTATTTCAGAACTGACAGTAGATCAGGCCCTTCTCACTTACATAGCCTGCCCAATTGTCAGGCTATGTGTTAAGAATTTGTAATAAAAGAAAAATTAGTTTTTCAAAAGGGCTACAAGGAAAGAAAACATTGCTGTGATTGCCTGATGGCCACAGAAGCAAGCATTTCTTAACTGAATATACCAGGGTCAGCAAGCCTTTATAAAGTGGTGCTGCTGCTGCTAAGTCGCTTCAGTCGTGTCCGACTCCATGCGACCCCATAGACGGCAGCCCACCAGGCTCCCCCGTCCCTGGGATTCTCCAGGCAAGAACCTTGGAGTGGGCTGCCATTGCCTTCTCCATTATAAAGTGCTAGATGGTAAATATTTTAGGTTTTGTGAGCCATATGTTCCCTGTAGTGGCTACTCAATTCTGTGGCTACAGTGTGAAAGAAGTCATGGACAGTATTTAAATGAATATATGTGGCTGTGCTCCAATACAACTTTATTTACAAAAACAGGTGGTGGGTTGAATTTCTGCCATAGTTTGCTAGACCCTGGTTTATATCATTTCAAAGGCATAGTAAAAGCCCAAGTATGTTTTGAATAAAGTTTTAATAAGTTTTTGGAGGTGAGGGCCCCTCAGTTCCCTCAATGGACAGCAGGGCCTCATGTAAAGAGCCCTTTACCTTACACTGTCTGACTGCATGGCCTGGGAAGTAGCCCTTGGAACAAATGACAGGAAGGAGAGAGAGAGAGAGCACAAAAGACAGGCAGGCAGAGGATCTTTGTGCCAAAAGTGGCTAGCTATTTATCAAAAACTCATGCTTTCAGTGAATTTTTTGGTTTAAAAAGGTACTGATTGAGTGGTCTGTGGCTGATGCAAAATTATTTTAGTAGTAATGCTTGAATATTTATTCAACATGTGAATAGTTTATAGTAACTTACTCTTTCATTTATTCATTCAAACATTGCCTACTACATGCCAAGTACTGTACTAAGTCCTGAAGAAACAATGTTGAATAATTCTGGGTCATCACCATATACCAAGGTGTCCAAAATACTTCATCTTTGATTCCCTGTGGTGACTTTCTGTAACTTTTCACTATTTTGTATGCGATGGTGACATACTGAAACTTATCCAGCTTTATAAGGCCTCAAGCCCTCTGACCAAGTTTTCCCTTTGAATCACTGAAGACTATTTCTGTTACTGCCTCACAAAGATTCTGCTAGTCAATAATAGTTACGTGCACATCATCTTTTGCAAATGGTTTGGTGCACCCCAGCAGTTAGCCTTTGGGTCTACTAACTCCGTGTTACATGCAAAGTTGGACAGACTTTACGTGGTCTAGCAAGCATTCCTTGATTAAAGACTCTCAGATATAGACCTCCATCCATGATGTCTTCTCTAGTTAACTACCCACTCACAGTCTCTACTCAGATGTTCCGCAGGTCCTCAAATTCAACATGTTCAAACTTTCATCCCACCTACCCACATCCCTTTCTCCCCTTCAAGGTTGCCTATATCAGTGAATGGAGCCATCTGCCACCTAACAGTGCAAGCCAGAAGCTTGGAAGTCATTCTTGATAACTTACTCGCCCTCACCCCTTGTGGTCCAGAATTCACAAACAGTAGGTGGTGGTATCTCCTAACAATCTCCACACCCCTTGTGGTCTACTGTTCACAAATGGTAGGTGGTAGTATCTCCTAACAATCTCTGGAACTGAGATATTTCTTTCTAACTCCACTGCCTTCACCAAAGCCTAACCCTTCAACCTCTCATATCTGAATATTCTAATTGTTCTTCTAGAGTCCACTCTCATCTAAATCTCATGTCTACTATATCCATCTGATCACACTGTTCTTAGGGTAAGGAACAAATTCCCTAAATACCCTATTAGACTCTGCATGATTGACTCTAATCAACATCATCTTTCCCTGAAACTATTCTCTTTTCACTTTCTTTGACACGTCTGAATTACGTATCATTTTAGAGCTTAATTCTGGTCTGCACCTGTAGAAGATTTCCATTAATGGCCCCATTCTTCACCAGCCCTTGTATCCATATAGTTTGCCACATAATACTGGTGACACAATTTCTTGCCCTTGAGTTCAGGCACGTGACTTGCTTTGATCAGTAGAATTAGACAAGGCACAGAGCTCAGGGTCCAAGAGGCCTTGCATATTTAAACTTATCCCCTTGAACCTCTCCCTTCAACGTAAGAACATGCCCAGGGCAGCAATTTGGTCCCATGAAAAAGAAGAAGGGACACATGACGAGGACAAATTGACGAGGGACAGATGAACTACCCAGCTGAGCTTAGGCTAGATCAACTGACCCTATATTAACACATAGATTTATAAGAAACAATAACCAGTTGCTGTTTTAAGGCACTGAAGTTCCAGCTGGTTTGTTACATAGCAATGACTAGTTGACATTAACATAATACTTTGCATTTGCCTATGGCTTTGTAAATATTCTCTACCTAAGAACCATTTAGGCCAACTAGCGTTAAAATCTACAAGAGTTAAAATCAACAAAGATTGCACAGATGGCTCTCATCCTTCCTGCTATTAACAGCAAACTCTTGCTTGAGGATTGAGGGCCAGTAATAAAACAATGGCTAATTCCCTGAGGATGACTTTCTAAATGAAATGAAGGCTTTCCCACCAATCCTACAAATTGGGTGGATGAAACCGGGCTTGGATTTTTCCTTTTCTGCCACAGAAGCTCTTCATCCCTGAAAGAAATGGCAAATCCACTGGCACAGCTGGGCGACCAAGCTGAAAGTCAGAGTTGGTTTCTGAAGTGACACAACCTACCTGCATTCTAGATAAAAGCATAGTCTGTTGTTACAGGCATATTAAAGGTTGCCCTAGATTGAAACAGCACGTCTTGTTCCTTTTATTCCTGTCCTCTGAATTTCTCTTTGAAAAACTGTTGAATGTTTCTGGCCTTTACATCTTCTCTACCTGACAAGAGCTTTAACTAAGTGGATGTTAATTACACCACAAGGCCAAGTCATTGACAATTCAAAATGAAAACCATGGCCACCTGTGGCTGTCATACCCTACCCACAAATACTCCAGCCATAGTAAAATGCTGGGCTCTTAAAGGAGACTGGAAATTAATAGTTTCACCCATAATATGAAGAGTGACTTGGGGGCTGTAAAACAAAGTACCCTGGTTAACACACCATTGGGTCTGCTATGTCAGAACAGAAGATGTAAATACAAAAAGTCAACAGCTTTCATAGCACTGGAGAAAGTAGACATACCTGTTCTGATGCAATTCTTCTCTCTGAAATAAATTGGAAAAATACACGTTTTAGTCTTGCTCAAACCCATTCAAAATTCCAAAGCAGATATCTTGAAGGAAGAGGTAATTAACTTCCCCAGTTATTAACGTTTTGGAGTTTTCTTTTTTGGGAAGAAGGTTAGAACATTAGACATTTGAATAATTTGTTCTTTCTGCCCTTTTAAAGCAGCCATGCCTGGTGGTCTTCACACAGCCTGGATTTGCAAGACAGCCACCTTTACTCTCTAATGCCTGAGAGACCACTTCTAACTCGGGTCCTTTCTTAAAGTGCCTTCAAGGATACTGAAGAAGAAAGCGGGCTCGACCTCCCTGTCCTTCCCCAAACTGCTGCACTCCTTTTACTTGACAGCCAGCTGTCCTAAAGACTACGTGTTCCCCCAGCTCGTGACTTGCTGTGTTGGCTCCCTTAAGGAGGCGCCGCTGCCTTGCCCCCCATCCTCGCCAACTTGACAACCTGAAGACCTATTATGCTTTGCATTCACCAAATGAGAGGCAAGAGGCTTAGAGCTGTGTTACCTGAGGCCCGGGAGGTCCTGGGGTGTGGCTGGGTGCTGGGTGGTCTCCTCTCCGGGGAAAGGAGGCCTGAGGAAGCGACCCCTCCTCCAGGTGCTGAGGCACGGGAAGGGCACGCTCTTCATCTGGCCCCATTTGGAGCTCAACCGACTCGGCTGTGTCGAGGGCCCTTTCCGAGTCCAGAGGCAATCTTGAGTGGAGTCTCAGGGGCCACAGGGAGTGAGAAGACTCCTCTGTACTTTCACATACCTTGTCGGAAAGGGGACTTGCGGAGCCACGGGACTCCGGCGAGCCGCCCCAGGCGCGCACTTCCAAGGCCACGTGCTGAGGCGGCGCATGCGCAGTGGCAGTGCCGCGCGCACCTCCGCGCACACTCCCGCAGCCGCGGCTTCTTAACCTCCGCAAAGTGGGCGACGTGGACAAGCGGCCAGGGGCTTGCCGGTCAAAGTGGAGAAGATTCCCCTGGTTCTGACAGTGCTTCTTCGACAGGCTTTCCAGGGAGTACGGAAGAGAGGCCTCGCAGCCTGCAGGCTGCACCTCTTGGCGGGATGGCTCCATCTTCTCCACGCCACTGAGAGGCCCCTGTTGCTGGAAACTTCCAGGCGATGTCGTCAGAGTTGCTGTTCTCCTGACCACACTGGGGTGGTTCCGTTTCCGTCTTCAGATGCCTCTGTTCCTCAGTGTGTTTCCATCCTTTTCCAGAGGAAAATTGCAAGCAAGTGGCTGATCGTTAAGAGAGAGCAGATTGCGGAATCTGTTGCAAACAAGGAGATGCAGGTGAGAAAAAAAGGTGTCTGAAATTTCACACAGAAGCTTCTAGTTAGTCAGAGGAGCTAACGAATGCCTAGTTAACATCAGTATCTGTTTTGTAGGTAATTAAGATAAGTGAGTCCAGCCTTCTAATCTAAATTGTGTATGTTTTGAAATTTGTTTGTTACCAAATTAAGTGGTTTGGATCCTTGCTCCCTGCCTCCTTAAGGGAGGGTTCTTTATTTTTTTTTTTTTCCATTGGGGTTCCAGTAGGTGAATAAGAAACTCAAGCTGGGATGGACAAAGTGCAAGCTTTACTCAGTGGCCAAAGAATGACTAAGCAGAAATTGTGTTCACAAATCAATTTCTCGTCCTGGAGGTGGGCGACAGTGATTTAAAGAATAAAAACAAAGGGAGGAGGAGTGAAGCTAATAAAAGGGACGCCTGTGCATTAGTTTGGAGAAGGAAATGGCAACCCACTCCAATATTCTTGCCTGGAGAATCCCAGGGACAAGGGAGCCTGGTGGGGTGCTGTCTGTGGATTTGCAGAGAGTCGGACACGACTGAAGCAACTTAGCATGCATGCATGCATTGGAGAAGGAAATGGCAACCCACTCCAATATTCTTGCCTGGAGAATCCCAGGGACAAGGGAGCCTGGTGGGGTGCTGTCTATGGATTTGCACAGAGTCGGACACGACTGAAGCAACTTAGCATGCATGCATGCATTAGAGAAGGAAATGGCAACCCACTCCAGTATTCCTGCCTGGAGGATCCCAGGGACAGAGGAGCCTGGTGGGCTGCCTAAGTAGCAACAGAGTCAGACACAACTGAAGTGACTTAGCAGCAGCAGCAGCAGCATGCATTAGTTTACTCTGAAGGGTCAGGCCTTTTTCCAAGGGAGTGGGGTGCCACCTGATTTTTATCCTTTTTTGGTCTTTAATGTCTGGTCCTAGCAGCCAGTAGGTGTGTCATATACTATGCTAAAATTGTAAAATCAACATATGAGACTCAAGATCTGTTGGAGGTTAGATTCATGTCATCTTAGTCCCAGCTGGTTCCATCTGCTTTCTCGTTTGTCTCTTCCTTTCTTATCTCTGGACCCTTTAAGTTAAACCTGTGTGTTCACTCCTGCTAAAAGCGGTATGGAGTGAGTTGGCAGGCTTTGAGCAAGGACACTCTTGCTGTACAATGGCCACTGATGTGGTGGTGGTAGTGGTTTAGTCCCTAAGTTGTGTCCAACTCTGTGACTCTATGGACTATAACCCACCAGGCTTCTCTGTCCATGGGATTTCCCTAGCAAGAATACTGCAATGGGTTGCCATTTCCTCCTCCAGGGATCTTCCAGATGCAGGGATCAAACCTGAATCTCCTGCATTTCAGGCGTTACCGCTGAACCTATCAGTTGTTTAGGGGGTCATAATGTCAGGCTCTCCTAATTTATTTAATTTCGTTATTTATTTATTGGGCATGGGTTTTGAGCAAAGACTTAGAGCAGCTTTGGCAATATTTATTTTTCAGTAAAGAATTCGCCTGCAGTGCAGGAACTTCAGGAGCCTCTGGTACTATCCCTGGGTCAGGAAGATCCTTGGAGAAGGGCATGGCAACCCACTCCAGTACTCTTGCCTGGAGAATCCCATGAACTCATGAGCCTGGCAGGCTATAGGCCGTAGGGATATGAAGAGTGGAACAGGACTGAGGTGACTTAGCATGCATGCACGTTTTACTTAATATAATATCCCTTCTAGATTGAAACAAAAAAACTTTTCAAAACCTTGGTGATCTAAAAGATTAAGAGATTTCTTGGAAGCTACAAAGCTCATCACCTTTTATTTCCATTTTAAGAGAATCAAATATATGTTCAGTTTTCCTTACATTCTGCATTTATGTATGTATGATTGTATATATGTGTGTATGTGTGATGTATATATGTATGTGCTTTGGCAAATATCGGGGATGTAAGAATAAGAGAAACAAGGCCCTTTCCCTCAAGGTTTAAACTACAAAATGAGACATGATTTCAAAGATAGTGATGCAAAGTGTTTGGCAAAACACATTTTAGATTTTATCCATCCCCATGTTTTGGAAAAATAACTTGCCAAATTGAAAAGAAAAACCCAGATGTCACTCAGATGCCCTGCTTCTCATGATTAGAGGTGCTTTCTATGATTCACTAATGCAGAATTACCTCCTATCTGTTCTTATGTTCAAGCAAATCTTATTCTTTCATTTGACAACTTGATTCATGGTGACATGCAAATAATTTACTGCTATTTCATTATTTTGTAGTTTTCCATATAAAAAAAGTAGTTTCCTGTGGAAAAGCATCAATCCTTACCCATCTATCAAGTAATACTTAAGGATCACCTCCTGATTATTTACACATCTGATGTGGGACTGTGAAACAGATAATGTAACCATCTTCTCTTGCCTTGGGCAACGTGGGAAATGGTTTTAGATGATACATGGCTTGTTGGTTGAGGAACATCAGTAGTTGACCACATATTCTGAGATTTCCAATAATAACTTCAGCAAATCTATAATCCTTTCTTTTGTTGGTTGCACCGTGTGGCTTATGGTTGCACCATGTGGCTTGTGGTATCTCAGCTCCCAGACCAGGGATTGAATCCAGGTCACGGCAGTGAAAGCACAGAATCCTATCCACTAGGCCATCAGGGATCTCCCACCAAGTCTATAATTCTAAAGCAATCTGTAACCCTTCAGGAATGGACAGCCCAATTTTAAGGATAGCTAATTTGTTCTTTTAGTGCTGTGTAATTTTAATTGCATTGACAATACTTTTTAGTAGAACTTTTTCCACTGTGTATTATTTACCTCCTCCGTTTGATAATAGAGAATACTGGACACCCATAAATTCTTGATGACCTGTCCTATGTGGATTGTCACTCATGAGGTTTTTGTAGCAGATGATTGTTTACCCCATATGAAATGACCTCTCACTGATGTACTCCCAAATGTTTCGTCATTAATTCTAGTTTTGTACTTGCCTATGGCAGGTTCTTTCATTCCTTTGTTTCTTCTAATCTGTTTCAGGCATAGAAGTCCAATAATCCTGTGTCAAGAGAATTAATAGGCTCTTAGATTTACTCTTATCAGTAAACGGGAGGAGCCCGACATCATGATATTGTTATGACAATGCTGTGACATTGATTTAGGGGGACTCTATTCTCTTACATTTATTCCCTGGCTCTCCTCTGGTTTAAAGCCAAGTGAAACTACCAGATACTGGATTTTAGACTGGAGAGTTGTTTAAGGAACTACTTAGACACCAACTGACTCTTAATAACAGACTCTTATCTACAAAAGAAACCTGAGATTCTTAACCAGCGCTGGGTTTGTTTTAATATTTTGAGCCAAGTCTCAAATGTTAACAGAGCTTCACATATAGAACAAAAATGCACGCAGTACCCTAATTTGGGGGGCAAAGGGAGAGAGTAATACCTGCTAGGAAACTTAACATTTTAGTTATGGTGAGGTCGAACTGGTTTTGATTTTAGATTTTAGGTTATTTCTGGCTGATACCATCTCCTTCATAGAAGAAGAATCATTACTAATGAAAACAGGTATATTAGGTCTCTTTTCAAGTCCTTTACTAGAGGACCTCATTCCTCATTCTCCTGACAAATGGCTGAGCTGAGGGCTGGAGTTACAGGTACACAACTGGGGGATTATATTGTGTTTCTCAGCAAAGCATTGTTGTAATTCCAGGCAGCAAGCAACATGGCGATAGGAGTTCAGAATGTTTACACAGGTGCTTGCATAATATTTCTCTCAGAATTCTTAGTCCTTGGGTTTCTTGTACCTTCTTTCTTCTCCTTAGAGGGGTTAGGAGATTGCTTCAGATTTCCTTCTAATTGTCCTGACTTAGGGTGTGGCAGTTAGTACGTGGTTATTATACCCAAGAGTCATTCAGTTCAGTTCAGTTGCTCAGTCGTGTCTGACTCTTTGCGACCCCATGGACTGCAGCACCCCAGGCTTCCCTGTCCATCACCAACTTCCGGAGCTTGCTCAAACTCATGTTCCTTGAGTCAGTAATGCCATCCAGCCATCTCATCCTGTCATCTCCTCTTGCCTTCAATCTTTCCCAGCATTAAGGTCTTTTCCAGTGAGTCAGATTTTTGCATCAGGTGGCCAAAGTATTGGAGCTTCAGCTTCAGCATCAGTCCTTCCTTTGAATATTCAGGACTGATTTCCTTTAGGATTGACTGGTTTGATCTCTATGCTGTCCAAGGGACTCTCAAGAGTCTTCTCAAGCACCACAATTCAAAAGCATCATTTCTTCAGTGCTTAGCTTTCTTTATAGTCCAACTCTCACATCCATTCATGACTACTGGAAAAACCATGGATTTGACTAGACGGACCTTTGTTGGCAAAGTAATGCCTCTGCTTTTTAATGGGCTGTCTAAGTTTGTCATAGCCTTTCTTCCAAGGAGCAAGCGTCTTTTAATTTCTTGGCTGCAGTCACCATCTGCAGTGATTTTGGAGCCCAGGAAAATAAAGTCTCTCAATGTTTCCATTGTTTCCAAGGGTCATTAAGTATTATTTACTGGTCAGTGTGAAATATTCTCCAGCACATCTACTCCCATTTTTAATATTCTCAGTATTTGAATGAGGCAAAGATGAGATGCTTTCCACGGTGGGATGGAAGCTGGTTTGGGAGGCAGTCTCTAGGAAGACTCAGCCAATGACTCTTCTCAACTGCCAATCGGATGTATTCAGATGGCAGTCATAGTAAGGGACATGGTCGCTAATGCAACCTGACAGGTTCCTGAGAAAAAGAGTGAGGACTTCCTTTCTGCAAACTGCTCTATGGTATGAAAGAGGTGCATTTAGCTCCTGTGAAAAGTAACTCTGGCAGTGAGAGAAGGTGAATTCTTCCCAGCTGATTCAGGTCATTTTGTGAATAGCATGTCACTTCCTGGAAATATATTGGTTGGCCCCAAAGTTTGTTGGGGTTTTTCCATGAAATGTTACAAAAAACCCAAATGAACTTTGGGGCCAACCCTATAGTAAGTATGAAGAAGGAAATGGCACCCCACTCCAGTATTCTTGCCTGGAGAATCCTGTGGACAGAGGAGCCTGGTGGGCTGCTGTCCATGGGGTCACACAGAGTCAGACATGACTGAAGCGACTTAGCATGTCTCAAATATTGGAACCAAGACACTAGTAACTGCTGACATCCCTCACTGTAGAACTGAAGAAACTTTAGCTACAGGAGAGCTTTGGAAGATTGCTGAGGAGGAGCCCAGGCTCTAGAGTTAACCATCTGCTTGCTCTCTCTGCCTAAGCACCAGCTAGCCCTGTGACTTGAGACAAGCCTCTCCGCCTGGGTCAGCCTCCAGGCCACATTTATGAAGGATAATAAAGTCCCTCCCTCACAAGCTCCTTGCAGGGATAATAGGAGAGGCTCCTGGGAGACCCTCTCTAAATAATTATCCCCATGGATCTGATAAGAAGCCAAAAGTTAACCAAAAAGTTCAGGCTATCTCTTCTCCTTTATTTCCCTAGCAGACTGAATCAATAAATGATCACTGTATTATAAAGTGAATTCACCAGGCTTTGATCACCCAAGCTTTAAGAAGCCAGCAACCACCACCCACACTGTTGGGGAAAGCAATCTCAGTGTACTTGAAATTAAACCGCACAGATTAATGATTCACCCATTATGCTTAGACCTGCGAGACCAGCAAGACAGGACCAAGAGAAGCTGGTAGCAACAGGATCTGAACAAATGAAAAATGTGAGAAGGGAACCCAGCAGCAGCTGAACGTCACCTCTGATACCTGTGGGATGGTCTGCCTCTGAAGGTGACATTGTCCAGGTGGGTCCTGACAGGGGAGCCCGCAGACCTCAGAGCAAGCTGCCAGGCGAGGTTTCGGAACAGGTTCCACGCCTTAACAATGAACCCTCCTGGCTGAGCACAGGCACACTTGACAGGAGCTGAAAGGAGGAACTGGCCTCTCCCCTTCTTAGAGAAATTTCTAGTTATTTGTTTATGAAAAGGTCTAAGGGGAAGCAAGTTCAGAATCTAAGACCGCCCAGGTCAGGTGATTTGTTTCTACTGCACAGTGACTGATCCAGTAAAGGGAGGATGCAAATGTGGCTTTTTACTTGCCCTTCGGTGCTCAGTGAGCACCATTGATGGCTTAGTGAGACAGTTTCAGGTATCTTATCCGTTTGCTTTCTCCAAAATTGTGAGAAAACATTCCTTTCAGCCTCAAGTGCTTGCATCCTAAAACATTTTGTATTTATTTAGTGGAATGTTTTAATAAGCATTGGCTTCCCTCTTAGCTCAAATAGTAAAGAATCTGCCTCCAAAGCAGGAGACCTGGGTTTGGTCTCTGGATGGGGAAGATTCTCTGGAGAAGGAAATGGCAACCCACTCCAGTATTCTTGCCTGGGAAATCTCATGGACAGAGGAGCCTTGTGGGCTACAGTCCATGGGGTTGCAGAGAGTTGGACACAACTGAGCAACTAACAGTTCAGTTCACTTCAGTGGAATGTTTGGATAAGCATTGAATAATAGAGGAGATGATCATTGTACTTGGGAACACATTTGTGAGCGTTAATTTTCAAGTAATTAAAATGCAAATGGAAAACATTTGTATCTACTGGTATTCTCATTTGAGAGTACCCCAGAAAACCTTAGGTGTCTAGATGGAGATACGGCATACAGTCCTAGGAATGTACACCATCTTAAAAAATATTTCTTCAGACTCTTTACAAAAGCAAATTCAAACAAATTCTAATTCGGTCTAATTTACTGGTTTTCATTGTTTAGAATCATTACAGATACTTACTGTGAAGGTTTCTTTAGGTCAGTGATTCTCACAGTGGGCTGTCTGGGTCAAAAGCATCAGTATCACTTGAGACTTAGTTTGAAGGGCGAATTCTTGCCCCTCCCCACCTCCTGAGTCAGAATATCTAGGGGTGGGGCCCACAGTCTCCCAGTGATTTTTTACAGATTAAAGATTTGAGAGCTGCTGCCTTAGGGGGAAAAAAGATCTAATTTATAGATGTTGGCCTGTGATAACCTTTGCGTTATTCCTTAATCCTTTCATATTGGTCTCTTTAGAATATCATTTACTTAGAACTTTGAAAAATGACTTGACCTTCTCATTTTACTGCTGCCACTGTCAAACCCCAAATGCAGTATCAAGAGCATTTTTTTATTTTGCCAGCGTGGAGCCAGCATAAATAGTCTGAGCTCCTGCCAAGGCTATCTAGCAACGAATTGTTTCAGTTTAGGAAGAAAGAAAAATGAATCAAGTATTTTAGCTTTTGGTTTGTGGAAATGAAGGTTGAACTTCATCAGCAAGTCCCGTCACGCGAGCCTGATTGTAAAACTGTGTCTCCTGGGGGATGATGATAATGGGATATTTGACACCCATCCAGAAATTTTCAACCTCTGCTTGTATCTTAAATAAGAAAACTAAGAGTCTACAGAAAGGTCACAAAGGATTATCGGGGGGAAAAAAGATAATTTAACCTCTAAAGAATAAAAGGGACAGGGAGGCGTTTTGATTGGGGAAGGGTTACCATGGTGCAGAAGGGGTCCTGAGGGCCAGCTTCTCCCTCAGGACCTGGGGCAACCTTCTTGAAACAAAGGTGGGCCTTTATCTCTCAATGTGACACAACACTGTGGAGGGGGCAGCTCTCTTCATACTTTCCCTCCTCCTCACTTGATCAGGATAAGTCTTGACTGGGGAGAAAGCCGCTTGGGATGAGCCCCTTTACAAAGTCTAAATCCTGATAAGCTCTTTTTGTATCATGAATACCTAGACCTGAGGCTTCAAGCTGTAGAATTCTGACTGGCCTTCTATTTTTTTTTTTAATTAGTTTTACAAAAAAAAATTGGAGAATAGTCAATTTACGATTTTGTGTTAGTTTTTACTGTACAGCAAAGTGATTCAGTTAAACATGTACATATATCCACTCTTCCTTAGATCCTGTTCTCATAGACGTCATTAGAGTGTTGAGTAGAGTTTCTTGTGCTGTACAGTAGCTTTCTTATTAGTTATCTGTTTTATATATGTTACTGTGTATGTGTGTCAATCCCAATCTCTCAATTTATCCCTCCCCACCTTTCCCCCTTAGTATCCATAAGTTTGTTTTCTATCTGTGTGACCTTCCAGTTTAAAAAAAAAAATCCCGCATTAAAAGTTAAACATTTTTATAGAAAAGTTTGGATTGCAAGTTTTTGTTTGTTTGTTTTTTTGTTTTGATCGAAAGTTTTATTTTTCAGTGAACCATTCTGGCAACACCACATTCCTATTCCCACACTTCGTATCTGTGTAAAAGGACTAGACCTGAGAACAGGCTCCCTGTTTTAGGGAGGACAAGCAGGGTCCAGTTCGCTGTACTCCCAGCCTCCCGGACTCAGGCTGGTGCTGGCTCTCATTGATCTTTGTGTTGATAGAGTTTTATTTCTTCTAACAAAACCAGAGAATGGCCCTAGACTGGAAACAATCCCAGTGTCCATTTTAATAGAATGTCCATCATCAACAAATACATTGGTATATTAAACTCTGAGGGTGAAGGAACAGTTGCTCTGGTCCCAAACATGAAATTCAGAGAGAGAAGCCAGACTCTATGTTTGTATTTATAATAACAACAAGAATGGGCCAAGTTAAGCTACAGTATTCGAAGCTGGAATTGAGATTTTTGTCTTGGGAAGGGACAGTGACTGTGAGTCAAGAGTGGGACTCCTGGGATCCCTGTATGTTCAGTCTTCTGACTGTGCTGGCACCTGGATGTTGTCTTTATGGAAATTCATTCACTGGTCACTTACGCTGTGTGCACTTCTCTGTCTACATTTGCTTTGCTTGAGTACAAGTGAAACAGCGTGTCTGTGCTAACATTGTATCCTGGTTTGCTTTCTTGTTTACACTGACTTCCAGGCCAGTATGGGTCTTCAATTGAAAAATTTCTTTAAAAGATTGGTTTTCTAGTGTTTGAAAAGAGATATGATTTCTTTTCTATTTAAAAAATTAAAAAAATATTTTTTAATTGAAGGATAATTTTTACAGAATTTTGTTGTTTTCTGTCAGTCATCAACATGTATCAGCCATAGGTATACATATGACCCCTCTCTCTTGAACCCCGCTCCCATCTCTCTGCCCATCCCACCACTCTAGGTTGATAGAGAGCCTCCGTTTGAGTTCCCTGAGACATAGAGCAAATTCCCACTGGCTATCTATTTTACATATGGTAATGTAAGTTTCCATGTTACTCTCTCCATACGTCTGACCCTCTCCTCCCCTCTCCCTGTGTCCGTAAGTCTAGTCTTTATTTCTGTTTCTCCATTGCTGCCCTGTAAATAAAGTCTTCAGTGCCATTTTTCTAGATTCCGCATATATGCATCTGCTGCTAAGTCGCTTCAGTCGTGGCCGACTCTGTGCGACCCCATAGACGGCAGCCCACCAGGCTCCTCCCTCCCTGGGACTCTACAGGCAAGAATACTGGAGTGGGTTGTCATTTCCTTCTCCAGTGCATGAAAGTGAAAGTGAAGTAGCTGAGTCGTGTCCGACTCTTAGCGACCCCATGGACTGCAGCCTGCCAGGCTCCTCTGTCCATGGGATTCACCAGGCAAGAGTACTGCATCAGTATTCTATATTTATCTTTCTCTTTCTGACTTACTTCACTCTGTATAATAGGCGCTAGTTCATCCACCTCGTTAGAACTGACTCAAATGCGTTCCTTTTTATGGCTGAGTGATATTGTTGTGTGTATGTACACTGCTTCTTTAGCCTTTCATCTCTCAGTGGACATCCTGGCTGCTTCCATGTTCTAGCTATTGTAGATAGTGCTGCAGTGAACAGTGGAGTACGTGTGTCTTCTTCGATTTTGCTTTCCTCAGGATATATGTCTAGGAGTGGGATTGCTGGGTCATATGCTTGTTTTATTCCTAGTTTTTTAAGGAATCTCCATACTGTCTTCCATAGTGACTGTCAATTTACATTCCCACCAAAAGTGCAACAGGATACCCTTTTCTCCACACTGTCTCCAGCATTTATTGTTTGTAGAATTTCTGATTATGGCCATTCTGACTGGTGTGAGGAGTTATCTCATTGTAGTTTTGATATACATTTCTCTAATAATGAACAGTGCAGAGCATCTTTTCATGTGTTTGTTAGCCATCTGTATGTCTTCTTTGGAGAAATGTCTGTTTAGGTCTTTTCCCCACTTTTTGATTGGGTGGTTTGTTTTCCTGCTATTGAGTTGTATGAGCTGCTTGTACATTTTGGAAATTAATCCTTTGTCAGTTGTTTCATTTGCTGTTATTCTCTCCCGTTCTGAGGGTTTTCTTTTCACCTTTTTTATAGTTTCCTTTGCTGTGCAAAAGCTTTTAAGCTTAATTAAATCCACTTGTTTTGTTTTTATTTGCATTACTCTAGGAGGTGGGTAACAGAGGATCTTGCTTTTTTAAATTTATGTCATTGAGTGTTTTGCATATGTTTTCCTCTAAGAGGTTTATAGTTTCTGGTCTTACATTTAGGTCTTTAATCCGTTTTGAGTTTATCCTTGTGTATGGCATTAGGAAATGTCTTAATTTCATTCTTTTCACATGTGGCTGTCCAGTTTTCCCAGCACCACTTATTGAAGAGGCTGTCTTTGCCCCATTGTATATTTTTGCCTGAAAAGAGGTATAATTTTTATTTGAGCTATTTTTTAGGTTTTAGGGTTATAAAAGTCCAGTGCAGCCATGTTTAAAATGATTAATTTCAATGTCTACAGATACATCTCAACATCTTTGTTTGTTCAAGAAAGTTTTTCTAGGCAGTACATATTCTGAGCCATTGCATATCTGCTATAGCATATGAATGCTGGATGTAGAATTCTTGAACTAAAATATTTTCTTCTAGAAGTCTATAGATGTTTGTATAAGATTTTCAGTCAATAGTATTTCTGATAATGCAGGATACAGCATGCTTGGGGCTGGTGCACGGGGATGACCCAGAGAGATGTTATGGGGAGGGAGGTGGGAGGGGGGTTCATGTTTGGGAACACATGTACACCCGTGGTGGATTCATGTCAATGTATGGCAAAACCAATACAGTATTGTAAAGTAAAATAAAGTAAAAATAAAAATTAAAAAAAAGTATTCGTGATAGGAAGTCAATAGACTTGTTGCTCTTCAGTGGGTACTTTAAACTTCACAAACTTTTCATTGTAATGTATATATTAACTATTAAATTTGTTCCTGTATTTTTGTCTTAAAAAAATTGTTTCTTTATACATGAAATTAGAAGTGTTCAGTCAGGATATGTAAGAGTGGGTTTAATTTTGCCTAGGATTTGGTGAGTACTATCAATTACTTAATTATCAGTTCACTTCAGCTCAGTTGCTCAGTTGTGTCCAACTCTTTGTGACCCCATGAATTGCAGCACGCCAGACCTCCCTGTCTCACCAACTCCCGGAGTTTACTCAAACTCATGTCCATCGAGTTGGTGATGCCATCCAGCCATCTCATCTTCTATCATCCCCTTCTCCTCCTGCCCTCAATCCCTCCCAGCATCAGGGTCTTTTCCAATGAGTCAACTCTTTGCATGAGGTGGCCAAAGTATTGGAGTTTCAGCTTTAGCATCATTCCTTCCAATGAACACCCAGGACTGATCTCCTTTAGAATGGACTGGTTGGATCTCCTTGCAGTCCAAGGGACTCTCAAGAGTCTTCCCCAACACCACAGTTCAAAAGCATCAATTCTTCGGCTCTCAGCTTTCTTCACAGTCCAACTCTCACATCCATACATGACCACTGGGAAAACCATAGCCCTGACTAGACAGGCCTTTCTTGGCAAAGTAATGTCTCTGCTTTTGAATATGCTATCTAAGTTGATCATAACTCTCCTTCCAAGGAGTAAGTGTCTTTTAATTTCATGGCTGCAGTCACCATCTGCAGTGATTTTGGAGCCCCCCAAAATAAAGTCTGACACTGTTTCCACTGTTTCCCCATCTATTTGCCATGAAGTGATGGGACCAGATGCCATGATCTTCGTTTTCTGAATGTTGAGCTTTAAGCCAACTTTTTCACTCTCCTCTTTCATTTTCATCAAGAGGCGTTTTAGTTCCTCTTCACTTTCTGCCATAAGGGTGGTGTCATCTGCATATCTGAGGTTATTGATACTTCTCTCGGCAGTCTTGATTCCAGCTTGTGCTTCTTCCAGCTCTCTCTTTTGTTAGTTCTCTTTCTTTGGGGGACATCTGCTATTATCACCTGACTGTGATATTTTATGTCTTCTCTACGTTATTTTTATTGGTTTTACCTTCTCCTTTGTAGTTGGGGATAATTTCCTGACATCATTCACTATTTTGCTTGTTCCATTTTCTTCACAGTCCAAACTGGATTTTAACTGCTTCTGTAATAACTTTGCTTCCCAGATGGCTCAGTGGTCAAGAATTTGTCTGCCAATGCAAGAGATGTAGGTTTGATCCTGAGTAGGGAAGATCTCCTGCAGGAGGAAATGACAACCCACTCCAGTATTCTTTGTTTGGGAAATCCCATGAATGGAGGAGCTGCGTGTCCATGGGGTTGAAAAGAGTTGTACACGATTTAGCAACTAAACAACAATAACATAATGATTTTAACATCCATTTTACTTTTAAGATAAAAGAGGACTATTCCACGGTCACTCTTTTTTTTTATTGCAGATGTTTCCTTTTCCATGATGGTACACTCTAGGTTCTTGAATCATGTTCAAATATGAATTATTTAGTGTATTATAAATGGAGGTATATGCTACATTCTACTATACACTTGTGATCTAAAAATTGAAGTCAAAGAATCCTGAATCAGATTAATCAGATAATTTTTGATTTTTGTATTTCTTGAAATAACTTGATTTCAAAGAAAGACAGCTCTACTAGCCATCTCAGAATCTTTCATTTTATTCCCATGTTGTGTAGACTCTTTTAATGGGCTCTGTAGTTATTTTGTTTACTATTATTGTAAAAGGAAGCATTTGCTTGTTTGGTCTCCAGTAAGCATTGGTTTGGGTTCTGATAATGTGTGGATTTATGACAAGCTATCTCAAATAGAATTTGTTTGAAGGAAGAAATGAGAAAAATATAATTATATCATCAGATGGCTTGCTCAATGATTTTTAAGACTAAGAGGCATGGAGAAGGATCTAGAGCCACAGCTGCAGTCACAGCTAGCTTTCTGTGCCATTGCACACATGCAGGGCAGAGCAGCACCCCTTCATGCGTAGTCTTCCGCTTGCTGAGACTCTTTACCGGGAAGGAAGTCTGCGGCCTCCCAGTGCACAGCTGTTCATTATCAGCTGAGGTGAGAGGGTCCTGGGCTGGACTTAGCAGTGGGTTCTCAGTGCGCTCCTTCCTGAGTTATAGGGCAGCACCAGACTCTCCTCTTCAGCTTGGGATTTTAGTACACATTTGTTTAGCCTCCCTGAATCCTTGACCTCTTCCCCTTTCCAGAGACTTGTGACTACCATTTAGGTTTTATGTGTTTCCATCATGCTTGTTCCATGCCCAGCTTGAAGGGTGGAACACATGACCTTTGCTAAGCCAACTATGGCTTCCAGCCCCCTGGCTGCAAGGAGTGTTTGGAGGATGGCATGTCAAGTAAGCCAGTCCAGTCCAGTCAATGTGACTCTTGGGAATTTTGCTGGGAATAAAGAACAGCTCTATTTTCTGATGGATATGAAAGAGGAGAAGTGTGGCACTGGAACTGTTGGCAATGGTCTTGATGAAGAAGCCAGTCTTAGGGTATGTCTGATACCAGGGCTGGGAGAGTGGAGTTGGGAAAAAAAACAAACAAAACTGGGCCTCCGTGACATCACTGAGTAGCTGAAATAGTTGTCATTGGACTCTAGAAAGACATTCTGCTACATTTATCTTTTCCCAATTTATTAAATTTCTTTATTGCTAAGTCACTTGAGTTATGCTTTCTTTGCTTGCAAACACATGGATCCTCAATAACATAACGGTGGCATTGGGGGTCTAGTAGTTCCTCACCCTACCATCTAGAAACATTGTTCTCAGGAAGCGGGCAGCTTTCCTCATCTTTATTTGATTCAGGACCACTTAGACTGTATTTGGAGATTAAACTGTAGATTTCTGATCTGCAGGTGGCACCAATCCTTGATTTCTAGTGGTTGTGCAGGTATTTTTTAATATGATTGTTTTGTTGGTCTCTGTATTTAGTTTTCTATCACTGCATAACAAATTACCATAAGTTTATTGGCTCAAAACAGCTGACATTGATTACCTCAAGTTACTGTGGATTAGCAGTCAGGGCAGAGCTTATTTGAATCTTCTGTTCACTGTCTCACAAAGCTATGATCAAGATATTGGCTGAGCTGCATTCCTTTCCGGAGTTTGGAGTCTTCTTCAGATCTTGCGTGGTTGATGAAAGAATCCAGTTCCCTGTGGTTGAAAGACTGTGGCTCTCAGGTCCTAGAGACCACCTCCAGTTCCCTGCCACATGCTCCTCTCCATAGGCAGTTCACAACACAGTGTGCTTTGTCAAGGCTAGAGGGATGGCCTTTCTATCCAATTTGGTAAGATGGAGGCTTGCAGATATGTGGGGGGTTTAGTCGCTAAGTTGTGTCTGATTCTTGTGACCACATGGACTGTAGCCTGCCAGGCTCCTCTGTCCTCTGTCCATGAGATTTTCCAGGCAAGAATACTGGAGTGGGTTGCCATTTCCTTCTCCAGGGGATCTTCCCAATGCAGGGATCGAACTTGGGTCTCTTGCACTGCAGGCAGATTCTTTACTGATTAAGCCACTAGGGAAGCCCGTACTGTATAGCATAGTCTCAGGAGTGACATTCCATCACTTTTGCCATATTCTATAGCTTGGAAGCAAATCACAAGTCCCATCTATAATAACAAGGAGGGAGTTACTCATTGTGACTTGGGGGTCATATTAGACTGTGTCCACCACACTCATTTCAGTCAGTTCAGTTGCTCAGTTGTGTCCGACTTTTTGCATCCCCATGGACTGCAGCACACCAGGCCTCCCTGTCCATCACCAACTCCCAGAGCTTGCTCAAACTCATGTCCATCAAGTTGGTGATGCCATCCAACCATCTCATCCTCTGTTGTCCCCTTCTCCTTCTGCCTTCGATCTTTCCCAGCATCAGGGTCTTTTCTAAGGAGTTAGTTCTTTGCATCAGATGGCCAAAGTATTTTCAGCTTCAGCATCAGTCCTTCCAGTGAATATTCAGGACTGATTTCCTTTAGGATTGACTGGTTTGATCTCCTTGCGGTCCAAGGGACTCTCGAGTCTTCTCCAGCATCACAGTTCAAAAGCATCAGTTCTTCATCGCTCAGCTTTCTTTATGGTCCAACTCTCACATCCATACATGACTACTGGAAAGACCATAGCTTTGACTAGATGGACCTTGTCAGCAAAGTAAATTCATTTTAACAGTAATTTGGGTTTTTTTTAGAATTGGGATGTGGCTAAAATATGTCCCCAACTCTTCACAGTGTACTTTGTTTGACTCTCTGACATCAGATTGAAAAAAGATTTTAGGGTTTCTGAGAGAAAGAGAAGCCAGTATGGAAAAGTGGAAATAAACCAAGCAACTGAACATCATAGAGGCCTGCGAGAAAGGCAGAACTGAAGTTTCACAATTCCTTAGGCTGCCCTGGCTGTGTACCAGCCCATCTGTGTATGACAAGACCCAACAGAGGCACAGTGGGGTGTATTTTCTCTGTTCAGTTTTAGTGTGGGCTGCTTTGAATTTTGCTTTGTTATTCAACAGAGGCTCGAAGTAATGCTTAAACTTACCTGAATGAATTTGTTCTTAGGTTGACTAACCTATAGTCAAATCCCCTACCTTGGAAAGTGTGGAGATGAGATTTAGGTATGAAATTCATTTCTGAATTATGCTAAAGTTGTAAGTTGCTGTTGATTTATCCAGCAGATTTTACCCAGCTCAACTCAACCAATTTTTAGTGATGACATTTTTAAAGTGACCAGAGTTTACCTCTCTCGTCAAAATTCTAGCCGTGAAGAAGTTACTGACTACAATAACAGTCTTGGAGATGAGTTTTAAAAGCCCAAGAGAGGAGGAAAAGCAAGCCTGTGAATTTCAGTTTTCGATGTAGTGACACTAGAACAGATCACTTGAGTGAAAATTATTGTTGCTTCTTTGTGATTTAGGACCCATTGTAAGACTTCATCCGCTTCCCTGTGATCACTGTCCCCAAGTCATAATTCTAGGACGATTATGGCAAAATTATCTCTGCAGTGGTCAATTGTGGTGTTACAACCAGAGAATTAAGGTGGTGAATAAGCAGAAGCAGCAGGAGCCCGAGAAACGGAGAGGCATAAACCTTCTGCTCTTCTGAAAAATGTTCCTGAAGACCGCAGAGTGAGGGACGAGAAAAAACATGGTTTGTTACATAAGCCAGAATCATTTCTAAATGGAGCGAAGATGGATCTAATTTTCTCAAATGGTGCTCATGAAATTGTTCTCAAGCAAAGGCACTCTGTGAGATGGGTCATATTACTGTCATATTATCTATGGATGTGAAGTTTTTCAAAGCACAATACATATTCTTTCCTGTGCCACCTGCAGTCATTATATAAGATAGTCATCTTCAGAGTTTTATGACCAAAAAACATTTTACCTGATTTTGTTGTCTTTGCATGCAGTACTATTTCTTAGGTTATTGTCCATGGGATTATATAATCTGATACTCGTGCATGTGTAATAGCCTAGTAAGTGTGTTAATTGAGGAATAATCGGTGCGCAAGGCTGATACTATCATATTAGAAAGTTAAATAGTCACTTGCAGTTAATTGGTTTCATTTCTTTCAGCAGAGGTTGCTGTATTCAGTGCCTATGCATTTTGTTTAACCCTGAGAGTGCCCTTTGTGTGTGGTTAAAGACTCAGCATCTCACCAGGTCAAATAGATTAACTCAGGAAAGATTACAGTGGTCCTTAGAGCCTTGTCTGAAAAACATCAGTGTTTCATATTCTTACTTTCTGCTCTTCATAAGGAGAATTAAAAAAAAATTATTTATTTTTATCTGAAGGATAATTGCTTTACAATACTGTGTTGGTTTCTGCCATACATCAACATGAATCAGCCAGAGGTAAACATATGTGTATTCCCTCTTGGACCTCCCTCCCACCTCCTACCCTATCCCACCCCGCTAGGTTGTCACAGACCCCTGGTTCGAGTTCCCTGAGTCATACAGCCAATTCCCACTGGCTATCCACTTTACCCTGGAGAAGGCAATGGCACCCCACTCCAGCAATCTTGCCTGGAAAATCCCATGGACAGAGGAGCCTGGTGGGCTGCAGTCCATGGGATCGTGGAGTCGGATACAACTGAGCAACTTCACTTTCACTTTTCACTCTCATGCATTGGAGAAGGAAATGGCAACCCACTCCGGTGTTCTTGCCTGGAGAATCCCAGGGACAGAAGAGCCTGGTAGGCTGCTATCTCTGGGGTCACACAGAGTCGGACATGACTGAAGCGACTTAGCAGCATCCACTTTACGTACGGTAGTGTGTATATATTTCCATGCTACTCGCTCCATTTGTCCCACCCTTTCCTTCCCCCATCCCATGTCCAGAAGTCTGTTCTCTATGTCTGCATCTGACAAGGAGAAGTTTTAAAATATGTAGTATTTCTACTTTTAATACTGTATGTGACAAAGATTCTCCCGCTGTCTTTCTGGGCAAGGTGGGGAAACGTGGGCTAAGCTGGAATTCACGTAGGTTAATGGGGATCAGCTGTATCCCAAAAGGGCTCATGTGGAGGACGGGCTATAGAGGGGTCCACGAGTTCCTGTTTGGTCTGTGTTGATTAACATTTTTATCAATGTTTATGTGATGGCATAGAAATCTGGTTTATCAGTTGTCACAATGATAGACAATGTGGTCAGTGAAATAGACAAATGAATCAAAATTATGCAAGATAGCCTGTTCACTGATGAGGGTAATGAAAGAAGTCCAAGAAGATGGTATATGACTGGGGTACACACTGAAGAGATTCACATTTCTCTTTAATTTTTGATATGAAAAATGTTTAAAAATCATACAAAAGTTTCTCATGCACTCACTTTCTAAATGCTAACACTTTGGCATTCTTTCTTAGAGACTTAAAAAAATATGTGTGTATTCATGCTCATACATATAGCTCTATTGATATATTTTGGGTGCATATAATTAATATAGATATATGTTGGCCTGTGAAAAAATATTACAGGTAAAGCTAAGTCCTGCTACAGTCTGATGTGTCCCCCCACCCCCATTCCTACGTTGAATCCTAACTTCCACGCATGATGGTGTTAGGAGATGAGGCATTTGGGAAGGTAACTAGGTCATGACCCTCATGGTTGGGCTCAGTGTTCCTGCAGAAGAGACTCCAGCATCAGTCAGGGTTCAGCGAAGATCCAGAGGGCTTGGGGCGATGGTGGGGGACTTAGAGAACCAGGTTCAGTTCTGCAGGCTGCCCTGTTTTCATCCATGTGCCAAATAGTCTAGGTCATTCTGGCCCAAGATTCTGGAGCTCTGATGCTCAGCTCCCAGCAAGGCTAAGGGCAGACTCTGTGCAGAGGTTCAAGGCATAGGCAGACATGGGGAAGATGGCGGGAGGATTGTTCCTCTAGGGGCCCTGACTTTTACAGATGAAACAATTTATATAGACTAAGCAGAGCTGTCAGGCTCTCCTCAAAAAAAAAAAAAAAAAAAAGTCCCCAGAGAGATCCATATCCTTTCCCCCAGGTAAGGACACACAGCAAGAAGTTGCCCTCTAGGAAGCAAGTTCTCAGCAGACAGTCTGCTGGTGTCTCCCTCTTGGCTGTCTCAGCCTCCAACAGTGAGAAATGAGATTTCTGTTGTTCACAAGTCACCCGGCCTGTGGTATTTGCCGTAAGAGCCTGAATAGACGAGACAAGACCTCCTTGACTTCTTTCCCGATTCTTCACTTCCCAACTTCCACAGTTTAGTTTGTACTTCAAGATCTTTTAAAAACAGGCTATGGTATTGTTTTGTACGTGGCAAAGTTTATAGGGATGGCATCATGCTGTACGGCCATTATTTGTGCTCTTCGCTTAATGGTATTTTTGAGATATGAGTGTGGTGATGTGTGTCCTCTGACTGTAAAAGCCAAAGGCCTGGCAGGCCTGTGCTCTCCCCTCCCCGCCGGCCACTTCGAGGCCCTCATCTTCTGTTGCATCGCCTCTCTTTCCACAGTGACCTTCTTGCTGCTGTTTGGACACGTTAGATATGCTTCTGTTAACTCAGGGACTTTGCACTCACTGCTTCCTCCGTTTGGGCTGCTCTTCCATTAAGATACTAGGGCTTCCTCAGGAAAGGAAGCAGCTAACGATCTCAGTTCACATAGGGAGGTCTTTTCATTTTATCTAGTATTGCAGCTGAATGATGGCTTGCCGCTCCTACTGCCTCCTACAAGGGATGGGATGAAAGGGATGTCTTGCCCAGTAATTCATAGCAGCTTCCTCGAACCACCTCTGCTATGAATTCATACAGAGCCAACATGTTTAAACATCTTCTAAGTCACTTGGAACTCACAATCTAATGGACATACAAGCAGCTTTTTGGCATTTACTTTTTAATCTAAATCATGTGCAGTGGGACCATGCACATGCAAGTTACAGAAACAAGGAGTTACACAAACAACTTATTGAGCATGTACTATGTTTTAGAGTCTAAGCCCTTTCTCAAACACTCCATGAGGAGGGTATCATTACATCCTTGTTTTACAGGTGTAGAAACTGAACTGGTAAAGTAAACCGAACTGAAGAGGTAAAGCACATTGTCCAAAGTCACCTGTGTGTGTGTCCACTCCATCATGTCCAGCTTTGTGACTGCACGGACTATAACCCACCAGGCTCCTCTGTCCACCGGATTATCCCAGCGTGAATACTAAAATGACTGGCTATTTCCTCTCTAAGGATATCTTCCTGACGGAGCAGTTGAACCCATGTCTCCTGCAGCTCCTGCATTTTCAGGTGGATGCTTTACCACTGAGCCACCTGGGAAAGCCCCCAAAGTCGCTTAATTCTCAGCTAATAAGTGGCAGAGCTGTCATTCAAACCAGGTCTGTCTGACTTCTTCTTAATCATTTTATGATAAACATTTATAAGAAGAAGGACATTAGATCACGGAACATAATAATGGTGCCTTTATTTTACAAAACGAATCTATCCGTATGGAGAAATAGATAGGTATATGTCCATACACTGCTGTGTTTAAATCTCAAAGCCATACTGTGAGAAACATGTGAATAATACCTTGACATTTATCAGGAAAAAATCCTTCATATAATTTATTTCTGGTACTATTTCAAATGAACTCTTGCTATTTAAGATGTGGTTAAATTTTAAAGTGTGTAAGTCCCAGTATTTAAACACTAATTTGACTTCTTCACACTTTCTCATCAGTAGAACCATGTATTTTTTAGTTTGTAAGTGAAAGAAAGAAAGTGAAGTCGCTCAGTCATGTCCGACTCTTTGCGACCCCATGGACTGTAGCCTGCCAGGCTCCTCCATCCATGGAATTTTCCAGGCAAGAGTACTAGAGTGGGTTGCCATTTCCTTCTCTAGGGGATCTTCCCCACCCAGGGATCGAACCCGGATCTCCTGCATTGCAGGCAGATGCTTTACCTTCTGAAGCACCAGGGAAGCCCTTTAGTTTGTCGGAAGGACTTAAAAGTAATTTCAATTCAGGGTTTTCGTAGAGTAAGGCTAGAAGGAGATGTGGGTTCCATCCCTGGGTGGGGAAGATCCCCTGGAGGAGGGCATGGCAACCCACTCCAGCATTCTTGCCTGGAGAATCCCATGGACAGAGGAGCCTGCAGGTTATAGTCCATAGGGTTGCAAAGAATCGGACACGGCTGAAGCGACTGAGCATGCACACAAGGCTAGATTTGCTGTTTTGTTAAGTTGTGGGTGTGGCTATTCTTTCCTGATATTAGTATCACCCAGAGATGAGGGACATGGAGGTGGAGCATCCTTCGTGCATTGCTCCCGCATGTGTTCCTTGGTACTAAGTGTGGCTTTCCTCAAGTGTTTTTCAGACAGTTATTTCATTAGATGGCCCATGGCTGTGTTATCCTGGTCTCGTTATATACATTTTCTCACATTTTCTAGATGCCTTTGGTCAAAACTCCCATGAGTGCTTCTTTCTCTTCCGTGGTTTGCTTGAAGCAAAATGAGTCTCAGAAATTTCCAGTCAGCAGAGAAAAAAGGGAAAGGCACAGAAAAATACAGATGGTGACAATCTCTGCTCCTCTTGGAACGAGTTTCTCAGGGAAATGTACCTCTTAGACCTCACAGGCGGCAGAGAATCAAACACTGGGAGAAAGGTACAGAGGCACCAGGGAAAAACCCTTCATTTTCAGTTGTAGAAACCAAGAGTATATTTGGAGCATATATGGGGTATACTGGAGTATGGGGTATACTGGAGTATATGGAGAGTATATTTGACCAAGATAATTTAGCTTCTTGTGTGATGCTGATACTAAAATCCGGGGTCAGTGTTCTTTCCAAAAGCTCATTGCCTACCAGGCCCTTGTTATGAAGTCATTCAAAATAATGCCAAAGAGGATGACACCACCATTTGCATTTTCTGACTTGTTCCTTTACAGAGTAGCATTTCAGGAATCCTCATTTCACTTTGACATTTCAGGAACAGGCATCTGAGGACCTTATAACCATTATCTGTGATATCAAAGAACTTAATGACAGTATTTTTTTTTTTTCCTGGTGGCTTTGTTTTTGACCCTTTTTAAAGAACTGTGTATCATGCAAAGGTCTGAGCAGCACACAGAGATCATTCTAATCAGAAGTGGAGCATTGTCTCAGTATCCAGTCTCGTGTAAGCCCCACAGCACCTGTGTTGAACCAAAGAAACGGTGAGGAACAGGGTCTTTTGGTGTGCGAGAAGCAAAATGAAGGCGCGGTCATAAAATACCTCTGTTTTATAGGTGTAGTTATTGAGTGTATCTATTTTTATTGTATGTATTTGTTTACTATTTTAAAAATTTGATCTGCTTCCCCTACTTCTTTCATTGTCTCCAGTAAGCTTACTGTTCTGATTCTAATATCTGGCTCTTTAGCCAGAGCATTTCCTAGTCAGATCACGCCTCTAAAATACACCAGTGAAAATCTATTTTAAAAAGCATGTTTAGTTTCTACTTCGTTTATCTGCTTTACCTTTTTTTGTTGTGCTCCAGTGTTATAAGAGTTCCACATTGGAAGTAAAGTTCTGCTGAAGTTAACATACTACTTTACTAGTTTCATTTAACAAGCGTTTAAATAATAACAACAATAGTATCAACAACACTCGTAGAGTTCTTAACCTTGCGTCATGATTTAGAAGCAAAAAGATGAATAAGACATAGTCTTTGCCAATTTGCGGGCCCCTTGAGGGCAGGCCTGGGTCCTTTTTTATTGTATTCTTCTTTCCAGCATCTGGCCCTGTTTCTGTTTGCAGCAGAATTGGGATTTGGCTAAGCAGAGAGGAGGTAGAGGCCTTTTCAATAAAACTTGTAGTTGAGTCTGAACAGGGTGAGTAGACGAAGGTCATGGGCATGAAGTGGTGACCGGACAGAAGGGTTCCTGCTGCCAGGGCAAGTTCAGCAGGTGTGGGGTCAGCCAGCTCTGTCCACTGACAGGGCCAGGATGAGGCAGCACCCTGCGGTGGTTTATGTAAGGACCCGATGCCCAAGAGAGGACACTAGAAGAGAGCCAGACGTGGCATTTCACTCCCCAGTGTCTTGGAGTAAGAAGAAGATGATAACTTATTTTTTGAACATTTACTGTGTGCCTGATATTTTCCATACATCATCTCTTTGTTTGCCAGACACATTTTAGGTATATCAGATTCCATCACACTTAATCTGGGCTGCAGTTGTATTTTGTTTGGTCCTCACAGAGGTTAATTGACTTGCTTGAGGTCACACAGCTAGTATTAATAAATAGCAGAACCAGGTTTAATACCCAGTCTATCCATCTC
Source organism: Capricornis sumatraensis (assembly GCF_032405125.1). Lineage (NCBI taxonomy): Eukaryota > Metazoa > Chordata > Mammalia > Artiodactyla > Bovidae > Capricornis > Capricornis sumatraensis. Next base: position 67,247,568 of record NC_091072.1, on the reverse strand, counting down.
CAAAGTACAAATAGTCTGTGTACAAATAGCTAGACTGCCCTCCCTCCCTAAATATTATTCCTTAAGACACCTTCACAATTGGCTGTTCTTGGTCAAGTCTGTTCACAGGAGTGTCACTGGGCTGACATACCCTATTCTACTTGAAAACAGTGGAAAATTATCAACTGCAAAATCTTAATTAGTAGAGAATCAAAATTATTGACAGCATAGCAGACATAAGAGAGCCATCCTCTTTCCCCCTTGCTTCCCATCTTCTGGTCTCAGAAGCTGGTAAGGAGCTTCTTAAAGGGTCAAGGAAATGGTCTGGAGAAATCTTGAACCTGAACCCCATGGTCTTCCTTTGTTCAGAATACACATTTCTTGCTCTTGTGGAGAGTTATTTCTGTGCTTATAAATGATTTCCTGTATTTCTTGTCTCTACACTGAGGTGGTAAAATAATTTCCTATTCAAAAATAGCTTCCCGTTGCCTATAGAATGGAATGGAGGTCTCTTCCAACCTGAACATCCTGTCTCCAGTGTACTTTCCCAGTCTTTTTCTTCATTTCTATCCCTTTAGGTCTGAGTACTGAAAGAAGCATTTTTCCCTGACACAGGCCAGTAGCTCATCTTTGCCTATGATGTCCTCTCTGCCTGGAATGCCCTTCTTAAATCCAACCTTCTCACTTAAGATTTCATCAGTATCTATAACTGGAAGTAATTCTGGTTCTTTCTACCTGAAAGTTTATTTTATCTTCTTGGGCTTATCAGATCAAGCTTGTAATAATACAGTTGTAGCAAGGTATTTAGTGGATTACTTTAACAGTTGGCACAGAAATAACCTTCAGAGAAGTAAACACATTGATATATTGATAAGGTACACGTGGGAAAAAAATGGCCCTGGCTTCAGCAGGAACCGAGAGAAGAAAGGTGATGGTTACAGTCTTTTGAAGGAGACAACGAGATAAACATCTGTGAGCCTTTGAGGAGAAAAATGAAAGGAGAGAGAGGACAGAAAATGCGAGGTTTTTTGTGCAGTTAGAACCCCAGCAGACTTGTGCTGTGGCTAGGTTTGTTGACTTGGGGTTGAAGTGGCTTAGTCGAAGTTCCTGGATGCTTGGTTGGCTAAAAGGTATCTCAAGAACAGAGAAACCTAATGTCTAACCTACAGTTTAGTTTGAAGTGAAATAAACCAGAAGATGTTAACCTCTCTTCAGTAAATTCTGCCATAACCAGATATCTTTCTGGTGTGAGGTCCTGCATGTTTGAGAGTGTGTACATGTGTTTTTGGAAATACCAGAAGGGGCTGAGTTTGCAGCAGCACCAAACTGAGCCAGCATAGATGGCAAAGAAGAGCCTAGAGCTAGACATAGCCATACCAAGGACCCACTGGAAGTGGCAGAAATCTTGGGACCTGGCGTTAAACCATGGAAGGTGGCTCAGACCAACCTTATTCAGGTCCCAGGAGAGAGTTATTTTTTAATGCATTTGCTAAATGATGTGCTCCTGGAAGGCAAAGTTCACATACATTTTGTTCATCTAAAGAATCTTATGATGTAACATTAGTGATAATAATAAAAATAATGGAGACAATGATACCATTGCATCTTTGTAGACAGTAGTTAGATTCCATCTACTCATCACTTGCAAATGATAAAAGTGGCATGAGCTGGATTGAATCTCCAGATTTTCTGTGTTCTAGTGATGTAACTTTAGACATTTTTTGCTATGAATCCCTGATTTCACGTCTACAAAATGGAAAAATAGAAGCTCTAACTCATAGTTTGTTGTGAAAACCAAATTTAGTTTTTCGCTAAACAGCACCATTGTCACCTTCTACCTGCAGAGTTCTCCCTCCTCAGTCTTTCCTGTCTCTTCCACTGCAGTTTCCCTGCTGTTTTCCCCCTCATAATGGGGCCATGCTGTTGTCCCTCTTGACGTCACCCTGGATGACTTGGCTGTCTCAGGTTGACTGCTTTCTATTCCAGTGGTTGTCCCATGTTAGCAGGCATAAGGGCTTTCATTGGAAAAGTATTGAAATGCTTCTTCTTAAGCTTCCAAACCTGGTCAGCACACTCTTAATTTCATCCTGTGCTCCTGAAGTTATGATCTTTGTGTTTTACCCACAGTTAATGCCTGATATAAAATCTGGCTGAGCTGGGAGGAGAGAGAAGTTCAGTGACACTGTGGTATCAAACTCCCAGCTCCACCCCGCATCCTGTGCACCCAGCACCACTCTGGTTCTCTTTTCTCCAAGGACGTATGCTTTCCTTGCCTGATGGAGTGCTAGAGTTTGCAGGTTGGGGTCTTTGTTCTTCTCTTGTTTGGGAGTCAGTCCTAGAAGCTAACCTTCAACTATAACCTGCTGTTGTTCTTGCAGTCAGGATGATCCTTGACACGCCTGATTCCAGAGGAGTCACTGAGAGAAGGTTTCTTTAAGGAACCTTGTTACACCGGGGTCTTCTCCCTTCAATTAAAGGTAATCTCTGTCATCAGAAAGCAAAGATAATTTCCAGGTGGGTCTCCTTTCCTTAGTAAACATTTGTCCAACACTTATTTTGTCTTAACACATTGCTGAGCATTGTACAAGGATTATCTCAATCAATTCTCTGTAAACCCTATGAATTAAGCTCTCTGGGGTCCACATTTGACTGAGGATAACCAAAGCCTAGAGAAGTTAAGCTACTTACCCAAGGTTTCACACAGCAGAGTGGATTTGGATTTGCATCCAGATTCTCTGACTCTAGGGCTCTTTAACTGTTTTGCTCTTTCACATGTGGTCCTAGGCTCTGGGCCTTTATCCACAGCTCTCCCAATAGGGCTGGATGTGGAGTGATAGGATTCAACCACATCAGTGTGATGATAATCTTATGCTTCACTGGTCCAGGAATTGTATTCTGTTCAAGAACTGTTGCAGAAGATCACGACAGAACCAGGAGTTTCTATGGAGACTTTGGGACAGTCCAACTAGGGCCCTTGTAAGGCGCAACCTCTGACTTCATGGGCTTCCTGACCCCCAGGTCTTGTGCCTTGAATGCAGGGCCTGGGTTCGAGGTTTTGGTAAGTCGTTTGAGCCTGCAGTGAAGTGGACAAGGCCAGCCTAAGAGTGACGGGCTTCAGTTCTGTGGCGTTACCAAGCCCTCTTGGAGATGGCCAAGCTTTGCTGTTTTGTCATTCTTGGTATGCAGCTGAGGAACTGCAGAGCTGACAGACCCTTGTAGATCACCTGGTCCCAGCCCCTCATTTAGCAGCTGTGCATGAGCAAGGGCAGCGTGAGTCTGCACGGCATCGCCTCCTTGTTAATGGTCACCTGGCTGTTTTTCCGTCTCATTTGCATAGATGACTCTAATGAGGCTGAAATTGCACTACATGGAAGCATTGTGAGGAAAGGGTCAATCTGGCCGTGGTTTTGTACAGAGAGCTTGTTTCTGGAATGTGCAAATGTGATCCCTAAAGCGTGAAAGTCAGTGCTTCATTTGCCTTGTGAGTCTGGTATTATACCTGCTTTCTCCTCTGGGGAAGTTAATATGCTGCTCTTGGCATTACAGTCTGTCCAGCTTTGGGAAATAATTTGCATTTAGGAGGTCTTAAGTGTCACCGTAATAATCAGCCATGCCCTGAGAGTCAAATCCTTACCACTGTTCAAGTAGTAATTGGGAAAAATACAGTTCCTTTGGGGGAAGGGATTGAGAGAGAGTGAGTGTGTGTGTGTGTGTGTAAGAAAAGGAATATACTATATTCATAGTGGCGGTCATCCTTCTGGAAGACGGGTTAATTGCCTTTTTACAGTGGGGTTAATTTACAGAGGATCCTTATTATCTCTTTTCCAGTGCCAAAGGTAGTCATAAACTTTTCAGAATATGAGAGTGGAGTTTGAATAAATGGGAGAGAGAGGGAGTATTCATCTGCAAAGAGTATTTCTTTATGGGAAAAAAAATAAAATTCATAGAGAGGCGATTATAATGCAGAAGTGACAGATGTTGGAAATGACTCGTAATGATTAACTGTTTAATGATGAAATAACTCAGTGATTTTTGCTTTCATATTCTGTCAAGAGATAAATTGTTACATGTGCTGCAAATCGGCTCCAGTGCTATTTGCTAAAACAGTGCCAGTTTTTATTCCTTTTCTGCTAGAGCACTTACCGTTTAGCACAATAACTCTGTAGTCTGTGAATAGAGACACATCTTTATTAAGTATTTTTTCATGCAGTATGTTTTAATGCATTTCTCTTTGTTTATTCATATCATTTTGAGCTGACAGTTTGTGTTAATATATAAGGAAAATATATCCCATATATGTTTCTGTATGGATCTACAGATTTAAATAAGAGCACAAACACACAAAAGGAGGTCTTCAGATATGCAGATGATGGAATAAGACATTAACCAGCTCCTCTTGAAGAAGCAGGTCCTGGACATTAAGGGCAGTGAATGGAGAGCTCTTTATACTTAAAATCTCAAATGCTCAGCTCAGAAAGCCTTGCTCACGATCACATCAGGGACCTACAAAATTCCACTGTTCCTCCACAGATAATTACAAGAACAAGAACGCTAAAAGGAAAATCTGCTGGGATGATTTGAGGTCAGCATTTGGTGCTCATCCATGGACTTGTCTCCTGTCGTGATCGTTATTTGTTGTGGCAGAACATTATCCCATAAATTAGTGACTTAAAACAACAAATGTTTATCACCTCATGGTTTCTGCAGGTCAGAAACTTAGGTTTAGCTGGGAGCCTGTGACTCAGACCTATCACGAGTCTGCAGTTAAGGTTTGGTAAGGCTGTATCATCTCTGAGTTCCATTGAAAGAGCCTCTGCTTCCATGCTCACTCATGGCTGTTGGTGGCCTCAGTTCCTTACCTGATGTTGACTGGAGACATCATTACCTGTTAAACAGACTTTTCCACAGGGCAGCTCACAACACGGCAGCTGGCTTCACTTAGAGCCATTGAGACAGCAGAAGGTGAGTATCCAAGACAGAAGGCAGTCTCTTTATAACCTAGTCTTGGTAGCTCAGCTGGTAAAGAATCTGCCTGCAATGCAGGAGACTCCAGTGTGATTCCTGAGTCAGGAACATGCTCTGGAGAAGGGATAGGTTACCCACTCCAGTATTCTTGGGCTTCCCTGGTGGCTCAGCTGGTAAAGACTCCGGCTGCAATGGGGGAGACCTGGGTTCAATCCCTGGGTTGGGAAGATCCCCTGGAGAAGGAAAAGGCTACCCACTCCAGTATTCTGGCCTGGAGAATTCCACGGACTGTATAGTCCATGGGGTCACAAAGAGGCGGACATGACTGAGTGGCTTTCACCTTCTTGGGTGTGGCATCTCATCACTTTTTCTGTGTTCTATTCTTAAAAGTGAAAATTACTGGATCCAGCCCACATTAAAGAGGAGGGAATTACACTGGGCATGAATACCAGGAGGTGAGGATCCTTAGGTTCACCTCAGCGGCTGCCTCCTATACCTGTGGATGCACCTCTTGCTTAATGTGATGGAGGTGGAATTGGTCCCCCAAAATCATGCAAGAGGACAGCCCAAGGAGGGAACAAGGGCTGAGAACCATCACTGACTCCTGCTTTGTGGGCTCCTCATTGTATTTGCCTCTGAGACATTCCAGATGTAGCAAACACAGTATTTATATCAGACTCCTGCAAGTAATGTCTCCAGCCCTTGGTTCTTTTTCCAACTCTGAAGATCATGTCAGTGGTGGTTGGGTACAGCTGGCACAGCAAGGTATTACAAGCAGTGATGTGATCCGCTCCCAGTGGTAGCAGCTGGAATGCTGTCTAGACAGCTTAGAAACATCTTCAAGCACAGGACCAAGCCACTGAACGGCTTTCCTGGTCCCTGGAAATCAGAAGCACTAACATGTGGATAACTTTATCTTAAAGCCTATAATTGTAGACAAAAAAGTGCTTCTTTTAAAACTAATTCTTATGGAGATCAGACCTTTGGGGTTACATACTGGCACCATTTTAAGGCAGCACAGCAAAGTGGTTGAGATGTTTTCAGGGTCAGGTTGAGTTGGAATGCTGGCTTATTAACTGGGTAAATGTGAACAAGTCAGTAACCTCACAAGGTCTCTCTTTTCTCATTTGTGAAGTAGGGGTGACATGAGTGCTGCCCTCCCAGGGTTGGTAGGGGTTTGGGCATGGTCTGTGTGAGGGCTTTGCCCTTACAGCTGTGGTTATAATAATGATGATGACGTCTGTGGGAGATGTATCCATCACCCCTTCACGTTTTGGTAGAAGGGCTGGGATTTTCATTCCAGTCCCCGGAAATAGAAAGACCGGGAAGAAACCTTCTAGTTTCTCTCTGTCCCTGCACTCCCTTCCTCCTAGAATAGGAGGCCTGGGTTCCTGACTGTGCCTGCGGAGAAGGAAGGGGCACACTGCGCTCCCTTCCGTCAGCTTCTCTGCAGAGAGATTTGTTCATTAGCTCTTCATGATACTTAGAGCTTACCCATGCAGATTCTGCCTTGCACAAGGGAGCCATACAGTTTTATTTTTGGAGCGGGGGTAAATTCTTTTTTATGGAGGGGGATGTTCAGGAATCCTAACGTGGTCACAGAGGCTTCCCTGATGGCTTAATCGGTAAAGAATCTGTCTGTAGTGGGGTTGCACGTATCAGACACGACTTAGTGACTAAACGACCAGTGTGGTGACGTTCTCCCATCCAGCTGTTATCAGTCATAAAAACTGATTGTGACCTTAACTATCCCTATTTTAAAATTAATTTCAAACGGATGGGAGTGGTGTCACTTCTCTACTGCCTGAGCCCCCACCCCCGACAATCTTCATTAATAGTGTTTAGTAAATTATGCAAACTCACATATACATGAAGGTGGAAACATCCCTTTATTTGGAACAAGCTCCATCTTCCTTTGAAGGGCTTCCCTGGTGGCTCAGACAGTAAAGAATCTTCCTGCAATGCAGGAGACCCAGGTGCCATCTTCCTTTGTTTCTCAGGACACCTCTTGCGGGCCAGATTCAGGGATTAAATTATCCACAGTGCTTTTCTGGGGTTCCTCTGGATTGTATAGAGTGCGTCTGACTCCTGAAGGCAGATGCTATTACTGCGGGCCCAGGGGACGTCCCGCAGAGTCCCCCTCCTTCCTGGGCGGGCCTGCGGAAGTGAGCTCGCCTGACGCTGCAGCTGGGAAGCTGGGCAGGTGGCCAAAAGGGGTTTTAGTACTTGATCATTAAATCTTCTGGCTCCTGTCTCTCCAGTAAGAGTCCTTTGAATACTGAATTATCTCATCTGTGAGCAAGCTGTCATTTCATCCCTGCCTTGAGGAAAAAAAACACTTTCTAAAATTAGGCATTCAAGTTGATCATAGTTATAGCAGCAGCAGGGCTTCCCAGGGGGCACTAGTAAAGAACATGCCTGCCAGTGCAGGAGACTTAAGAGATAAGTTCCATCCCTGGGTCGGGAAGATCTGGAGGAGGGCATGGCAACTCACTCAAGTATTCTTGCCTGGAGAATCCTATGGACAGAAGGGCCTGGCGGGCTACAGTTTGTAGGGTCGCAGAGCCAGACGTGACTGAAGCCACTTAGCATGCACAACACACATCATCTGTGAGCAAAGGGTCATTTCATTCCTTCTGCTTTGAGAAAAAAAAAAAAAAATTCTAAAATGAGCCCTTTAAGTTTGTCATAATTTTAATTATAGCATCACCAAAAGGCCACTCCTGACGGGCAGAGAATGACACATAGAGCTTTTGCTGATGGATTTTAAATGTACCCCTCATTTTTTAAGAAAAATATCCCCCACCTTTTTAAGAAAAGTAAACAGGAATGGAAAATAACACTAGTGAAATTAATTGCTAAGAATTTAAGATTTATGTTGGATGGCTTCACTGTCTTTGCTAAAACTACATGAAAATTTATTTTTACCTGCTAATGATCCACTAAATTCAGAGGAAACTTACAGGGAAAAAGATAAAATATGTGAAGTACTCAGGTACCCATGGCAAATTCTCAATAAATAGTGAGTAGTAGTAATACTGCAATAAGACAGTCATTTCCTTTGTTCCAAGGTAGGCAGCCTGTGAAGTTCTGTAGGAAAATTCAGTAGGTCAGCCCATCTGGCAGGAGACGGTGTTCCTTCAGGGATGTGTTTCACGTACATTAACATCTGAGTAGCACAGATCTTCTCTGGAGGAGGACATGGCAACCCGCTCCAGTATTCTTGCCTGGGAAAGCCTACAGACAGAGGAGCCTGGAGGGCTATAGTCTGTGGGGTCACAAAGAGTCAGACACGACTGAGCAACTCAACAATGACAGCGCAGATCTTTTCTAGTGTTTCCCAAACTGCTGTTCCAGGGAGTAATCTTTTAGAAGATATATGGCTCAAAGAAAAAAAAAAACAAGTTCCATGGTCAAACATGGTGAAAATCTGCATCCTAACTTTTCCCTTCCCCCAAAGACTCACAACACATCCATTTCTGCAGCCTTTGAGAAGTCCCACAAGAAAGGGAGTGGAGTCCTATTATTTAACCCCATTTCCCAGACTAACACATACCCTCCACATTGTTGCCAGAGGGATCATCTCTAGAGACAAGTGTGTTACCCCTTCCCTCTCAGAGCCCTGCAGGGCCTTGCCAGGCCTCTCAGGAAGAAGTAGGATCTGCACCATGGCCCACAAGGCTTGGCCTGTGTGGTCTGTACCCCCCAACCCAGCCCCATGCCCAGTGCGCTGGCTTCCCCTCCCTCCATACTGCCCTTTGCTCTGGGGGACACTGGCCCCCTTTCATATCCTTCAGCATGAATGCGGTCCTTCCTGCTGTTGCAGGAAGGGGGTCCCCTTTCAGGACCCAAGAGTGGGCTCTTGTCTAACACTTGGAAGTGGATTGTCCAAGGAGATACATGTGCTGACAAAGCAAGAGATTTCGTTGGTAAGGGACACCCGGGTGGAGAGCCGTAGGGTAAGGGAACCCAGGAGAACTGCTCTGCCACGCGGCTCGCAGTCTCGGGTTTTATGGTGATGGCATTGGTTTCCGGGTTGTCCTTGGCTGATCATTCTGACACAGACTCCTTCCTGGTGGTGCACTTGTTGCTCAGCCAGATGGGTGCCAGCGAGAAGGATTCTGGGAGGTGGTTAGACACGTGGTGTCTCCCTTTGACCTTTTCCAAACTCTTCCGGTTAGTGGTGGCTTATTAGTTCCGTGTTCCTTACTAAGACCTCTTGTCATAAAATAACTCACGCACATGGGTACTATGGTGCCTGGCCAGGGTGGGTGGATTCAGTCCTCAGGACCTTCAGACAGCTCTGTCCTCGTGAGGAGGGGTTCCCTGTCCCCTCTTCACATTCCCCACCCTCCTCACCGTCCTTCTGCTTTGTGGTCAGTGGCTCAGATCTCTGGTCTGCACCTGCTGGCTTCCTGACACTCACGGTGTGCATGTCACTGAGGGTTATTTACCTGCTGCCCCTCCCCCCGTACTGTAAAGTGGATGAGGGGCCCTTTCCTCTGAAATCCTGACTACAGCTTGGAAGTGCTGTGACTTGCCTGGAGGGACTTCACAGCAGCTGGGGGGGCCAGTGAACTACTCTTTCTATTGGTTTTGTTTACTCTTATTAAAACTCTCTATTCATTCTGGGAAACAATGGAGTCCAAAGTCAAATAGGATGAGGGTTCTATGGGAGTTTTATAAAAAAGCAAGGCTTTGGGGACTTCAGGATCCAGTAGTTAAGACTCTGTGCTTCTACTGTGCGGGCAGGTGTTTGATCCCTGGTTGGGGAACTAAGATCCTACATGGGGCCTAGGCGGAATGGGGGTGAGGTGAGGGGGGTGGAGAGTGGGGAGCAGGACTTTGAATGTATATAGGCAAGAGCGCTATATTAGAAGGCAATCCTGATGACCCACACACATAGATGTTCTGTGGGCCAGGCACTGTTCTAAGCACTTTTTAGTGTTTACACAGATAATCCTCACAGAAACTGTAAGGCTTTTACAAATGAGAAAACTAAGGAAGAGGTAAGCTGTCGAATGGCACTCTTGTCAGTGAAAGAGCTGTGATCTTAATCCAGGCTGTTGGAATCTAGAACATGCCAGGTTGATAGTAGGGATGGCTTCTCAGGGGAGGTGGCCTTTAAAGTCAGTCTTAAAAGTGAGAGAAGATAGTGGATTTCAGGACACTGAGTAGTTGGGAGTTTAAGATATTACAGGTAAAGACAGAGACAAACATTGGGGTTGGGGAGGGGAGAGTTTGGCTGGAGTGGAGGGTGAGGAAGGAGAGAGAGCGCAAGAGAGCATGTAGGGAATGGCTGGGGCCAGAGCCTTCATTGCTGTGTTCTTGACTGCTGTGTTAAACTCTGAATCTTTTGTATAAGCTGCATGGAATTTGAGAAGCTTTGAGAAGGTTTTCACTCAGGGTTGCACAGTATCAGAGCTCAGCTTTAGAGAGAGGGTCAGTCTGTCAGAAGGCCTGGGATCAGTGTGAGCATATATTCAGGACAGACCTGGATTATGCCTGTTGTCCTGAGGTAGTGCCCCCTTTGACTCTTCAGAGTGTCCCGGTTTGAGTGATAAATGGTCAACCCAATAGGGCAGGTTCGGAGGCAGGAAAAGACTACTGGCTGGGAAGTACCCAAGAGCAAGGTACGAGTTTTGAGATTAAGGGGTGGCTTGCACAAAGAGAGAGAAAGGGATGGATTCATGAGCTGCAGCAGCGACAGACAGGGTGATGGTATTGGATATTTAGGGCAGGAGAGACTGAGGGAGCGCAGGCGATTTGGTGTCTTTGTGAGGCTGAGCAGGTGGACAGCAGTCATCATTGTGTCAGTCAGGAGCATAGGGGTGGGAGCAGACATGGATGGGCAGGTGGAGACTGGCTCTGGGCTCTGCATGTGAGTTGCTCTCAGGGGAGTCAGGTGGAGATGTTCACCAGACACCGAGCCAGTGAACCTGGGCTGTGGGACAAAGTCCCAGGACCTAAGACTCAGGTTCGAGGATCCTCTTCACAGAAAGTTAAACCCAGGAGAGTGGTTGAGATGAAGGTCACCCTTGTTGGTTTATTTATGTGTGTGTTTATTTACTCCTACTTTTTAGAAAATGAGTTTAGAGCGGCTTAAAAAGGGTGAAAAAAATCCAAACCATTTAAACTAAAGAGAAAAGAGATACATAATAAAGAGAATAGGGGAGAAGGGGATTTGCTGAGGTTGCTGATAATATGGTAGAAAAAGTTAGGATCAAGAATAGAACGTGGAGAAGCTCTCAAGCGGGGGTCTAGGCTGGGGGTCGGGTAGGAAAGGAGCTAACCTTGTTGGAAGGTCCTGTTGACCCCCTCTGTTATTGCTGTTTTTTCTCTTTAGCTTTAAAACTGCCCTCAGTTCCTTTCTTGTATTCCCCAAACACTCTCTGGCTGGAATCTAGGCTCCCAGCTAAGGACTTCAAAGTTCCTCTCCAGTCGGTGATTCTGACCTCACTGCAGAAGGAGGAACCAACGTTGAGAGTGAGGATGAAGATGATTCCCTGTGGGAAATAGGGTCCGGGCACTTCAGGGAGCAGCAGCCCTTGAAATGCATTGATTCTCATCTTTTAATTCTTATTTTGTGTCTGGCTTGCAACAAGGCTTTCTCTTTTAGTGGCTGGCAATCACATCTAATACTTCATCAAGAAGCCATGACGCCTGAAATTAATATAATGCTCTCTGTCAATTATGTCTCAATAAAAAAGAAATAGAAGCCAAGTGACTAAACTGTAAGATAATTTTCGTAGAGGGTTGTCAATGGGTGACCTTGCTAATTGAAAACTTTTATTCCTCTTCCCTCTTCCCTCCTCCCTCCCCCAGTTCTCCGGAGGAAATGTGCATTGATGAAATAAACCTTACATGTTCTGCACACCTCCCCTGCCTTCACGGTTTTCAGAGGGTCTCTCCAAAGAAGAAATACATGGTCTACCGAGAGCTTGTAATCATCTTCATGATTATGTGGGTGAGGATTCCCGGCTAAATGTCTTCAGGCCCTGCAGTTTCCTGGCCAGTGCTTATAGCACAGTGCCCTTTGCAAGAGTCATATCCGAGTTCTCCAGAAATCTCCCTGGGGTCTTTGTTTTTGTAAAAGAGGTGAGACCCAGCCAAGAACTGCCATCACAGATGGGAGTGGAGTGCCAACCCAAGCGCTGAGACCAGAGTTCATGATTTCTATCCAAGGACTCAGGGTGGTAGTGGTTGCATTTAAAAGAGCCCTCAGTGGAACATGGCACTCAAACCAAAGGTCAAAGCTAATTGCTATACAGAGGAATCACTCTTCCAGGAATTATTTGTCTTCTTGACTTAGAAAAAAATCCCTCTGTGTTAAGAACATCTTTTTCCTGGCCTCTATTTTCTTTTTCTAAATTATTATTTTATAATTAGCTGAACTTCTGTGTTTCTCACCTACGTTCAGATAATGTTGACCAAACCAGAAATCAGAGCCTTCTGAAACTCCAACTGACTATAAAAGAAAACTCCAGTCAAAGGATTGCTTTCCACTTAACAAGGGAATCCATGGATTGGTATCCTCGGGTTTGGTGGTCAATAGAAGAAAAAGAAAGGCCTTCACTTCCTCTACCACCAGAATTCATGATGATGGGGCGAAAGCAAAGATGCTGATCTGAGTCAGGTTAAGTTGATTTTGGAGATTCAGTGGGTAGGAACTTGTGATTTTCTTTGCAACCACATCTTTCCTGAACTCTCATCCATCAGCTGCTGTCAACAGCATACTGGCTAGAAGTTAATTTCAGCCTTGCTGTTACTTCCTAAAAGCTATCAATTCTTCTGACACAATAATTACATGATGGTGTGGCACCCAAGGTCAAGGCTCATCAATATCCTAGAATATATCTAGAATATACACAAGGGGGGGTCATTAATAATAATGAAAATAATAATAGAGAAGTACTGACATGTTCACTCTCTTTTAGTCTGATTCCTTTTAGGCTCTTTTAATATATTTCATAATTTAAGACCCATTAACTTATGTTAATCCTAACATAAGTTGAAACCAACTTCTTGTATTTGTGAAAGTGAAAAGTGAAAGTCGCTCAGTCATGTCTGACTCTTTGTTACCCCCGTGGGCTATACAGTCCATGGAATTCTCCAGGCCAGAATACTGGAGTAGGTACACTTTCTCTTCTCTAGGGGATCTTCCCAATCCAGGTATTGAACCCAGGTCTCCTGCATTGCAGGCGTATTCTTTACCGTCTGAGATAACTGAAATCCTAAGCAAATGGCATTATTCAAGACCCACAAATACAGGTGCTCTGTTGGCACCTGCTGCAGCCTCTTAGCACCTCTACAAGTGCCTAATCAACAGAAACTAAAGAGGTTTTGCAAATGCCTATGTTGTTCCAATGATTTTTTCTCCTAGCTAGGATTGAGACAAAACTTGTTGTTTGGTGTAACAAATGTTTGTTGAATCCACTTCCCCTGTGCCCTTTTCATGTACTGTAATGAAAAACAAATTAAGAAGCATTTTTTTTTTGCAACTGTAAAGGTGACAACTTAAAAAATATTATTAAAATCCCATTAGTTCTATAGGATATGATGTATACAAATTTAGATGGAAGATGAGGGAATTGAATGTCATGTTATATAGACATTATGTTTCGATTAATAAAAGTATAGTGATTCCTGGTATTCTCTGAGTTGTCAGATGTGTTTACCTCCTAAATCAGTCTCAGTAAAGTTTCGTGAGTTGTTTTGTTGATTTTTCACTGCTAACAGAGCTGGGTAATTGAAACTTACACAATATGCTAACTTCCAAGATACATTTTCATAAGATATATTTTGTTCATTCTCAATACATTCTCATGTGCAATATGAATACAATGTATACAGAATATAAAAATTGGTCAACATAACAAGCAACTCTTAAGAATTTCCCAGTTGGAAGAGAAAACTGACATTATGGCCCAGACTAGAAATCTCTGCAGACTCAGGATCGGTATGGCTGTATTAGGTGATTGGAGAAATAATTTTACCTCTTGCCCTAAGTACTGTAACAGTTTGGAATATGAGTACTGTTTCCTTATGTTACCCATTTTACAGATGGGGAAACAGGTCCAGAAAGAGTGTCACTGTGGGAAGGACACATGGTTAGCAAGTGGCCGTCCCTCTTTGTCCCAGGAGGGCAGGTCCAGTGGTTTCCTGGGACCACCCTGCCTCTCACTCTTGCCCTGTAGCTCCCAGTGCCGCTCTGTCCTTGGGTTTTGCCTGGTGGGTAGGGTCACTTATCAAAGCTGGCAGGAAAAACGTTTGCTTCTCCCCTCCTCATCTTCTGTGAAGGATGCAGTGTTGGCTGCACGGGGTGGGGAGCTCCCCAGGATGGGAATTGTGCTACTGTATTTTCAGCATTTACTATTTGGTGTTGGTGTGTGTGTGTGCTAGTCGCTTAGTCGTGTCCAACTCTTTGAGGCCCCATGGACTGTAGCCCACCAGGTTCCTCTGTCCATGGAATTCTCCAGGCAAGAATATTGGAGTGGGTTGCCATTTCCTTCTCCAGGGGATCTTCCCAACCCAGGGATCACACCCAGGTCTCCCACATTGCAGGCAGATTTTTTACCATCTGAATCACCAGGGAAGTCCTTGGTGTGGTAACTAAGTGAAATCCGTTAATGGTGTGAGTATAATACTCTGTACTTACCAACAGTGTCTTAACTGTTGTCTATTCAGAATAAGGACATAATGACTTTTCCTGAATAATCTTAAAGAAGTATTCTGGTTTCTCTCCAGCTCTCTTTACTTTATTCTATAATATTAAGTTACCTCTGCGGGAATAGGAGACATTTTATGTCCTTTTTCCAAAGAATTTAAAGGATGAAGGTGTCATTCTTTTCAACTCTGGTTCCCAGCATTTGTGATAGATATTCAGTCTCTGCTCTTATTTTTCTAAAACCTTACGAAGAGTCTCTTAAAACATCCCTGGCCAGTTCTTGTACATTATTTCAGGTAATGTCATTTAGAAATTCTCTGTTGAAATATTTAGTCTTCTGATTTGTTTCCAGTTAAAAATTTACAAACTAAAGCTACTACAGGTAGTAGCATAACTTTATTGATTAACTCCTCTAGTTTTTAATCTGAATTTTAAATGCAAAAAGGAAATGCACATTTTTCAGAAGAGTATAGCATTGTGTGTGTGTGTGTGTGTGTGTGTGTTCAGCTCTTCAAACTGAGAAGATTTAGTAGGATCAAAGTTGTTGACTTTGGTTTATGACCCTGGTTTTCATTTGGAAACACCATACGTACTGTATTTGGCAAGCAAACTTTATATGGTGTAACTTCTGCTGTTTTCTTTCAAACTTTGTGTTCTATAATTGCTTTGAAAACCTCTGATACCCACATCTCTTCTCAGAGACCTTTCCTCTGGTGCTTTCCCTCCCCTTCTTTTTAGCTTAAACTTGTGAAAATATGGTTAAATGAATTATATTTCTTTTTGAAGCAACAAATCAATGGCGGACATTTTAAAGGCAGAATGCAGGGATAAGGGGTGAGCAGAGACTCAGCAGAGTCAGGGAAGTAAAAAGTCATAATACGTGAGAAGTCAAGGTTGGTCCATGTGGGTTTCCCATCTGGGTTTCCCAGCTGACGCTTATCAAAAGCTCCTGCCTTTCCACAGAGGCTTGGAGTCAGGGCCTTATCTTCAGGTGTTGGTTAGAACAAATGGGAAATTCTCCTGGCAGCCTGGAGTCTCCTCAGGCAGGGCTTTTAAGATGAACCAGGGTCATCCCTGGTGGCTCAGATGATAAAGAATCTGCCTGCAGTGCAAGAAACTTGAGTTCGATTCCTGGGTCAGGAAGATCCCCTGGAGGAGGAAATGGCAACCCACTCCATTATTCTTGCCTGGAGAATTCCATGGACAGAGCAGCCTGGTGGACTGCAGTCCATGCGGCCGCAAAGAGTTGAACAGAGTGTAGCGACTTAACACTTTGGCTTTACTTCAAGGTCATCCTCGGGATGGAGACTTGAGTTGTTAGAAGTTAGTTGGTGTTTGTTCAGGTCTTTTATAGGCCAGAGTTGGAAGCTGGTCCTGAGAAGAAGCCTCAGAGGAGCTGGCTAGAGTTTGGTCATAGAGAGAATATTTGTGAAAACAAATGCAAAAATCTTGGGCTTGGTAGCTAAGACCTTGTGTATTTAGATTTCCTTATATCTCCCTGGTGCCCACTCACCCCATGATCTTTGTGTTCCGGCTGCATTGATTTTCTCCTTCAAATGCGTGCACTCTCAGACCTGTCTTCCAAATGCAGTGATTCCTCTTCCTGAAATCCCTTTCCTTCAGCAGAGGAAAGTGAAACCGCTTCTCTGCGAAGTTCTTCCAACTCTGGGGCCACGTAGCCACTCTCTTCTGGATTCTTGAAGCACTTTACTCATAATTCAAGCATAGCACACTCTACCTTGGCTTATTTTTTCTGTGTTTCTTTGTATGCCCTTCCTGCCGGCAAAACTGAGTGGTAAGAGGGAAGAACTAGGTTATTCTGGCTTTTGCTAAATGTCAGTATAAAGTATGTGCTTAGTTTTGGCCAACTCTTTGCTGTGCCGTGAACTGTAGCCCGCCAGGCTCCTCTGTCCGTGGGGATTCTCCAGGCAAGAATACGGGAGTGGGCTGCCATCCCTTTCTCCAGGGGATCTTCCGAACCCAGGGATCGAACACGGGTCTTCTGCATTGCAGGTGAATTTCTTTACCATCTGAGCCACCAGGGAAGCCCACGAATACTGGAATGAGTAGCCTATCCCTTCTCCAGAGGATCTTCCTGACCCAGAAATCGAGCCGGAGTCTTCTGCACTGCAGGCGGATTCTTCACCAGTTGAGCTACCAGGGAAGCCCAAGTATGAAGCAATTTTTGCAACCGTGATGTTTTAATGAATGGCTGAAACTGGATATTGGGATGTTCAGGAGAAGTCATCATATACTGTAGCTACATTTCCAAACAGTATGATGCCTGAACATCCTGTCATAAACCGAAAGGATGCCAGCATCTAAGGCAGAGCTGTGATGCGACGTGGTAGAGACACGTAGAGAGTGTAGGAGAGATCTCACATCAGGGTGGACCCCTGTCCCCTGCTGTGCCTGATATGCCACTTCAGCCTTCCCTGGCATGAAATCTAATTGTGCAGACATTGCAGTGTGTTTATCAGTACCCACTTCCACCTCTGCCAGTGCCCACAGCTAGGTTATGGTTCCTTGCCTCTTTTGCACTTGGATATGGGCTTGAGTTCTCTCCAGATGTGGCTGACACACAGATAACCATTTCCAGGCTTAACTCATTAACACATCCCACAAGGGATCTTTTGTTTCCTTTCCCTACCCACTGGGCAAGAGGCTGAAGTCTTGGAGAAGGGTGGATCCTGTGGCCATATGACCAGGATACTACCATGGAAATACCCAAATGTCCTTTGTGTTAAGACACTAAGATTTGAGGGTTTAACTTTTAAAGTACCCAGTGATTAATACTTTAACTAATCCATCTAGAAATTAACCTTTCATTTCTTAAGCTAATTTGGGGTATGTCTCTGTCAGCTGTAACACTGGAAAGGGTCCTATAGCAACACCTGGCCGCTTAAATGCAGTGAAAGCAAAGGAATGGTGGTTTGGCAGTGGAAAAATACTGGACTTAAACTCAGAGTCCCCAGCTTCCTTGCCCTTGCCCTGTTCACTTTGTAATTTTCACTAAGTGTATTTGGGGCTTACATTTGTAAACTTACTTGCTTTCTCAGGTTTGACTTTTACCATGACGATTGAGCTAATCTAATCTTCACTTCCATTACTTGATTCCTCTCCTTCCACAGTGGCACGGTGAAATTCATTGGTTATTTGAGCAGACAATCAGGGCAGTGATTGTATTACACGGTCTTTCTATTTTGTGATTGCTTTCTTTTCAGGTAGTTGAAAAGAAAATCCCAGAAATAATGACTTCTTCCCAGGTGAAATATGTTAAAAAATTACTTGGAAAAATTTCCAGCATACACAAAAGTAGAGAGAATCACATGATGAACTGATATGCAGCCATTATCAACCTTCAGATATCACCATAACATTCAGCCTATTTTCTCTCCTGTTTCCTGGCCTTTCCTTTTTTTTTTTTTTTTCCATTGCTAAAGTGTGTTAAAGCAAATTCCAAGTATTAAATGTTTCTGGGCACACATGCGTGTGTGTGTGTGTATACATGTATTACATATATGTATATGAATGTATTAAAATATAGAAATATACATTTATGTCCCAAACCTAAGCACGGTGCCTTTATTACATCTCACAAAATTGGCAGTGACTCCTCAATAATATCTAATTCCATTTAACATTTCCTCAATTATCTTAGCATTCCTTTTACAAATAGTTTCATTTCAGTCAGGGCTGACCACAATTTCATCAACATTTCAACCACACATTGCACAAAGTTGTTATGTTTCAAAAGAAAACTTTTGAGTTTTCTGTAATCTAAAAGTGATTGTAGCAGTTAATATTTAGCTGCTGAACCACTGCAATACTTGGAGGTTTAAGTAAACAGTCTTTTATTTAGCACAGGATTCTGTGGTTTGGCAGTTTGAGCTAGGCTCAGGTGTGATTGGGTGTGGGTCACTGCTGGGAGGGGGTTAGGGGTTCATCTTTGCTCTCTGTGTGGTCTCATCCCCAGGAGGCTAACCTAGCTTTGTTCATGTGGTGCTGGGTTTCCCTACACAGTGCGCGGGAACTCCATAGTGGCTTGCACCCTCTGCTTTCAGTGAGCATGCTGCCTTGTCACATTCTAACTGGCCTAAGAGATCAGAAGGGCAGCTCACACTCATGAGGTAGGAAAGTAAATCTCACCTTGTAACATGAGATGTTGCAGTCAGGTTACAAAGTCAGGTTATGTAGACATGACTACATAAGAAGAACCTACTTACCTTCCATTTCTTCCCAGGCAAATATATTTGAGCTTCTATAACCCTTAAAAACCCTCAAAGAATACTTATTTCCTAAAGTTTATACATATATTATGTGTGTGTGTATATCAGTTCAGTCGCTCAGTCATGTCCGACTCTTTGCGACCCCATGAACCGCAGCACGCCAGGCCTCCCTGTCCATCACCAGCTCCTGGAATTTACCCACACTCATGTCCACTGAGTTGGTGATGCCATCCAACCATCTCATTCTCTGTCGTCCCCTTCCCCACCTGCCCTCAATCTTTCCCAGCATCACAGTCTTTTCAAATGAGTCAGCTCTTCGCATTAGGTGGCCAGAGTATTGGAGTTTCAGCTTCAACATCAGTCCTTCCAGTGAATACCCAGGACTGATCTCCTTTAGAATGGACTGGTTGGATCTCCTTGCAGTCCAAGGGACTCTCAAGAGTCTTCTCCAACACCACAATTCAAAAGCATCAATTCTTCTGTGCTCAGATTTCTTTATAGTCCAGCTCTTCATATGACTACTAGAAAAACCATAGCCCTAACTTACATAACTGAGGTATATTTAATTTACACTTTCAAGTGTACCTAAGTTTATATTTTAAGTGCAAATGAACTCTTCTTAAACTAGGAAAAATTGATCACTTGCTGAATTTTGAGAAACACTGGATTAGGAGCCATATTTTTGTTCCTATATGAAAATTTTGTCTTGTTTTCTTCATATAGCAAGTTCAGTGAATGGATGCATTTCTTTCAAACACATCTTTGCAGTGTCTGAAAAAATTTCTTAAGATATATAACCAGAGTATAATAAAAGATTTATAATAGTTTTAATTTCAGCATATGAGTAGCAGATTTTTTTTCTCTGTCTAGGGGGTTACCAAATGCATGGGAACCATCAGGAAGGGAATTCTCTGGATCAAAGCAGTAATTCAGTAGGAGACAAAGAAAGTTATTTATAAAAGCTATCTGTAGACCAAGGGCCTAATTTATGTAGTGGGAACATTTCTGCTGAATAATTTGTAATAAATAAAAATTATCAACTGTTAAAGACTTTGCCAGGTCAGTTTAATTTGCTAGGAAAGGGAGATGATGAGAAGGTTGATAAAACAGCTATAAATCTTTACTGAATATGCAACTTTAATTGTCTGGCATTAAACTTAGAGACTTTACTTGTAATGTGCTGGAGCCAGTTTGTACCAGCTGGTGAGAGCCAACTATATTTATCCCTTTCTAATTCCATGTTCAGAAAAGTCACATTGTTAGCTTGGGATTGGCCAAGGTGGGAGTATTTACACCCTAGTTATTGAACAGTCAGTCATTAAACGTTTATAACATACC
The DNA here is from genome assembly GCF_032405125.1 of Capricornis sumatraensis. Taxonomy (NCBI): domain Eukaryota; kingdom Metazoa; phylum Chordata; class Mammalia; order Artiodactyla; family Bovidae; genus Capricornis; species Capricornis sumatraensis. Next base: position 67,227,390 of record NC_091072.1, on the reverse strand, counting down.
ACTGGTAAGAAAAAATGACAGGCACCACTTCCTAGGAATATCGAAAGGAAGCTGCTTCTGCTACGGAGGACAGCCACAGAAGAGCAGGGAGAGCTTCCCTTGGCATCTTTCCCATCGACCTGTGTCTCCAGATTGCTGGGAGTCTAGTTTTGTGGTTGTTATGCTCAGTTGCTCAGTCTCTGCGTCCGTTGGACTGCAGTAGGCCAGGCTCTCCTTTCCTTCACTGTCTCCCAGAGTTTGTTCAGATTCATGTCCACTGAGTCAGTGATGCTATCTAACCACTTCATCCTCTGCCACCCCATTCTCCTTTTGCCCTAAATATTTCCCAGCATCAGGTTCTTTTCCACTGAGTTGGCTCTTTATATCAGGTGGCCAAAATGCTGGAACTTCAGCTTCAGCATCAGTCCTTCCAATGAATATTCGGGGTTGATTTTCTTTAGGATTGACTGGTTTGATCTTCTTGCAGTTCAAAGAACATTTGAAGAGTCTTCTCTGACACTACAGTCTGAAAGCATCAGTTCTTCAGCTGTCAGCCTTCTTTATGGTTTAACTCTCACGTCCATACGTGACTACTGGAAAAGCCTTAACTTTGACTGTATGGATCTTTATTGACAAAGTTATGTCTCTGCTTTTTAATACACTGTCTATGTTTGTCATAGCTCTCTGTCCAAGGAGCAAAGTATCTTTGAATTTCATCGCTGCAGTCACCATCTGCAGTGATTTTTGAGCCTAGTCAGATGTGAGTAAAGTAAGAGCACCTTTGAGAAATGAAAAGAAGCAAACACAAGAGAAAGGATAGGAAGTGTGCTTGGTCCTTTGCTTATCTCATCACCTTAGACTCTCATCAGACTCAAGCTAGATCTTCTTAAACATCAGCTGAGTCTATTAAGGGAGAAAGGCAGAGATGGAGCGACTCCTTCTACATTAGAGGGCTCTGCCACTCAACCCCCTGTGAGTCTCTGCCCTGCCACAGCATTTCTTATCTGCAAAACAGACACAGGATACTTGTTCCTCCCTTATTTTGCTGTGCAAATGACTTATGGTTAATACCACGCTGCCTGGCACTGTGGAGAAAGAAATGGAAAAAGATGAGGTCATTGTGAAGAGCCAGGGCTCTCTGGAGAAAGAGTTGGAAGTCATCAGTTGAAAGTTCATGGGACAGCAGTTTTGGCTGTTACAGAGTGCATTTTAATCTTACTGCTGTCTCCTTTTTATTCCTTAGTATTTGTTTTTCCACTTTGAGGTTCCCATTTAAGCTTCATGCTTAACAAACTGCTTGGCCTTTCCAGGAAAAACCTTTATATAATCATTATAGTAGAAAATGTATATTGTATAGTAGAAATGTATAGTAGATAATATATAGTAGAAAATGTATACTGATTTACCTAAAATAGAGGGGGAGGATGGGGATGGTGAGTGTTAGCTCCTTATCAATAATAGCAGAAATCAATAGATCAGGTATAAAAATGGAAAGAGCAAGAAATAGCTCTCTTTTTATTGTATTTATATGCCTTGATGGATGTTAACCAAATCTGTTGTGATAAGCATTTCATAATATGTGTAAGTCAGACCATCATGCTGCACATCTTAAACTTACGCAGTACTGTATGTCCATTATTTCTCAATAAAACTGGAAAAAAGAGCAGTAGCAGCATCAAAGTGAAGTGAGAATGTTAGTCAGTCAGTTGTGTCCGACTCTTTGTGACCCCGTGGACTGTAGCCCCAGGCTCCACTGGCCGTGGAATTCTCTAGGCAAGAATACTGGAGTGGGTAGCCATCGCCTTCTCCAGGGGAGTCTTCCTGACCCAGGGATCGAACCCTAGGTCTCCTGCACTGCAGGAGATTCTTTACTGTCTGAGTTACCAGGGAAGCCCTATATCAACGTATTGTTAAGGAATATGAAAAATGATTTCCAGGATTAAAAGGAAAATAGCTAAGTGATTTAAAGCATTTGTCTCTGGAAAATGGGGCTAATTAAAAAAATTCCAGTTGAACTCTTTATTTTTTAAACTGTGCATATATAACTTTGATTTTGATATCATTTAATGATGTTATTAAGTCTTGTGTTTTATGCATTCCTATAAATCACTTTATATCTTTTTTGAGAAAAAGGTAGAATATAAACAACCAAACAAAACCAAGGAGAGCAAGCAGCCTATAATGGTGGCTAAAATAGGAAACAGTGTTTTATGCAGGAAAAATAGGTCAAATACAGTAACAGAGGAAATGAGATATTCATACCAGTGGTGACCTCATATCAGTGACCTTATAAGTGCAGGATGAGAAGAGGAAATCTGGGAATAAGAGGAGAGATGAACAAGCCATATGAATTCATGGTAGGATAAAATTCCTAAAAAGTCCGTCTTAACAGGAGAGGAACTTTTCTCAGAGACCTTTCCCCATGTAATTTATCTGCCAGAGTTGAAAAACTGATGTATTCTCCAAGAGGCAGAAACAATGAAATTTGGGAAAACGAACCACAGAACTTTGGAATGAACTTTACAATCATTTAAGGCTGTAGTTTTCACATTTTATTTTAGCTGTTGATTTTTTTTCTTCCAAATGAGATCTTACTCTGAAATCTGATGTACTAAAACAGAAGCAAACAGAATTTCTGAAGCTGAAGCAGAGGGCTGAAGGTCTGTGGCCAACCTGGTCCTGGAAACACCTTCAGGATGCTCTGAGCTCTGAAGAACACGAGCAGAAAGTGAACTAAGTGGCAACTCACGAACATTCCTCATCTTACTAAGGCTTTGGGAGACACAGTCATGTCCAAGGTCAATGGCAGAGCCAAGACTTGACCTCGCTGTTCTTGACTCTGAGTCCAGTGCTCCTTCCAGTGTACCTTAGTGCTGCCTGTCATGGTTGGAGGGGCGGTTGGCTCCAACAGACTGTAAAGAATTGGGTCTATTACTTGGGAATTGTGACTTCCCTGGTGGCTCAGATGGTAAAGCGTCTGTCTGCAATGTGGAAGACCCGGGTTTGATCCCTGGGTTGGGAAGATCTCCTGGAGAAGGGAATGACAGCCCACTCCAGTATTCTCGCCTGGAAAATCCCATGGACAGAGGAGCCTCTTAGGCTGCAATCCATGGGGTCGCAGAGTCAGACACGACTTCACTTTCACTTTCACTTTTCTTCACTGTTGCCATATGCTTAGGCTGCAGTAGACCCTCCAGAAATATTTGTTGAATAAAGAATTAAATGATATGTACAATGTCATAAGTTGACTTACTCCTTGATGCTCTTAGGGAGTGAAATGGAGCTGAAAGATGTGAGAATCTCTTCTTCAGGAAGGGAGGTTGGTTCCTGGAAGATAAATGACTTACTGTAATTTCATCTCTGTTAAGCCTAATACGATCCTTTAGGACTCCTCAGCTAGAGAGTTTTCACTTGTTTAGGTTTAAGTTTTTTTGGTCTTCCTGTCTGAATTGCCCAGTTTGCAAGGGCATTTTTTAGAACAGCTCTTTTATAAGTTTTCTTTCTGTGGAGATTGACTTTAGCTGTGGAGATACATGGATCTCTTTTCGCAGATCTAGAAGTTGATTTGACAGCAGCCCAGCCATAGCATCTCAGAAAGATCTCTCTTCAGTTTTAAACCAAGCCCTCTTCAGTTTTTCATTTTGATACAAACAAGACAGAAGCAGCAGTACCTGGGCATAACAGTTCAACTGTGATCACTCACCGTAATTGCTTTTCAGTGGCTTATCTCAAGAAGGGGACTTGTGCACAGAATCTGTGTTGTATTGGTGTCAGTTTGCATTTAGCTCAGGTGAAGATGGCAGCTGACGGCAATCTGATGGCTCCCCTCCTAAGTCCTAATAGATGCCTGTCCCTTTGAGGTGTCCTGGGCAACGACCCGTAAGAATGAACATCAGGAGAAATGCACTGAGAGGAGAAAAGAAAGAGTAAGTTGTCAGTTTTTCAGGAATCGGAGTTGCAGGTATTAGCCCAGCTGCCAGCACACTCTCTGGGGCCCCGCGGTATCCACGTTCACTTTGTTTTTCTTTGGAAGAATTAGCAAAGGTACTGGTTGGCTGACCTCCCTGCTGCACCCTGTGGCGGAAACTGCCTGTTTAGGTCAGAGTGAAATGTTAGTTATTTCTCCATCCTATTAGTTATTCCACTGCACTGGAGTTACCTTCTAAAGAGGCAGCTACAAAGATCATTTTATCTGCAGCACCAAGGAGGTGGGCCAGAGAAGGCACTGCCAAGACTTGGAGTGGCTGGGGTTGACTGGCTAGTTTTTATGCAAGCGAATGGACCAGAGGGACATTTTAAAGTGTTGGCATCAGGACTTTTTCTCAGTTATTTTTCTTACTTCTGACAATAATGAATGAAGCATGTTAGGCTGTTTTCAATTATGCAACAAGTCTCCATTCATTAGAAACCAAGGCGGTGATCCCAGCTGTATTTCTGTGGCTTTGAAAGTGCAGCTTTCTACCTGACCCAGGGTTGAGCAGTTTCAGTGCTCAGCATCCAAGCTGCTTGCTCAGGTATCCCGGGAGTGATTAAATGTGTGCATATTCAGGAAAGAAAGCTGACTTCCACTTGCATTTAGAGGGCTCAGGGCTTGTCATTTGTTTCTGGGACATGAAAAAATGGGGAATAGAACAGCTCCAATCTCCTTCTGTGTTGCAGAGGAAGGCAGCTGTCATGTAACCAGGTGGGTCAGACCCTTGGGTGGGTCCTCATAATGATTATTCCACCTACAAGACTGTGGTTTTGGGAATTCATGTTCTTATGGCTAGGAACACTCAGGGTATCACCATAAATCACTGGGGAGGATAATAGTAGAATCCACTTATATTCCTTAGTCTTATACTACTGTCCAGTATCAGATATACCCCAATTTAGTAACATTTTTTTTTTCTGGAGGAAGTTGGGACTGGAGAGAAGAAACAAACCTATAAGTACATGTTGATTAAAAAACACCTCAATATCAGAAACATCACAATGTGAAAAATTGCATTTTAGTCTTGAGAAAATAAGTATATTATGAAATCATGGGGAAATAATTTTTGCTCTGAACTGAATAGTTAGTCATCAGTTGAATTGATTCTTTCTCTTCCAAGTACCCAGTGAATCTTTGATGGTTAGTTCAGTTCAGGTGTTCAGTCCTGTCTGACTCTGCAACCCCATGGATTGCAGCATGCCAGGCTTCCCTGTTAAGATGAGCTTTAAAGGTTTTGTTGCTTCTTGAAGGGTTGGAAAATTGGAATGAATAAATATAATCACAGCAATAATAATGACTACCACATGGAATAATGACTGTGTGGAAGACAGCCAGAGATTCTGTCTGTGTTGTTTCCAGTTCGTTCTGTAACCTGGAGACATGGGTATTATTCCCCCTATTTTACATATGAGGAAACTAAGACTTGGGAAGTTAACATGACTTGGCTGTGCTGTGCTTAGTTGCTCAGTTGTGTCCGATTCTTTGTGACCCCACGAACTGTAGCCCGCCAGCCTCCTCTGTCCATGGGGATACTCCAGGCAAGAGTACTGGAGTGGGTTGCCACGCCCTCCTCCAGGGGAATTCTCCTAACCCAGGGATTGAACCCAGGTCTCCTGCATTACAGGCAGGCTCTTTACCATCTGAGCTCCTAGGGAAGCCAAGGTCACAAAACTACGAGAGGCTTCGGGTGTGATTGGAAATGTCCTCTGATGCCCCCAAAGCCACACTTCTAGGGTAGCGAAAGGTGAAGTGTTTAAGCCAGAGAACAGCAAAGCAGAAACGGAGGATGCTGGGAAAAGACAGGGGAGGGAAAGCTGCTTTGGGTCTTCAGAGAAGAGAACATGGTTCTTGTCTTGGGCTCATGAAGACAGCAGGGTGTATTACGAGGTAAGTTCAAGGCCAGGCACTTTGCACACATTGTCTCATTTAATTCTTACAGCAGTCCTAAGAAGTTATTACTCTTCCCATTATACAGACGAGGAGACTGAGACCCAAAGGAGTCATTTAGTTGGTAAGTTTAAACTGTGGTCTATCTGCCTTCAAGCCCTGTGCTCATGACCAGTAAATAATTTCATGACAAACGGAATTATATTTTACCTGTTAAGTTAGGACGTCTCTTCTGTATTCTCTCTGAAACCTCCAGTTCGCCTTCAGCCCCTGCGCCCAGCCCCCTGTGGTTTTACAGCACCGGTTTTGCTGAGCCCCTGGGTTGTTTCTGAGCTTGTGTCAAGGAACCACAAGGTGGCAGTGTTACATTATGCAGTTCCCACATGAGGGAAAGGACTGTGCATCTTACCAACCGCAGAGACACACCACTGTCAGCAAGACTGGCCTTCGTGGTTCATCCTGTTCTACATACAGACACATGGAAATCATTTCTCACTAGCTAATTCTAGGGGTAGGGATCCTGGAGACCTCAGCTGAGTGACAGTGGGGTGGCAGGAATACATGCTCCACGAGGACATCAGGAAACCAGGAAAGGCTGTTTTTAAATTTTTATTTTAAAAATGTTCTGCATCCTGACCCTACACTCCCCCTTCCTATTTAGTTTTTATGGAATTGATGTTTTAAAAGTATAGCTGTGGAAAGAGCGAGGAGAATAAGGAGAAAGCCAGAGAGCCAGGCTTTGTTGTCTAAGGACAGGGACTCAGAGCGCCGGGTCTCCTTTCTTGGTGATCTTAACCTTGACATCCAACACCCCTGTGCTTGACTTCTCATGCACGAAGTTGGAGGACAGTGTCTGCCTTGCACATTGTTGGGAATATTAAATAAGGCTTGAGACTTCCTGGTGGTCTAGTGGTTAAGAATCTGTCTTCCAATGCAGGGGACATGAATTGGATCCCTGGTTGGGGAAACTAGGATCCTGCATACAATGGGGGAGCTAAGCTCTTGTTCTCCAACTAAACCCACTGTGGCAGCCACAAAGCCCATTAATTCTGGAGCCTGTGCGCCACAATAAAAGATCCTATGTGTCACAACTAAGACCCAACACAGCCAAAAAAAGTTAAAAATTAAGGCTAAGTTGTGAAATATGTTTAGGTGCTTAATCATGGAAGCCATGTGCTTTCTTCGAATGTTTGTTTCCTTAGCTTAGAGACATAAGGCAACTAAGAGAAAGACCAAGATTCATATCAAAGGAGGTAAGAGGATACTGTAACGGGGGTAGAAATCAATGCACAGTCTATGGACAAAGAATTCCTGTTGAGCTATAACAAAATATAAATAACAAAATATAAAATAACAAAAAATATTTATGACAGAACAAAAGGAATTCTGTTTGCTTCTCTCTGTACCATTTTGTAGATTGTCATAGCATAGCAGTGACAAAAAATTGTCAGTGTTTTTCAAGAGGAGTGGGAAGATATACATACAGAAATGTGTTTGGTTTCTAAAGGTTCTTCAGTTCAATTCAGTCACTCAGTCGTGTCCGACTCTTTGCGACCCCATGAATCGCAGCACGCCAGGCCTCCCTGTCCATCACCATCTCCCGGAGTTCACTCAGACTCACGTCCATTGAGTCGGTGATGCCATCCAGCCATCTCATCCTCTGTCGTCCCCTTCTCCTCCTGCCCCCAATCCCTCCCAGCATCAGAGTCTTTTCCAATGAGTCAACTCGTTGCATGAGGTGGCTAAAATATTGGAGTTTCAGCTGTAGCATCATTCCTTCCAAAGAAATCCCAGGGCTGATCTCCTTCAGAATGGACTGGTTGGATCTCCTTGCAGTCCAAGGGACTCTCAAGAGTCTTCTCCAAAACCACAGTTCAAAAGCATCAATTCTTCGGCGCTCAGCCTTCTTCACAGTCCAACTCTCATATCCATACATGACCCCTGGAAAAACCATAGCCTTGTAGGCACCACTTAAGATTTATAGGTGTGTACCTGAGATCATTCTTTACATGAGCTAGAGGTATCTGAATATAGACCAAGATCAGGAGCACTGAGCTCTGTTTCCAAGCCACCTCTGTTATTTACTGGCTTTATGATTTAAGGCCAGTTGCTTAGCCTCAGAATGATAGCAGTTCCTACTTTATAGGCTGGTAGATAATAGGTAAAACTTTAGGATAATGCATGTAAAGTGCTCAGCACATAGTAAGCCCTAGATAAGTGCTGACCATTCTTATTAACAGCTTTGCTCAGTTATAGTAATAATAGCAATTTTCATGAGCCAGGAGTTCAGTCACAGCTGGGAATCTGGTAACACATGAAATTACTCAACAAACAAAAAGAACAAAAGCCTAGGCTCCCCCTTGCAGATCTCTGCTGAAAGACTTCCTCATGTCCTTTCACATCCTTTCCGGGTTCTTGTAGCAGTGCAAAGGTTGTGGTGTCTTCTCGGGCCAAACTGACTTCTCTTTGCACTGAAATTATATTCTTGGGGACCAGTTGGGAACCCACCAGTGCTTTGAACTGGAGACTCCAGCAAGCCAGTAAGTTCAGGGGAATCTCTGGTTTCCAGTGATTCACAGATCAGATGTCACCACAAATAACAGCATTTCTTGACCATCATTTCAATCCCCTTATTTCCTACTCTCTACTGTTTACAGAGATGCTTCCATTTGAAATAGAAGCCTGGGACCATATGACTTCACAGGTGAATTCTGTCAAAAAATTGAAAGAATTTCAGTCGTTGTCAGACTCTTCTAAAGAGAGGAAAGAATGCTTCCACATTCAGCATTTCCTAGATACTAAAGCCAGACAAAGACACTATAAGAAAATAACAGGCCAGTATCCCTGAGTAACATAGGTACAGTAACATAGGTGCATACCAGCAAACTGGATTCAGGAGCATCTTAAAAGGATCATTCACCATGATCAAGCGGAGTTCATCCCTGGATGCAAGAAAAGTTTAGCATACATACATCAATGAATCTGACACATCACATTAACAGAATGAAGGATAAGTATATGATCATTTCAACAGGTGCAGAGAAAGCATTTGACAAAATCTAACATCCTTTAATGATTCAGAGCTTCAGCAAAGTAGGTTTAGAAGAAATATTTCTCAACATAATGAAGGTCATATATGACAAGCCTACAGCTAGCATCATACTGCTGCTGCTAAGTCGCTTCAGTCGTGTCTGACTCTGTGCAACCCCATAGACGGCAGCCCACCAGGCTCCCCCAGTCCCTGGGATTCTCCAGGCAAGAACACTGGAGTGGGTTGCTATTTCCTTCTCCATAGAAACTTAAAATCCTTTAAACTTAGTGGAAAGTTAAAACCCTTTTCTCTAAGATTAGGAACAAGATAAGGATGCTCACTCTCATCATTTCTACTCAACATAGTACTAGAAATCCTAGCCTTTGCATAGCAATTAAGCAAGGAAAAGAAAGAAAAGGCACCCAAATTAGAAGGAAGAAGTAAAAGTGTCTGTTTTCAAATGATATGGAAAATCCTAAAGACGCCACTAAAAAAACTGTTGTGTGCTTAGTTGCTCAGTCATATCTGACTCTTTGCAGCCCCATGGACTGCAGCCTGCCAGGCTCCTCTGTCCATGGGGATTCTCCAGGCAAGAAAACTGGAGTGGTTTGCCATGCCCTTCTCCAGAGGATCTTCCCAACCCAGGGATCAAACCCAGGTCTCCCGCACTGCAGGCAGATCCTTTACTGCCTGAGCCACCAGGGAAGCCTATTAGAACTAGTAAATGAATTCAGTAAAGTGGTGGTATACAAAATAATCAGTTGTGTTTCTGTGTACTAAAAATGAGCTGTCTGAAAGAGGTATTAAGAAAGCAACCATGTTTACAGTAGAGTCAAAAACAATAATAAAATACTTTGGAATAAATCTAACCAAGGAGCTGAAAGACCTAGTACACTGAAAACTGTAAGGCCCTCATGAAAGAGACTGAAGAATGTACGAATAAATGGAAAGCTATCCTGTGTTCTTAGATGGGAAATAATGTTGTGAAGATGTCCATACTACCCAAAATGATCTATCTACAGAGTCAGTGCAATTCCTCTGCAAATTTCAGTAGTATTTCTTTATAGAAATAGAAACAAACTATCCTAAGCTGGTATGGAACGACAAAAGACCCTTATCTTGTAATAGAGGGAAAGACAGACCTCATATAACTCAGTAGAAAAATAGGCAAATGAGCCAATTAAATATAGGCAAAGAATCTGAACAGATATTTTTCCAAAGAAAATGTGCAGATGGCCAATAGGTACATGAAAAAGTGCTCAAATGTCACTAATGACCACAGAAATGCAAATCAAACCCATAATGAGATATCGCTTCATACCTGTTATCAAAAAGATAAGGGCCCAGCAATTTGTGTTTTTAACAAGCCCTCCACATGATGCCTGCTCAAGCTTGAGAACTCCTTCCTCCAGCCACAAAAATAGGTCAGTTCTGTACCACGGAGGTGCTTTGGTGCTTTTTCTAGGGATTGGGCTATTGAGAGCAAGAGGCATGATGTTCTTTATGGTCTTATCTTTATTTTGTCATATTATCTCTTACTTTTCCTGTAGAGAAACTAACAGGATTTAGAATCCTTCTTATAACTAAATCTGACTGTCTTCCTCTGCTTGCATATGCATAAATATATTATACTTATTGCCCTCTATTGCTCATCATTGCAAAATGTGAGGTTGAAAATTTTAACCGAATTTACCCTTTTAAAAATTAACCAGAAGCATGCCATTTCATTCCCTAACAATTGTTTTCTTTTGTGTGTTTCTTTTTTTCTCTTTAGGAAACAAAACACTGTATCTTTGTCATCTTTAATCCTGAGGCTGAAAACTGAGAACTGGTTGGGGATTTTGTTTTTGTTTTTTTACTTACTTACTTATTTATTTTTATTATTATTATTATTTTGTACTTTACAATACTGTATTGGTTTTGCCATATATTGACATGAATCCGCCACAGGTGTACATGAGTTCCCAACCCTGAACCCCCCTCCCACCACCCTTCTCATATCATCTCTCTGGGTCATCCCAGTGCACCAGCCCCAAGCATCCTGTATCCTGTATCGAACCTAGACTAGCAGTTCGTTTCTGACATGATCGTATACATGTTTCAGTGCCATTCTCCGAAATCATCCCACCCTCTCCCTCTCCCACAGAGTCCAAAAGTCTGTTCTTTACATCTGTGTCTCTTTTGCTGTCTCGCATACAGGGTTATCATTACCATCTTTCTAAATTCCATATATATGTGTTAGTATACTGTATTGGTGTTTTTCTTTCTGGCTTACTTCACTCTGTATAATCAGATCCAGTTTCATCCATCTCATTAGAACTGATTCAAATGTATTCTTTCTAATGGCTGAGTAATACTCCATTGTGTATATGTACCACAGCTTTCTTATCCATTCATCTGCTGATGGACATCTAGGTTGCTTCCATGTCCTGGCTATTGTAAACAGTGCTGTGATGAACATTGGGGTACACGTGTCTCTTTCAATTCTGGTTTCCTCAGTGCGTATGCCCAGCAGTGGGATTGCTGGGTCATAAGGCAGTTCTATTTGCAGTTTTTTAAGGAGTCTCCACACTGTTCTCCATAGTGGCTGTACTAGTTTGCATTCCCACCAACAGTGTAAGAGAGTTCCCTTTTCTCCACACCCTCTCCAGCATTTATTGCTTGTAGACTTTTGGATCGCGGCCATTCTGTCTGGTGTGAAATGGTACCTCATTGTGGTTTTGATTTGCATTTCTCTGATAATGAGTGATGTTGAGCATCTTTTCATGTGTTTGTTAGCCATCCGTATGTCTTCTTTGGAGAAATATCTATTTAGTTCCTTGGCCCATTTTTTGATTGGGTCATGTATTTTTCTGGAATTGAGCTGCATAAGTTGCTTGTATATTTTTGAGATTAGTTGGTTGTAAGTTGCTTCATTTGCTATTATTTTCTCCCATTCCAAAGGCTGTCTTTTCACCATGCTTATAGTTTCCTTTGTTGTGCAGAAGGTTTTAATTTTAATTAGATCCCATTTGTTTATTTTTGCTTTTATTTCCAGTATTCTGGGAGGTGGGTCATAGAGGATCCTGCTGTGATGTATGTTGGAGAGTGTTTTGCCTATGTTCTCCTCTAGGAGTTTTATAGTTTCTGGTCTTACATTTAGATCTTTAATCCATTTTGAATTTATTTTTGTGAATGGTGTTAGAAAGTGTTCTAGTTTCATTCTTTTACAAGTGGTTGACCAGTTTTCCCAGCACCACTTATTAAAGAGATTGTCTTTAATCCATTGTATATTCTTGCCTCCGTTGTCGAAGATAAGGTGTCCATAGATTGTGGATTTATCTCTGGGCTTTCTGTTTTGTTCCATTGATCTATATTTCTGTCTTTGTGCCAGTACCATACTGTCTTGATGACTGTGGCTTTGTAGTAGGGCCTGAAGTCAGGCAGGTTGATTCCTCAAGTTCCATTCTTCTTTCTCAAGATTGCTTTGGCTATTCGAGGTTTTTTGTATTTCCATACAAATTGTGAAATTACTTGTTCTAGCTTTGTGAAAAATACTGCTGGTAGCTTGATAGGGATTGCATTGAATCTGTAGATTGCTTTGGGTAGTATATTCATTTTTCACTATATTGATTCTTCCTATCCATGAACGTGGTATATTTCTCCATCTATTAGTGTCCTCCTTGATTTCTTTCATCAGTGTTTTATAGTTTTCCATCAGTTTTCATTCTAATTCCAAAGAAAGGCAATGCCAAAGAATGCTCAAACTACCGCACAATTGCACTCATCTCACATACTAGTAAAGTAATGCTCAAAATTCTCCAAGCCAGGCTTCAGCAATACATGAACTGTGAACTTCCAGATGTTCGAGCTGGTTTTAGAAAAGTCAGAGGAACCAGAGATCAAATTGCCAACATCTGCTGGGTCATCGAAAAAGCAAGAGAGTTCCAGAAAAACATCTATTTCTGCTTTATTGACTATGCCAAAGCCTTTGACTGTGTGGATCACAATCAACCGTGGAAAATTCTGAAAGAGATGGGAATACCAGACCACCTGACCTGCCTCTTGAGAAATCTGTATGCAGGTCAGGAAGCACCAGTTAGAACTGGACATGGAACAACAGACTGTCCAAATAGGAAAAGGAGTATGTCAAGGCTGTGTATTGTCACCCTGCTTATTTAACTTCTATGTAGAGTACATCATGAGAAACTCTGGGCTGGAAGAAACACAAGCTGGAATCAAGGTTGCCGGGAGAAATATCAGTAACCTCAGATATGCAGATGACACCACCCTTATGGCAGAAAGTGAAGAGGAACTCAAAAGCCTCTTGATGAAAGTGAAAGTGGAGAGTGAAAAAGTTGGCTTAAAGCTCAACATTCAGAAAATGAAGATCATGGCATCTGGTCCCATCACTTCATGGGAAATAGATGGGGAAACAGTGGAAACAGTGTCAGACTTTTTTTGAGGGGGCTCCAAAATCACTGCAGATGGTGACTGCAGCCATGAAATTAAAAGACGCTTACTCCTTGGAAGGAAAGTTATGACCAACCTAGACAGCATATTCAAAAGCAGAGACATTACTTTGCCGACTAAGGTCCGTCTAGTCAAGGCTATGGTTTTTCCAGTAGTCATGTATGGATGTGAGAGTTGGACGGTGAAGAAGGCTGAGCGCCGAAGAATTGATGCTCTTGAACTGTGGTGTTGGAGAAGACTCTTGAGAGTCTCTTGGACTGCAAGGAGATCCAACCAGTCCATTCTGAAGGAGATCAGCCCTGGGATTTCTTTGGAAGGAATGATGCTGAAGCTGAAACTCCAGTACTTTGGCCACCTCATGCAAAGAGTTGACTCATTGGAAAAGACTGTGATGCTGGGAGGGATTGGGGGCAGGAGGGGAAGGGGACAACCAATGATGAGATGGCTGGATGGCATCACGGACTCGATGGACATGAGTCTGAGTGAACTCTGGGATTTGGTGATGGACGGGGAGGCCTGGCGTGCTGCAATTCATGGGGTCGCAAAGAGTCGGACACAACTGAGTGACTGAACTGATCTGATGATATATAGGTCTTTAGTTTCTTTAGGTAGATATATTCTCAAGCATTTTATTCTTTTCATTGCAATGGTAAATGAAATTGTTTCCTTAATTTCTTTTTCAACTTTCTCATTATTAGTATATAGGAATGCAAGGGATTTCTCTGTGTTCATTTTATATCCCTCAACTTTACTATATTCATTGATTAGCTCTAGTAATTTTCTGGTGGAGTCTTTAGGGTTTTCTATGTAGAGGATCATGTCATCTGCAAAGTGAGAGTTTTACTTCTTCTTTTCCAATTTGGATTCCTTTTATTTCTTTTTCTGCTCTGATTGCTGTGGCCAAAACTTCCAAAAATATGGAACGCTTCACGAATTTGCGTGTCATCCTTGCACAGGGGCCATGCTAATCTTCTCTGTATCGTTCCAATTTTAGTATATGTGCTGCCAAAGAGAGCACTGGTTGTGGATTTTGCGTGTGTATGTGTATGACAATGGTTATGATTGCTTCAAGTGTTACGGTACTGATAACACCAATGCCAAAACTATTAAATAAGGCTAATGCAGCCATATAACTTACAAAGCAGTCACATGTGTTTTCTTATTTAGTGCTTACTTTTGCTATAGATACTATTTTTATTTTAAAAATGAGGAAACTGAGGTTCAGAGGGTTATAATTTAATCATTGAGCATCATGCGATTTTTTTATGGGGCTTCCCAGGTGGTGCACTGGTGAAGAATCTGCCTGCCAATGCAGGAGACACAAGAGGTATGGGTCAATCCCTGGGTCGGGAAGATCCCCTGGAGTAGGAAATGGCTACTCACTCCAGTATTCTTACCTGGAAAGTTCCGTGGACAGAGGAGCCTTGTGGGCTACAGTCCATGGGGTCACAAAGAGTCAGACACGATGGAGCACACACACTCACCATATCATTTAAACAGAACTTTCTCTTGAAATAACAGTAACAACTAAAGCATACGGAGTGCTATCTAAGACCTAGAGACTGTCATCCAGAGGGAAGTAAGTCAGAAAGAGAAAACAAATGTTGTGTGATACTGTTTATATGTGGAATCCAGAAAAATGGTACAGATGAACGTACTGGCAAAGCAGAAATAGAGACACGTGCAGGGAGCAGACTTATAGATGCCATGGGGCAGGGGAGGAGAGGGTGTGATGAAGTGGGAGATTGTAATTGACATATATACACTACTGTGTATAAAATAGATAAGTAACAAGATCCTTCTGTATAGCACAAGGAACTCAACTCAGTGCTCTCTGGTGAAAGAAATCTGAAAAAGAGAAGCTATATCTATTTATACATACAATTGATTGACTTTGCTGTGCCCCAGAAACTAACACAACATTGTAAAGCAACTGTACTCCAGTAAAAATTAAAAAAATCCATGCTTGGTGCTGTCTTTGTGCCAGGTACTGTGATAGATAGGTTCTGTTTTACTTGACCCATAAAATAGCCCAATGAGGTGGTAGATATTCCTATTCCCATTGTACAACAGGTAAACAAAGGTTAAATAACTTGCTTTGTTTTTCAAAGGTTAAATTACTTGCCTATATCATATATAGTCTTATGGAGCTAGAATTCAGTTCCAGGTTTTTAAAATCTGAAAACACTTGTTATTTTTGCCTGTTACAGGATCTCTGGAGATGCTCATCTGAGTAGTATCTTAATCTTTAGAAACTGTATTATGAAGGGAATTTCCCCTTCCACTATATTCTGTACGCAGCAAGAAACATAACAAGAATGAGCCAGAGACTCCATCAAAGACTTGACTCCTTTAAGCCAAGGGACTTTGCGTAAAGGGATGGAACAAGGAGTTACTAGCACCCAATTTATTATACTAGTTGCCATTGATGGCTCAGTTTGTCAATGCCCATCTCTGACCAGAAAGGATTTTGGAAGCCATAAGGGTCCATAAGAGATCTCCCGTAATCCCATAGGTGTCTCTGTCTGCAAGTGGGAAGGATAGCCATTTCCTAAGAAGCCTACCTCCAACTGGGTTGTGTGTGTGTTAGTTGCTCAGTCATGTCCAACTCATTCTGACCCCGTGGACAGTAGCCCACCAGGCTGCTCTGTCCATTGAAGTCTCCAGGCAAGAATACTGGAATGGATCAGTTCAGTCAATCAGTTCAGTTGCTCAGTCATGTCCGACTCTTTGCGACCCCATGAATCGCAGCATGTCAGGCCTCCCTGTCCATCACCAACTCTCGGAGTTCACTCAGACTCATGTCCATTGAGTCAGTGATGCCATCCAGCCATCTCATCCTCTGTCATCCCCTTCTCCTCCTGCCCCCAATCCCTCCCAGCATCAGAGTCTTTTCCAGTGAGTCAACTCTTTGCATGAGGTGGCCAAAGTACTGGAGTTTCAGCTTCAGCATCATTCCCTCCAAAGAACACCCAGGGCTGATCTTCAGAATGGACTGGTTGGATCTCCTTGCGGTCCAAGGGACTCTCAAGAGTCTTCTCCAACACCACAGTTCAAAAGCATCAATTCTTTGGTGCTCAGCCTTCTTCACAGTCCAACTCTCACATCCATACATGACCACAGGAAAAACCATAGCCTTGACTAGACGGACCTTTGCTGGCAAAGTAATATCTCTGTTTTTCAGTATGCTGGAATGGGTAGTCATTTATTTTTCCAGGGGCTCTTCCTGACCCAGGGATTGAATCTGAGTCTCCCACATTGCAGGCAGATTCTTTATCATCTGAGCTATCAACTGGGTTATTTTGAGTTAATTGGGACATTCTGTTATTCTCATCATACAAGGGGCTAAATTACAGTCCAGCTTGAGACATATACTTACACGTTCAGCACAACATTACTTTGAATAAAAAGCATAAATGGTAAGTAAAAACTGGTTTGCCAGGATTCAGATGGTTTTTTTTTTTGTTGTTGTTGCTGTTTAGTCACTAAGTTGTGTCTGACTCTTTTGTGACCCCATGGATTGTGGTCCACCAGGCTCCTCTGTCCATGGGATTCTCCAGGCAAGAATACTGGAGTGGGTTGCCATTTCCTTCTCCAAGGGATCTTCCCAACCCAGGGATCGAACCCATGTCTCCTGCATTGGCAGGTGAGTTCTTTACCACTGAGCCACCAGGGAAGCCTATTCAAATGGTACAGAGATACAGGCAAAAATAAAATAGAAAGTTTTCTATAATCAAATTTTAAACATGTGAATGCTTTTGAGTAAGTTTCATGGGGAGAAGACAATAAGAAAATCCCTCCTCCATCCCTTAAACCAAGCATCACTTCGATCCTATTACAAAAGAAGCAGAGTCCACTTTCCTCTTGAGCGTTTGCCAAGTCTCTGGTCTACCAAAGGCTGAGTGGGCACCATGAACTCACTGGGTAAACATGTTATCAGTTGTCCTCTAATTGGGGTTGTTGATCTCCAGTTTCCATTATGGACTGGTCTGTGCTTTAATCACCAGTGTGCAGCAATTGCCCCCTTTTTTGGTACCATCATGATTCTTCCTTGTTCCTAAGGAGCCGCTTGTGCATGAAACAGTGTTGCATGTCATAGATGTATTAAGAACACCAAAGTTCTGAGCTTAAACTTACTGTAAGTTTTTGTTTTTTCTGGGAACAGCTTTTTAAAGATAAAATTCACATAGCATATAATTTCCTTATACAGTTTACCCGCGTAAAGAACAAACACCTGTTCATTCCCCTGTGGCACTGGGGAATAAATAGATTTTCTTCCAGTCCTTAATCAGCAAGCATTTATTGAGACCTTCTTGTGGGCCAGGCATTGGGCTAAATGTTGGAGCCCTAACCGTAAATAAAATAAAGACGTTTCTTGCTTTCGTAAAGCCTTTATTCTAGGGACAGAGATCTCAGAGTACAATGAGCTTATAAATAAAATAATTAAAATCATGGCAAGTGCTGCGTAGGAAACATAGGAAACAATGAGTTGGACACACAGGAGGAATCTCAGGTGGACAGTGAGGGACTGAGCCCCGGAGTGGGGAGCAGCCTTGGCATGTGCTGGGCACAGAAGGGAGGCGGGGGGGCTGAGTTAAACCAGGATGGGGTGAGGGTGCTGGCGTGAGATGAGGCTGAAGAGGGAAAGAGGAGCCTTCATATGTGCTGAATAGCTCATGTTCTGTACTGTTGAAAGAACTGAAAATGGGAATTATAATCCAATTTGTGAGTTTAAAGCTTTATGTTAATGTTGCAGCACTATGCTTCAAGCTCTGGACAAATGTCATTCAGTGGATTAGAAACCTCCCCCCCCCCCCACCCCACCCCTAGGTGTGGCACACGGGCTTAGTTGCCCTGCAGCATGTGGGATCTTAGTTCCCCTACCAGGATCAAACCTGCATCCCCCGCATTCCGAGGCAGATTCCTAACTACTGGACCACCAGGGAAGTCTTCCCCCCTCAACTTTTTGGGCTTCCCTGGTGGCTCAGTTGGCAAAGATTCGCCTGCAACACAGGAGAATACCTGCAATACAAAAGACGTGAGTTCGATCCCTGTGTCAGAAAGATCCCCTGAAGAAGAAAATGGCTACCCACTCCAGATTCTTGCCTGGAGAATCCCATGGACAGAGGAGCCTGGGGGGCTCCAGTCCATGTGGGTGCAAGAGTCAGACGGGACTGAGCAACTAAACCACCACCCCAGCCCCAGAGCCCGGTTTTCTTCCCTTCCCTAGTGAGACTTTCTGGAGAGTCTAGACTTTAGAAGGGCTCTGTCATGGTATTCTAGAACACAGTGTGAATGGCATGCCCTGGAGTTGGACACCAAGGATGTATTGACTGCATATCATCTCAAGTTCAGCTACTCAACAGGGCATTTCATATCTAGCCCAGTTTAGATGGGGTCAGAGATTGCCCTGCATTGGACAGGATCCATTTCTCTACTGTTATATAACAGTTACAATTGATTCAAATGAAAATATTTAATTAGTTCTTATATGACTGACTTGGTCTATTTGAGCCAGGCTTAATAAGCTAATTTTCCAGGCTAGCAGATAATTCCTCTTCGTATTTATGGGTCACATAATGGTGAGGGAGTTCTTATTAACACACACACACACACCCAAGTGCCTAAACAACTGTAGAAACCTCCCTAAACTCAGCCATTAATATCTCATAGAATGTTCAAATGAAGAAGGGTGCTTTTGACAGCCTGTTCCAGAAGGTGCTCTCATAATGTACATTAATTTTGGGAATTTAAATTTGTCACGTGAAAATAATTTAGACAGAAAAAAAAAATCCCAAATCATCTCTCATACTTAAAAAGACCTGTTAGAGAGCTCTGACAGACATAGCTGAGGCTGAAGAGATTGCAGGCTTGTGATGAGCAGGTCAGCGGCGATGAGCTCCTCTGGGCCTGCCGTTTCCAGTCAAGGGCAGTTGGCCTGCTCATGGCCACCTGCTGAGGATCGTAATAGCTGACGCTTACGGAGCCCTTCCTAGGCCCTAAATACAGTGCTAAGTTTATTTTCATGTGTTATTTCATTTCATCCTCACGACAGCCCAATGAGATAGGTGTTAATAGTCACCTTCCTTTTATGGAGGAGGTAATGTGCCCACAGTCCCACAGCTGGTAAATGGCCTCGCTGGGACTTGAACCCAGACATCAGATCTCAGCTTTGCCCTGCATTCTGTGCCATGTTCCTTCCCTAGGCGGTGTCTGTCCCTCAGCTACAGCTTGCAGGGAGAGCAGTGACTGCCTGAAGCGACGGTAGCAGATCCGCAGCCTGGCGAGTAGTCCCTGGTGGGGCCTGCTGGAAACAGCTGTGTCAGAATTGAAACAGAGGTTATTCACTAGGCCTGTCAGGCTTTCTCTCCTGAATATGAATAGAGGAATGTAGTAGAGTATCATGGAAGGAAGGGGCCAACACCAAGAAGAGCTGTGGAGAGAGCTCGTGACTGAGGCCACAGGCCTAGAGGTCTAGACAAGCTGTGAATGGACCTGAGCACTGATCAGGCAGACGCATTAGTAAGCAGAGGTGTGAGTGGGAAAGGCACAGAGTAAAGGACAGAATGGGTGCTCCTGGATGAGAGAAAGGGTGTTCCCAGGTGGCTCAGTGGTAGAGAGTCTGCCTGGCAATGCAGGAGTTACGGAGACCCGGGCTCAGTCCCTGGGTCAGGAAGATCCCCTGGAGGAGGAAATGGCAACCCACTCCAGACTTGCCTGGAAACTCCCAAGGACAGAGAAGCCCGGGGGGCTGCCGTCCATGGGGGCACGAAGAGTCAGACGTGACTGAGTGGCAGGACACACGGGCAATGGAGAACAGAATGTGACAGAGAGCTTCGTGAGCCCTGATGACCACAGGAGACAGGGACCAAGCCCAGGGCCGTGTGTCCATTATCCCCTGGTGCCCAGGGGTGCTCAACAAGTGCTGGAGGGTTGGTTGGGGAAGGAAGGTGACTCACAGGAGGGTGACGGGGTCCTGCTGGGGGCAGCACGCCTGACGGCAGTGCAGGAACTCTTGCTCCTGAGAGCTGAGACCGTTCAGCCTCTGGAGCTGAGTGACTTTCAGGGGCCCCTTCTCTCTCTTCTGTGGCTCCTTTATTTTCATGAGACTTTCTTCTGCTTTATCGTTGAGCGCCATTTTGATAAAACTCTGTTCACATTTTTTGACATTGTTTGAAGGTTTTTTTTTGTGTGTGTGGGGGGGGACAAGAACACTGTTTATGTGAAAAGAGGAGTCAATTTCTTTACATCCCTTTCAAATATTCCTTTGCTCTTGTTAGGGATAGGAGTGAGAATAATCAATTCCACCCAGAAGTGATTGCTTTTTAAAATCAAAGCATGTAAAGCTATTTGCCTGGATTTCATAACATCTTAAGTGTCACAAATTTCAGATTACTGTTGAATGATGAAAGATGTTTTGTTTTTGTTCTTTTGTAAAAATTCAAGATTGTTCATGCATTTGCATAAATAATCTAAATAATGACTTTTTATTTATTGTGTGCTCAGTGGTTCAGCCGTGTCTGACTCTTTGCAACCCCATGGACTATAGCCAACCAGGCTCCTCTGCCCATGGAATTTTCCAGGCAAGAATTGTGGAGAGGGTTGCCATTTCCTACTCTATGGGATCTTCCTGACCCAGGGTGTGAACCCAGATCTCCTATGTCTCCTACATCAGCAGGCAGAATACAGGAGATAGATTATGTAGTTTACATCCACAGATTTACTCCTTGGAACTTGGTCTTGAAATGTATTTACAGAGCCAGAAAAACAACATGGGGGCCATGCTTCATGGAGAGAATACAAATTTTTGAGTCAATAGTGCAGATTTCTAGTCCCAGCTTTGCTACTTCTCTGTAGTGATCTCAAGCAAATGACTTAATGTCTCTGAACATCAGTTTTCTCAAATGTAAACTGGGATATGTAATAGTAAATTTAGTAATAACTATTTGACATGATTTTTGTTAAATTTTGTTTTTGATGTCATAGCAAATTTGATAATGATCTATATGTGAAAGCACCAATGTGATGATTATGGTGGTTCCACATTTCTCCTTAATGCTGATCGTTGGCTACAAGCTACATTACTAATATTTGCTGCACATATTTGCTTTATTTACTGGCTGAGTGACTTTGAGCAAGTTGTTTAATATCCTGTCACTATTTTTCCCACAAGGAGTAAAGTCTTTAGCATGGCTTGTCTCTATACCTCAAGACGCATCCTTCCCTTGCTGTTAAAGCTCTGATCACACTGGCCTTTCAGGCTGGGTGGAAGCCACACCTTTGCCCCTGAGAGCCTTGCCTGTGTTGTTTCTTTGGTTGAGATGCTTCCCAATTGCAGTCTTGGTTATGCCTAGAAGTCTCAGTTCAAATGTCACAGATCTGGGACAATCCTGACCACCCACCAAATTAGCTCAACTGTACTGTTACAGGTGCTTCTACCAACTGTCTACTTCTTCCTTGTACTCTTTCAGTTCAGTTCAGTTGCTCAGTTGTGTTTGACCCCATGAATTGCAGCACGCCAGGCCTCCCTGTCCATCACCAACTCCTGGGGTTTACCTAAACTTATGTCCATCGAGTCGGTGATGCCATCCAGCCATCTCATCCTCTGTCGTCCCATTCTCCTCCTGCCCCCAATCCTTCCCAGCATCAGGGTTTTTCCAGTGAATCAACTCTTTGCATGAGGTGGCCAAAGTATTGGAGCTTCAGCTTCAGCATCAGTCCTTCCAGTGAATACCCAGGACTGATCTCCTTTAGGATGGACTGGTTGGATCTCCCTGCAGTCCAAGGGACTCTCAAGAGTCTTCTCCAACACCACAGTTCAAGAGCATCAATTCTTTGGCACTCAGCTTTCTTCACAGTCCAACTCTCACATCCATACATGACCACTGGAAAAACCATAGCCTTGATGAGACGGACCTTTGTTGGCAAAATAATGTCTCTGCTTTTGAATATGCTGACTAGGTTGGTCATAACTTTTCTTCCAAGGAGTAAGCGTCTTTTAATTTCATGGCTGCAATCACCATCTGCAGTAATTTTGGAGCCCCCCAAAATAAAATCTGACACTGTTTCCACTGTTTCCCCATCTATTTGCCACAAAGTGATGGGACCAGATGCCATGATTTTCATTTTCTGAATGTTGAGCTTTAAGCCAACTTTTTCACTCTCCTCTTTCACTTTCATCAAGAGGCTTTTGAGTTCCTCTTCACTTTCTGCCATAAGGGTGGTGTCATCTGCGTATTTGAGGTCATTGATATTTCTCCCAGCAATCTTGATTCCAGCTTGTGCTTCTTCCAGCCCAGAGTTTCTCATGATGTACTCTGCATAGAAGTTAAATAAGCAGGGTGACAATATACAGCCTTGACACACTCCTTTTCCTATTTGGAACCAGTCTGTTGTTCTATATCCAGTTCTAACTGTTGCTTCCTGACCTGCATATAGGTTTTTCAAGAGGCAGGTCAGGTGGTCTTGTATTCCCATCTCTTTCAGAATTTTCCACAGTTGATTGTGATCCACACAGTCAAAGGCTTTGGCATAGTCAATAAAGCAGAAATAGATGTTTTTCTGGAACTCTCTTGCCTTTTCGATGATCCAATGGAAGTTGGCAATTTGATCTCTGGTTCCTCTGCCTTTTCTAAATCCAACAGTTCACGTATTGCTGAAGCCTGGCTTGGAGAATTTTGAGCATTACTTTACTTAGCGTGTGAGATGAGCGCAATTGTGCAGTAGTTTGAGCATTCTTTGGCATTGCCTTTCTTTGGGATTGGAATGAAAACTGACCTTTTCCAGTTCCATGGCCACTGCTGAGTTTTCCAAATTAGCTGGCATATTGAGTGCAGCACTTTCACAGCCTCATCTTTCAGGGTTTGAAATAGCTTGTCTGGAATTCCATCACCTCCACTAGCTTTGTTCATACTGATGCTTTCTAAGGCCCACTTGACTTCACATTCCAGGATGTCTGGCTCTAGGTGAGTGATCACACCATCTGCATGTTATTAGTAGGACAATGGCAGTATCTTCCTGAAAGCAGAGACTATGTGTGTGTTGCTTCCACTAGGAGCCTAACACATAACTCAGTGCCTGTCATGTAGTATAACCTTAAGTATTTGTTGATTGAATACAGGGAAAATTACTTGAATTTAATCAGTAAAATCCGTAACGCAAAGTCAGCATATTTACTTAGTCAAAGAAGATCAATATACACTAACAGTATAGTAGTAGAGAGAGTGATCAAATGTGTACAATAATTTATTAATTATATAGGAATTGAGTTTGCCAATAAGTAGGTACAATTAGAAGCTAACAAAATAGTTAAAAATTAGTATCTGAGAATATATAAATATACCAAGGCAAGGTCAGGTAAAATGATAGAATAAATATTTAGACTGGAAGGTTCAACAGGGTTAATAAAATGAGCTGTAAGTGTGATCCTTAGCTTGCCAGGGGCCAAGACAAAAATAAATATATGATCTGTTATGTGATGGTCATTGACCTGAGGGAAAAACACTCCAGTCTTCTGGGGAAAAGAGGGCTGTTCATAGTGCTCTTTTTTTCTGGAAAAAATTTCTTTGCAGGGAGAGAACTTATTTTCTCCCTGACTCCCTGAGCAGCTTGGCCACCTTACAAAACCTTCAACGTTAGAAGGTCGGAGATTCTGTTCCCACATCTCCTCTCCAACTCCCCCGCCTCTTCTCCCCTCTTTCCTCCTCTCCCCTCGCCTTGTATCCTGCTTGTCTCTCCTGAAATTCCTATCTGACTGCAATTAAACAGTAAACGTCAAGTGTGGTTTTTCCCGGAGCTAGGGCGGTGGTGGGGGAAGGTCTAAGTCTGGCAGGTCCTAATTTGGTGGTGTGTGCAGTGAAAACAGTCCGACAGCCCAGCTCCAGCACTCGCGCCACACTCCTGGACTGGATGACTTCATCTCCTGGCTGCGCAGTTTTCATGTCTACAGGGAGCTGCTGATGCCAGCTTCAGAGGGCAGCCGAGAAGCTGACTGTGAACACCTGGGGCTGTGCCTGCCCGAGCCTCTGTCCCATAAATGTTCTTTCTTACAGGTATCTTACTCCCTCTCAGAACTGGCATAAGGATCCATGGAGATAGTATGTGTGTTTGAAAAACTCTAGTAAATGTGTGAGCATGTGTATATTCTAGAGGTCCAAGGAGAGGAGAGACCCACTCTTCTAGCTTAAGCAACAGCGAGGGAAGAAAGAATTGCTCTTGATTAATGATCTCCTCCCCTGAATGTTATTATTATTTATTTACCTAAACCAAGACAACAAAGAATGGATTCATAGCCTCTAATCTTTTCATTATATATATATATTATATATAATGTATGCGGATTCCTAGGTGGTACTAGTGGTAAAGAATATGCCTTCCAATGCAGGAGATGGCAAGAGACGCAGGTTTGATCCCTGGGTCAGGAAGATACCCTGGAGAAGGGAATGGCAACCAACTCCAGTATTCTTGCCTGGAGAATTCCATGGACAGAGGAGCCTGATGGGTTTCAGTCCATGGGGCTGTGAAGAGTCAGACACAACTGAGCGTGACACACACAAACACCACACACTATATATATATATTTAAAAAATTACTTTATTTAATTGAAGGATAAACGCTTTACAGAATTGTGTTGGTTATGTGCACATACAAGAAGTTTAAAAGTATTTATGCAATATATTTTTAAAAATTCCTGTTTCTGCAAAATAATACAGTGCATCAGTGGTACATGCAAGTCAAAACAAAACAGGAAGTTATGGAACCAGCGGTATTCATGGCCAATGGTCAGGAATGACTTAACACTTGAGCTTTGATTGGAGTTCCCCACCATCACAACCTTTTTACTGAAAAACTAGACTCAGACTTAGGTGAACTGAATTATTGCCAGAATCCTCTTTCTTTAAAATTCTCAGAATTGCTGTTTTCTCTCTTCTGCTGAATTTCTGTAGTAAAATTTAAAAAGTGAACCCCATCATCCCTGAGTAAATTCTTCTTGCCTTTTTAACTTATTCAAGCCAGACTTTTCCATTTCAGAAGGTCCTGAGGAATACGCAGTTTCTATAGGAGCCGCCGCAGTTATGGTGGCCTCTATGACAAAGCCTTGGGAGTGACAAAGTATTTATATTGTCTGCTGGTTAGCGGCACAGTACACAGAGGGACATGATTATTTGCACAGTGATTTCCTCTAATTTTTTTTCTTCTGAAAGAAAATACCCTGGTAGCCCACCAAATCTAAAATTGGATACTCTGTATGTATCTCATTATGGTTTTGTGGACAAAGGAACTAAAAACAATGGTAGTTTAAAAATAAAATTGCTTTGTTTCCTCTGGCTGTGTCAGAAATGTAGACTGTTTCATGGAGGAGAAAAGTATACTAATGGTGTGGTTGTAACACACTAGCAAAAATGTCTCTAGCACCGAGCATTATAATTGGTAAAGGCTGAGTGGAAATATACAGAGAAATCCAGGATTTTTCTCTCTATTTAAGAATATTTAGATTGAGTAGTCTGTAGATACAGAAAGGTTTTAATGATCAATATCCATCCAGAATTGACTGGAAAACAATTCTGTTTTGAACATCTGGCATTTCACTGGGTTCAGCAGTTTTCTGTCTTCACAATTTCTAAACTTGGAATAGTAACCCCAAAGGCAGCCAGTAAAGGCAGTTCTTTGTGGTCTGTGAAGCTCTATTGCACAATTCTGCGTTGGAACTGGTGAACCAACATTTCTAGCTCTGGGAGGCTAACACAGTGTTTACTATGGTTTCTACATAGTATCTATGTAACACGTAATAAAGATGAACATATCATTTCCTCATTGAGTGCTTACTATGTTTAGCACAACTCAAAGTCCTTCACCTATATTATATCATTTAAATCTGAATTGGTATTATTGTTATTCCGATTTTACAGAAGAGAAATTAAGGTTCTGAAAGTGTAAGTGATGCTAGTGTGTATTTTGGAGCACTCATTACAATCCAGGAGTCTCTGACTGTGGATTTGTTCCTCTAAGTTGCTCCATGTGTTGCTTCTGAATGTCTGCTTAATAGTTACTGTATTATCAGTAGGATAGATGAGTGAAGACTGGTTTGTGGTCCTAACTCCAGCTTTTTTTGTGGGTGACCTGTGTGGCATGTTATTTATTCTTTGACTTTGGTTTCCTTATTAGTCAAATGTAAAGAACTAAACTGGATGGTGTTTAGAATTCCCTTTATCATCCTGTTGTATGAGTCTATGATTAATATAAATTACTTGGGCAGTCTGGATAATTTGAGTAAGCCGTGACTGTTGCAGTCTGTGTCATAGTGTTTTATAAAGGGGAATGACTTAACCATGATACAGGGCATGATAGACAGTAGAAAGTACCCTGGACTTTCTGATGACCTTCTGGAAGGAAGTCCAAGGATCTGTGCCTTGCAAGGAATGAGTGCTGCACAAGTGTTTGTTGGAAAGCTATGGGGAACCTGCAGTCTATTTAGGTGCGTGATGTAAACAAAGTATTTTTATGCTTATGACCATAAAGAAGGCTGAGCGCCAAGAATTGATGCTTTTGAAGACTCTTGAGAGTCCCTTGGACAGCAAGGAGATCAAGCCGGTCAATCCTAAAGGAAATCAACCCTGAGTATTCACTGAAATGACTGATGCTGAAGTTGAAGCTCCAATACTTTGGCCACCTGATGAAAAGAACCAACTCACTGGAAAAGACCCTGATGCAGGGAAAGATTGAGGGCAGGAGGAGAAGGGGGCAACAGAAGATGAGATGGTTGGATGGCATCACCAACTCAATGGACATGAGTTTAAGTAAACTCTGGGATGCTCCTTATTGCCAAATTCAGACTTAAATGGAAGAAAGTAGGGAAAACCACTAGACCATTCAGGTATGACCTAAATCAAATCCCTTACAATTATACAGTGGAAGTAAAAAATAGATTCAAGGGATTGGGTCTGATAGGCAGAGTGCCTGAAGAACTATGGATGGAGGTTTGTGACTTTGTACAGGAGGCAGTGATCAGGACCATCGCCAAGGAAAAGAAATGCAAGAAGGCAAAATGATTGTCTGAGGAGGCCTTACAAATAGCTGTGAAAAGAAGAGAGATGAAAGGCAAAGGAGAAAAAGAAAGATATATCCATTTGAATGCAAAGTTCCAAAGAATAGCAAGAAGACATAATAAAGCCTTCCTCAGTGATCAATGCAAAGAAATAGAGGAAAACTATAGAATGGGAAACACTAGAGATCTCTTCAAGAAAATTAGAGATACCAAGGGAACATTTCATGCAAAGTTGGGCTCAATAAAGGTATGATATGGACCTAACAGAAGCAGAAAATATTAAGAAGAGGTGGCAGGAATACACAGAAGAACTATACAAAAAAGATCTTCATGACCAGGATAATCACAGTAGTGTGATCACTCACCTAGAGCCAGGTATCCTGGAACGTGAAGTCAAGTGGGCCTTAGGAAGCGTCACTACAAACAAAGCTCCTGGAGGTGATGGAATTCCAGTTGAGCTGTTTCAAATCCTAAAAGATGATGCAATGAAAATGCTGCATGCAATATGCCAGCAAATTTGGAAAAGTCAGCAGTGGCTACAGAACTGGAAAAGGTCAGCTTTCATTCCAGTCCCAAAGAAAGGCAATGCCAAAGAATGCTCAAACTACCACACAATTGCACTCATCTCACACGTTAGTAAAGTAAGGTGCAAAATTCTCCAAGCCAGGCTTCAGCAATACGTGAACCGTGAACTTCCAGATGTTCAAGCTGGATTTAGAAAAGGCAGAAGAACCAGGATTGAATTGCCAACATCCATTGGATCATCGAAAAAGCAAGAGAGTTCCAGAGAAACATCTACTTCTGCATTATTGACTACGCCAAAGCCTTTGTGTGGATCACCACAAACTGTGGAAAATTGTTAGAGATGGGAATACCAGGAATATACAATAGAAAAAAGACAATCTCTTTTTAACAAGTGGTGCTTGGAAAACTGGTCAACCATTTGTAAAAGAATGAAACTAGCACACTTTCTAACACCATACACAAAAATAAACTCAAAATGGATTAAAGATCTAACTGTAAGACCAGAAACAGTAAAACTCCTAGAGGAAAAAATAGGCAAAACACTCTCTGACATAAATCACAGCAGGATCCTCTCTGACCCACCTCCCAGAGTAATGGAAATAAAAATAAACAAATGGGAGCTAATTAAACTTAAAAGCTTTCACACAACAAAGGAAACTATAAGCAAGGTGAAAAGACAGCCTTCAGAATGGGAGAAAATAATAGCAAATGAAGCAAATAACAAAGAATTAATCTCAAAAATATATAAGCAGCTCCTGCAGCTCAATTCCAGGAAAATAAACAACCCAATCAAAAAATGGGCCAAAAACTAAACAGACATTTCTCCAAAGAAAACATACAGATGGCTAACAAACACATGAAAAGATGCTTAACATCACTCATTATCAGAGAAATGCAAATCAAAACCACAATGAGGTACCATCTCACGCTGGTCAGAATGGCTTCTATCCAAATCTACAAGCAATAAATGCTGGAGAGGGTGTGGAGATAAGGAAACCCTCTTACACTGTTGGTGGGAATGCAAACTAGTACAGCCACTGTGGAGAACAGTGTGGAGATTCCTTAAAAAACTGCGAATAGAACTGCCATACGACCCAGCAATCCCACTGCTGGGCATACTCACCAAGGAAACCAGAATTGAAAGAGACACGTGTACCTCAATGTTCATCGCAGCACTGTTTATAATAGCCAGGACATGGAAACAACCTAGATGTCCATCAGCAGACGAATGGATAAGAAAGCAGTGGTACATATACACAGTGGAGTATTACTTAGCCATTAAAAAGAATACATTTGAATCAGTTCTAATGAGATGGATGAAACTGGAGCCTATTATACAGAGTGAAGTAATTCAGAAAGAAAAACACCAATACAGTATATTAACACATATATATAGAATTTAGAAAGATGGTAACAAAGACCCTATATGCAAAACAGCAAAAGAGACACATATGTAAAGAACAGTCTTGGACTCTGTGGGAGAAGGTGAGGGTGGGATGATTTGCGAGAACAGCATTGAAACATGTATTTTATCATATGTGAAATAGATGGCCAGTCCAGGTTCAATGCATGAAACAGCATGCTCAGGGTGGGTTCACTGGGATGACCCTCAGGGATGAAATGAGGAGGGAGGTGGGAACGGGGTTCAAGATGGGGAACACATGTACACCCATGGCTGATTCATGTCAATGTATAGCAAAAACCACTACAATATTGTAATTCAGTTCAGTTCAGTCGCTCAGTTGTGTCCGACTCTTTGTAACCCCATGAATTGTAGTACACCAGGACTCCTCATCCATCACCATCTCCCGGATTTCACTCAAACTCACGTCCATCGAGTTGGTGATGCCATCCAGCTATCTCATCCTCTGTCATCCCCTTTTCCTCCTGCCCCCAATCCCTCCCAGCATCAGAGTCTTTTCCAATGAGTCAACTCTGCATGAGGTGGCCAAAGTACTGGAGCTTCAGCTTCAGCATAATTCCTTCCAAAGAACAACACCCAGGGCTGATCTCCTTCAGAATGGACTGGTTGGATCTCCTTGCAGTGCAAGGGACTCTCAAGAGTCTTCTCCAACACCACAGTTCAAAAGCATCAATTCTTTGGCGCTCAGCTTTCTTCACAGTCCAACTCTCACATCCATACATGACCACTGGAAAAACCATAGCCTTGTTTAGACAGACCTTTGTTGGCAAAGTAATATCTCCGCTTTTGAATATGCTGTCTAGGTTGGTCATAACTTTTCTTCCAAGGAGTAAGCATCTTTTAATTTCATGGCTGCAGTCACCATTTGCAGTGATTTTGGAGCCCAAAAAGATAAAGTCTGACACTGTTTCCACTGTTTCCCCATCTATTTGCCACGAAGTGATGGGACCAGATGCTATGATCTTTGTTTCCTGAATGTTGAGCTTTAAGCCAACTTTTTCACTCTCCTCTTTCACTTTCATCAAAAGGTTTTTTAAAGTAATTAGCCTCAAATTAAAATGAATGAATTAATCAAAAAAGGTGAGAATACCAGACCACCTGACCTACCTCCTGAGAAATCTGTATGCAGGTCAAGAAGCAACAGTTAGAACTGGACATGGAACAACAGACTGGTTCCAAATCAGGAAAGGAGTACATCAAGGCTGTATATTGTCACCCTGCTTATTTAACTTCTATGCAGAGTACATCATGAGAAATGCTGGATTGGATGAAGCACAAGCTGGAATCAAGATTGCCGGGAGACATATCAATAACCTCAGATATGCAGATGACACCACCCTTATGACAGAAAATGAAGAACTAAAGAGCCTCTTGATGAAAGTGCAAGAGGAGAGTGAAAAAGTTGGCTTAAAGCTCAACATTCAGAAAACGGAGATCATGGCATCTGGTCCCATTACTTCATGGGAAATAGATGGGGAAACAGTGGAAACAGAAATTTTATCTTTTGGGGCGCTAAAATCACTGCAGACAGTGACTGCAGCCATGAAATTAAAAGACACTTGCTCCTTGGAAGAAAAGCTATGACCAACCTAGACAGCATATTAAAAAGCAGAGACATTAATTTGCCAACAAAGGTCTGTCTAGTCAAAGCTATGCTTTTTCCAGTAGTCATGTATGGATGTGAGAATTGGACTGTTAAGAAGGCTGAGCGCCGAAGAATTGATGCTTCTGAACTGTGGTGTTGGAGAAGACTCTTGAGAGTCCCTTGGACTGCAAGGAGATCCAACCAGTCCATCTAAAGGAAATCAGTCCTGAATATCCATTGGAAGGACTGATGCTGAAACTCCAATACTCTGGCCACCTGGTGCGAAGAACTGACTCGTTGGAAAAGATCCTGATGTTGGGAAATATTAAAGGCAGGAGGAGAAGGGTACAACAGAGGATGAGATGGTTGGATGGCATCACTGAGTCAACGACATGAGTTTGAGTTAATTCCAGGAGTTGGTGATGGACAGGGAGGCCTGGCATGCTGCAGTCCATGGGGTTGCAAAGTCAGACACAACTGAGTGACTGAACTGAACTGATAGTGAGGGACAGGGAGGCCTGGCATGCTGCAGTTCATGGGGTCACAAAGAGTCAGACACAACTGAGTGACTGAAGAACAACTCTGTGTCAAGCACTTTTCTGTACTATAGGGAAACACCAGTGAACACATTAGCTATACATTTCTGACATTGTGACATCAGATGATAGAAAAAAACCGAACATGTGGAATGTTTAAGGGCTTCCCTTATGGTTCATATGTAGGATATAGACAGTGTTAAGTGCTATGGAGAAAAATTAGGCAAGGAAAGAGGAAAAGGAGTGCAGCAGAGAGTGTTATTGCAGTTTAAGGTACGCTGGCCAGGGACACTCTCATAGTCTTCATGGAGAAGGTGGTTTCTGAGGAAGGACTTCAAGGAGGTGAGGGAGTGATCCTCTTGGCTCAAAGAAGGATGAGCATTCCTGGCCAAGGGGATGGCAAATGAGAATTCCCAAGGACAGAACTATGCCCAAGGCCATGGAGCAACAGTTTGTCGGGCAGCAGGGCATCAACCAGGAGCTGGGAGAGGAGTCGGTAGGAGATGCTTTTGGTAGAGAAGGGTCTGATAGAGTAACCCTTTTGCCCTGTGAGCATGGGAATCCACTTCAGGATTGTCAGTGGAGGACTGTTGTCATCTGACTTAGGTTTTTCAAAGGATATACTAGCCAGGGTGTGAACAGACTAAAGAGCAAAGTCACAGGCAAGAGGTCATTTCACTGTTCCAGGCATGAGGTGATGGTGAGTTGAAACAGGTCCCCAGTGTAGAAGTGTCCAGAAGGGTTCAACCTCGGGTTCTCTTTTGAGGGTACCATTGACAGGATTTACTGATGGATCAGATATAGGATGTTGAGTGAGAGAGATGAGTTGAGGATGGCTCTAAGGTTTTTGACCTGATAAACTGATGGAGTTGCCATTCATTCAGAGACTGGAAGACACAGGTTTGAGGGGAATGGTTAGGAATTAGGGACTGGCATGTGAAGTTTAAGATGCCTGTTAGAAATTTTAGTGAGATAAAGAGTTGGCATATGGATACACAGGACTGGAGTTGCTGGGAGAGGACTGGGTTAAAGGTGTAAATTTGGAAAGTGTGTAAGTATAAATAGTATATGTAGGTCCAAGGGACTACGTAATGCAAAGGTTGCTAATAAAAAATGATTGAGATATAATATTTCCCCTTAAAGGGTGAAAAGCATGGAAATAAAATAAGAAGGCAGAATGTCACAAGTACTTAATAATTAAAGGAAAAAAGTTGCCATATACTGGGAATTATGAAGATGCAGTGAACACGATCAGTGGAACATGATACAGTAGAATGTGATCAAAATGCTTTCTCAAGAAATCAAAGAATGCTTCGGAAAGAAGACTGGATTGTTTAGTCACTATTGAAGGGAAAATAGAAATTTTGACAGGAAGAAATGGGTGGAGAAATCCAACTGAGGCCAAAAGGTGGTTGTTAGTAAAAGCACCAAGAATGTGCGGAATGTGACTATAGTTGGCGAGTAGTGAGAATTAAGGTTTTTGCCAGATCCTTGTCTCTATGAAACCTTAAATGCCATATGAGGAGGAGAGCTGTTTAGCAGACTGTGGTGCCACTTACTAAACTTTTTGTTAAATAGTTGTATAATGTACATATTGAAAAATACATAAATCCCAAGTGTATAGCTCAATGAAATTTTACCACACAAAAATACGTGTGTAACCAACACTTCAATTAGAAAACCACCAGCACCCCAGAAGCCCCACTATTCTATCCCTACACACAAAGAAAACCACAGTTGCAACTTCCAGCACCATAGGTTAGTTTTGCCTGATCAAGCCTTATCTAAATGGAATCATTCAGTATTACTATCTTGTTTCTACCTTTTTTCAATCATTATGTTTGTGACGCTTATATGTATTGTTGTTAGTAGCAGTGATTTATTATTTTTCATTTCTGTAAATAGTGCAGTTTATTTTTTGAATCTACTATTGATGAGTACTTGGATGGTTTTCACGTTTTGACTATATATATGTTATGCTACTGTGAAAACTCCTGTGTATGTCTGTTGCTGAACACATTTTTCTTGGGCATTTGCTTGAGAATAGAATTGTTGGCACACAGGTAATATAAATGCTCAGCTCTGGTGAAAGTGAAAGTGAAGTCGCTCAGTCGTGTCCGATTCTTTGCGACTGCATGGACTGTAGCTTACCAGGCTCCTCTGTCCATGGGATTTTCCAGGCAATAGTACTGGAGTGGATTGCCATTTCCTTCTCCAGGGGATCTTCCCGACCCAGGGATCAAGCCCAGGTCTCCCACATTGTAGACAGACGCTTTACTGTCTGAGCCACCAGGGAAGTCCTGGTGGCTTCATAGTCTTTATAGTGAAGGCTCCATAAAAACCCCAAAGGACTGGGTTGAAAGGACGTCCATGTTGGAACACTTGGAGATATTGAGAGAACAGAATTCCTGGAAAAGGCATGGAAGATTCTTGCTCCCTTCCCATAGCTTGCATAGGTATCTCATCCATGGGCTACACCTGACTTACACCCATTTATAATGAACGATAATCTTAAAGAAAAACAGAGAGATTGGCCAAAATACAAAAAAAAAAAAAAAAAAAAAAGCTCTGAGGAATGAGATGCCTGTAAGTGACTTTGAAAATCTCTAACATCTCCCTGGGGAACTCCACACATGTGCACAGTGGAGCATGTGCCTAGGAAAGACCAGTTAAGATCCTAGTATATTAGCTTTTGTTGACCTTGAACTCTGCATATGCAGAAAGTAAAGGTAAGGCATAATTTTGAACTGCGGGCACACTGAATGTGTGATCACACACACAGCTCGTTGGCAAATAGTGACAGGCATATTGACTCAAGATCTAAATGAATTTGTCTAATAAGTAGCTAACCATAGAGCTTCCTAATCAGAGACCTTAATGGCCCCATATAACCAAGAATCAGACCTTACAGGTACTTACTGAAACTCACTAAATAAACCAGCAGTAACAACAAAAAACAGCAACAAGCCATAGTGCTGGGGAGTTATGTAGTGGAGAGAGTAGTTTCCATATTATTTTAAAAGTCCAGTTCCCAATAAAAAATTTAAAAATAAACAAGAAAGTATGGCACATATATAGAGGAAAAAAAAAATAGGTCAATAAAATCTATCCTTGAGGAAGTCTAAATTTTGAACACCAGAGAAAAAACTCTACATAAGCTATTATAAATGTGTTCAAGAAATTAATAGAATCATATATAAACAGCTAAAGTTAAGAATGATAATGATATTTCACCAAATGGAAAATATGAAATAAATTATTTTTAATAGAAATTCTAAAATTAAAAAATAAACATTGAAAATGAAAAATTCACTAGAAAGACTTAAAAGAAGATTTTAGCATCAGCCAAAGAAACTGAGAAACATGAATAAGTCAATGGACATCACCAAATATGAGCACAGAAAGAAAACAGAATAAAGAAAAATTAGTAGAGCTTCAAAGACTTGTGTGACATCATCAAACATACCAACATATGCATAGCAGGAGTTCCAGAAGGAGAGGAGAGGAAAGAAAAAGAGGAGGAAGCCTATTTGAAGAAATAATAGCCCAAACTTCCCGAATTTGATATAAACTACTTCAAGTAAGATAAACTCTAAAAAAAAAAAAAAAAAAACACCAAAATCCACATCTGGCTACAGCAAAATCAACTACTAAAAGAAAAAGAGAAAGAGGATTTTGAAAGAAGGTAAAAGTACAAGGATCCTCAGTAAGATTAACAGCTAGCTTCTCATCAAAAACCATAGAGCTCAAAAGGCAGTGGAGGAGCATACTAGAAAGTCTTGGGAAAAAAGTCTTGTAAGAAAAATACAATGAATGAAGAGCTCTATATTCAGTAAAACTATGTTTATACAATGCAGGAAAATTTAAGAATTTCTGAGACTAAAATTTTCTTTAAGAAGATTACATTACTAGAATAGGTACCAAATAAAAGATACAAAGTGAAGACCTTTGCTCTGAAATGAAGGGACACTAGATAGTAACTTGAATCCACACAGTGAAATAAAGAAATCTAGGAAAGGTAATTGCATAAGTAAATATAAAGAACAGTATGAATGTATCTGTGTGTTTAATTCTTTTTCACTTCTATCTGATCTAAAACATAATGGCACAGGGCATAGGGTAATAGTATTAAAATTGTATTTGTAAGATTCTATTACACAAAGGCATAATTTGTATGAAAATTATAGCACCAAGAAACAGAAGCCATGTGGAGCTAAGTTTTTATATACTGTTAGAATCTAGTTTGTATTAATCCAAGCTAGGATCCTTTAATACTTACTTTTAATTCCCGGGGCAGACAGCTCTGGTAGGTAATGCCAGTTTTCCAGAATGTTTTTACCAACCATCATTAAACTACCATTAGACTGCATGAGAATTACAGTTTCTTCACATTCTTGCCAACACTTGGAATTGTCAGACTTTATAAGTTTTAAGCCATTCTGGTATGCATAGTGGTAGGTGGTTGTAATTTTAATTTGTATTTTCATGATGACTAATAATATTCAGCACCTTTTCATGTGTTTAATTATAGTTGATATTTGTAAGTGCTTATTAAAGTTTTTTGTCAATTTTTACTGGGTTCTTTTACATGCAGATTTTTAGGTATAATTTATATATTCCAGATACAAGTACTTTTACAGATATGTATGTTGCAAGTATATTATTTAAGTCTCAGTGCATTTTCATTCTCTCAGTAATGTCCTTTAATAAACACACATTCTTAATGAAGTCCCAAGGATTATCAAATTTTCTTTAAGCTTTATGTTTAAAGATAAAAGTTGATGCTTTCCCCCCTACATATATTACACATTACATACATACAAACATAAAGCACCCTTTCTAGACACCCCCAGAATAATGTTTAATCAAATACCTGGGTACTGTGTGGCCCAGTCAACATGACACACAAATTTAACCATCACAATTATATTACTATTAGAAATCTTATTTTTCATCATAAAATTAATACATGCAGTTACAGAATTTTGGAGAACTGATAAAAGGGTCTTACAACTCAAAACCTAACACAGTATCTGGCACTTAGTAAATTTTCCAAGAGTGTATGATAAATGAATGAAGGTACTAGAAAAGAAAACTTTGTTAATGTATTAGTGCTTTTTTGTCTTTCTTTTTTGTTGTTGTTTTATACACTTTTGATAGTATTTGATGTATTTTAAAATCACTTATTATTTGGACTGTTTGATTTTCAAAGTGTTGAGTCACTTCTTTCTACTAAACGAGTGTGAAGATTTATCATTTGGCGTTTTCTCGTCTTCCAGATAACATGCTGTGAAGATGAAGCAAGGGTTTATCAATCCCTCCTGCACCAAAATCTCTTCATGATAAACTTTTCCTGGATATATGTCTGTTTTGTCTAATGGAAAGTAGCTGAGGTGTTTAGTCAAGCAGATTTTGGGGAATTTCTATAATTATCAGGACAACTCGGGAATTATCTGTTAATGTGAATTTTCTGGCAGTGTGAACTATGGGAGTAAGAAAACATCTATTTTGATTTATTTGACTTTGGCTCCAATTCCATGGGATTTGGGATTCCTGTGATTGGGTCTAAATAAGGAGAATCATATGAAAAAATGAAAGATCAGAAAGCATGACTCAGTGCCTTGTTGGACAGGAGACTGAAGCCACAAAGTGCCTCAGGCAGAAGAGCAATTCGTTAATTTACCAGTGGAAGGAAAAGTTGAATCCAGGATACAGTGTTTTTCTTGAAGAGGTGAGAAGGGCTTGGCGGTTGGAGTGGCAGAACTGAAAACAAACATGTACATTTAGATATTTACTTTGTTACCAAAACATTGGTTTCATAAGACATTTTTGCTTTCTTTACCATAGTTTCTCTACTGTAAAATGAAAAAGACATTTATGGGATGTAACTTCGACAGCTTAATTCTAAAAATTGTATTTTTAAAATATCAGTTATGGAAATCAGTTCATTCAAAATATATGTTGGGCAGCTATGATGTACACAGTATCATATTTGTTTTTATAAAAAGCCAAAGCAGTGTAACCGTCCTGCTTTGCTCTGAATGTGTCCCCCAAAATTCCTATGTTGACATTCTAACTCCCAAGGTGATGGTGGTGTTTGCAGGTGGGGGTTTGGGAGGTGGTTAGATCAGGAGGGCGGAGCTCTCACAAATGGGATTAGAGGGCTTATACGAGAGGCTCCTCAGAGTTCCCTTTCCCCTTTCCATTTCTGTGAGAGAACAAGAAGTCTGCAGCCTGCAGCCTGGAGGCTTTCACTAGAACCGGCCATGCTGGTACCCTCATCTTGGACTTTCAGCTTCCAGACAGTGAGAAATAAATTCCCATTTTAAAAATAAGCCACGTAGTCTGTGGTCGGAGAAGGCAATGGAACCCCACTCCAGTACTCTTGCCTGGAAAATCCCATGATGGAGGAGGCTGGTGGGCTGCAGTCCATGAGGTCGCTAAGAGGTGGATGACTGAGCGACTTCCCTTTCACTTTTCACTTTCATGCATTGCAGAAGGAAATGGCAACCCACCCTAGTGTTCTTGCCTGGAGAATCCCAGGGACAGGAGAGCCTGGTGGGCTGCCGTCTCTGGGGTCGCACAGAATCGGACACGACGGAAGCGACTTAGCGGCAGTCTGCGGTAGTTTTTCATATATAGTAGCCTGAATGGACTAAGATACCTTCCTATTTCCGTGGTGCCTCAAGCCAGGCTCTGCACACAGCAGGTGCTCAGTAAGTGTTATAGGAGGGGTCCTACCCCCACGAAGCTTACATCTATTTAGGAAAAATACAAGACACAGTTACAGATTTGACAGTGACATGGCAGTCCTCCAGCCCTGTGATACACATCAGACTTTGAACACGCATCAGATAGGTGTCCAGGTGGAGAGAACTGGTGGGCAAAGCTGGCTCAGGAAGCTTTCCGGGCCTTACAGGGCACTGTGATTCAAACAGGTGGGAAGAGGAGAAAGGTGCTCAGGCGCAGCACGCAGCCCCTGGCAATCTTGTGGGAGTGGAGCACCCACCTGCAGCAAGGAGCTGCTTTTAGAGATACAGTGGGAGATAACAGCTGCAAGAATCTGGGCTGTCTGTCCTGGCCCTGGGCTACACAATAGGAATTTTGTTCTTTATCCTGTAAAGAGTGGCTGCCTTTGTTTTTGAGCAGAGGAGTGACAAGATTGAACTAGCATTTTTAGAAAGTTCAGCAAAAGGAATCAATGGGAGAGAACCCAAACCAGAAGCAAGATACTCTTAAGAGATTTATAGCAGATGAGGGTCTGGTTTTGCGAAGTGGAAAGAGAAAGTGGATATGTAACTTAAAAGCTTTATTAGTGATCGAACTAATAGAAAATTAACAGTTTGGTAACCTTGGGAAGGTGAAGTGGGAAAAGGAAGAACGAAGGAGGATGACGTTTGAAACTCAGGTGTCTGGAAGCAAAATGTTAGCCCTTGACAGAAGTAAACCAGGAGAAGAAAGGGAAGCCAGACAAAAGGCAAAATGGATTATTTCATTTTTACACCAATATATCATGATTAATGGTAAAGCATCTTGTTCAGTGTTTATATAATATAGCTTACTGCATGCTTTCCCTGGGATGGTAAGTCATTTGTGATGAAGCAGTAGTCTACTGCAAATCCACAGTTGGTTAGAGATATGCAAATACAGGTAGAATGTGAGGGAAAGGCTGGGGAATAGCTTATAGCATCTCCCACATGGAAGTGTGCAGAGCAGACGGCACAAAATGACTCATTTTAATCTTCCATTTAGTTCTCTTAGTAATTTGTATTATTTAGTTTGGAGCAGTGTATCCATGACTGAATGATTAAAGCGTTAATGTTCACTTCTTTCAGCAATAGCCAGTGAGTGATATTTTAAAATATCATCAACCAGCATTTTGAAAGAATTCTTTCAAATAAAGTTTACATCCCATCTTAGCATACGTTTGCCTTAAAAATGTTACAAGTATATATATAATGTGTGTAAATTTACATATATTTATATGTATATGAATAATTTCCATTTGTAGATTCAACAGTATACTGGAACAAAACCAAAACAGGATCTGCTGTTGCCTGTTTTTATCAGCTAGTGCTGGGGAGAGTGATTGGCAAACTGAATTGCAATGGTATTATTAAAATTCATGAACCAGAGAATTACCAACGTGTAATATTCAAAAGTATCTTTGACACATTCCCTAAAGCTTTAACCATCTTGGGAAAAAATGTTAGAAGTCTGTCAGGAACATATTGGATTTTCCTAAAGCATATGGTGATGAAATGGAATATCACTTGATGAGAAAATATTGTCATATTGGCTTCCTGGCCCAACATGTCATAGTCATTTTCTATTTCCATTTTTGTGTTAGTAGTTGCCTTTCTCTTGTGCCCTTTCTTTCTAGGATGAATTTAGCTCCTGGTCTTGGAAGAATGCCCCTGTCTCGCCCCCCTCTCTCCTTTGGCCATTCTTTTGTTTTCATCCTTCCTTCCAGAGTCTTTTGTCCTTCACAATGCAGTTTTATACTAAGTTTCAAGACTGGGAGGTGTGTGCTGTGATCAAGTTTTTGTTTTGACTACGCTTAAGAGTTTTTTTTGTGGGGGGAAGGGCCTCCAGAATCACTGCAGATGGTGACTGCAGCCATGAAATTAAAAGATGCTTACTCCTTGGAAGAAAAGTTATGACCAACCTAGATAGCATATTCAAAAGCAGAGACATTACTTTGCTGACTAAGGTCCATCTAGTCAAGGCTATGGTTTTTCCAGTAGTCATGTATGGATGTGAGAGTTGGACTGTGAAGAAGGCTGAGCGCCGAAAAATTGATGCTTTAGAACTGTGGTGTTGGAGAATACTCTTGAGAGTCCCTTGGATTGCAAGGAGATGCAACCAGTCCATTCTGAAGGAGATCAGCCCTGGGTGTTCTTTGGAGGGAATGATGCTAAAGCTGAAACTCCAATACTTTGGCCACCTCATGCGAAGAGTTGACTCATTGGAAAAGACTCTGATGCTGAAAGGGGTTGGGGGCAGGAGGAGAAGGGGGCGACAGAGGATGAGATGGCTGGATGGCATCACGGACTCGATGGATGTGAGTCTGAGTGAACTCCGGGAGATGGTGATGGACAGGGAGGCCTGGCGTGCTGCGATTCATGGGGTCGCAAAGAGTCGGACACGACTGAGCTATTGAACTGAACTGAAAAGTTTTTTTCTTCTAACCCTTTCTCGCCTCCATAGCTTGTGTGCTGCTGGTTTATCCTTTCTTTCTGAAGTAACTGCTTTCATCCCAAACCTGGCTGGATTGCAAGAATGGAAGTAGTTATTCTCTAGCTTGCATTAAAAAGAAGTCCATTTTTATTTCAAGGAGATGATAGAAAAGAAGCCCCTGGACCTTTTAACCACATTTTCTGTTTGGTCTTCTTGGGCTCTTTGTGAGCATTGACAGTGTTCCCAGAGTTGGTCTAACCCGCAGCACCCAGTTGGTTGGTTGCAGGCAGTGTTGTGGGTTGGCATCCTCTAGGGGTGGTTGGTTGGTAAGCCTCATTTCCAAGTTCCTGGAATT
The DNA here is from genome assembly GCF_032405125.1 of Capricornis sumatraensis. Classification (NCBI taxonomy): domain Eukaryota; kingdom Metazoa; phylum Chordata; class Mammalia; order Artiodactyla; family Bovidae; genus Capricornis; species Capricornis sumatraensis. The sequence continues at coordinate 67,186,420 of NC_091072.1, read as the reverse complement.
GTCATATTAATCTGTTTTCTGAGGCAGCTAAGGAGCAACATAGTCTTCCCCAAGGGCTTTTATTGTTTTAGAGGCCAAGTGGGCATTTCTAGTTGGCTGTGAATTTCAAAATGTTTGCTGTGTCCTCTCAATAATTAAGACCTGGTGAGGTTGGATAAACTGCTCTTCAGCACGCACAGAACTCCCTGCTTGAGGCAGCTGTGATGGCGGCCGTAATCCACCCGCTACCCCCGTGAGGACAATAGACGCCTCCCTTCAGAGACATTTGAGACAGCAAGTTTTAAATTCTGTACCAGGAAGTGGACTGGGAAGACGTGGCTGAAGGCTGGACGAAAACAAAAGCTGGGCCCACATCACCTGGGCTACGGCCCAGCTTTTGATATTCATCCTGGAGCTGATCCAATCAGTCGTAGTGCTTGGAGGAGGCTTACGTTTGAGAAAAAAGACATAAAAGATAGAGACATAAAAATCACAGCCTAATCAGGGCAATTAGAAACAGTGGGGCATCAAACATTTCCTGGAAGCAAGTTAATTCCAGAGGAATGATTTGGATATAAACCATTTAAACAAATACTGTTTTAAAAGTTTTAAGCATTAAAAAAAATATATCATCATTAAGTGATTCCCCAGCTTCCCTACTTTCTGGATTCAATCTGTTCTCCTTGATATTAACAGATATATCTAACTTGCTGTTTACCCCTTTGGGATCTAGATCACACTAAAAGTACTTAGATTGACCCATAAATATCACTGAAATACCTAAAATATACTACTGTTCATACAAAAAGTATTTTCTACCATGAAGTTTATTTAAAATAGTTAAATTCCATCAGTTCTTTCACTTCTCCATCTTTGAGCCACTTCGTTACTTCAGTTATACTGTGCTGTCCAAGCCAATTCCTCCCCCCGTTTCTCACCTGTTGAAACCCCTCTTGTTGGTTCAACTCAAATGCCACTTCTTCTGGAAGATCTGCTTATCCAGTGCCTTCTCTGGACCAGATGGTCTTCTGAGAGCTGGGGACACATCAGTGAATAAGAAGAGAGTCCCTGCTCACATGCAGTTTACATTCTGGGTGTTGGAGGTAGCCAATGATAAATAACCAAAAAAGCAGATCTGTAACATATCAGGTAAATTGAGGTGATAAGGTAATAGATAAAATAAAGGAGGGGAAGTGGCTAGAAAGTGTTGGGGGAAAGGTCAGTGAGGAGAATACAAACTCTTCCTTTTGTGCTTCTATAAAATATAATCATGCTTTAAAAATTACATATTTTTAATATGTGAAAAAATGACCTTAATATCTTAGTTGTTGTAAGTTGCTTGCAGACAAGAAGTTATTTATCTTTGTATTCACCAGTGCCTGGTATACAGTAAGCATGTCATCAGTGTGCAGTGTGTATGACATTGGTGGCACAATGGGAGCTGACAGTTTATCTACAGCATCACGAATGAATGTTGATGTTGTGTAACCTAAGTCAGGTCTAAAGGAGAAAGGTGTCTTGCCAAGCAACTAGGGAGCAGAAGTGACGTTGGAGACAGAAGTCCACCTTCTAAGGCTGGGGATGCTCAGTGGGTGGAGGTCAGAGAAGTCCAAGGAGGCAAGCATACAGCTGAGAGTGTGCTGCAGGGAAAGGGGGAGGCATGTTGCTGTGTCAGAGGGACTGAAACACGAATCACTGCTGATGCTAACCTGGTAAAAGTGAAACAGTGAAGTCGCTCAGTCGTGTCTGACTCTTTGCGACCCCATGGACGGTAGCCTACCAGGCTCCACTATCCATGGGATTTTCCAGGCAAGAATACTGGAGTGGGCTGCCATTTCCTTCTCCAGGGGATCTTCCCAACCCAGGGATCGAACCCTGGTCTCCTGCATTGCAGGCAGACGCTTTACTATCTGAGCCACTAGGGAAACCTTTTAAAGGTCCCTCCTTTTACTAATTAGTGAGCCTAAGGACCCCTAGTGACTAAGACTTTGAGTAGCATACTGAGCTTCAGCTTCCATATGATATCCCTTTAATTTAGCGCATTAATTAGCTTATGTATCATTTCATACTAAAGGGTATTTCCCATTAATTAAGCATCTTTTCTGAATACACTTTTTGGTAAGAGTGCTAGCAGGGCTAGGGTTTGTATTTCAACTGTTTCCGGAAGTGTTAGAGTGGGATAAGAAGTGAGTGGGGAGTCAGCCAACCATGGAAATATTCTGTGTAGCTAATTACTAAGAAATTCATACTAGACTTTAGTACAACAGATCTTAGGAACTTTTTTTTTTTTAAACTAACAGGACATATCTAGAATTTACAGTGTGTGTGTATGCGTGCTGAGTCACTCCAGTTGTGTCCAGCTCTTTGCAACCCTGTAGACTGTAGCCTGCCAGGGTTCCCTGTCCATGGGATTCTCCAGGCAAGAGTACTGGAGTGGGTTGCCATGCCCTTTTCCAGGGGATCTTTCTGACCCAGGGATCAAACCCACATCTCTTCTGTCTCCTGCACTGTGGGCAGATTCTTTACTGCTGAGCCACGAGGAAAGCCCAGAATTTACAGTGTACCATGGTTGCAAAGAGTCGGACATGACTGAGCGACTTCACTTCATGCACTATGTAAAACGTTTTACTTACCAAATGATGTCTTGCGTTTGTGGCGCTCTTTTCAGTGTTCAGATAATTCCATCTGTCTACTTGATCATTACAACCTTGGGATGTGCTATTTATTCCATCTGGCTTTCAGATATGGGAAGGTGTGGTCATTGCCAGTGAGCTGCATAGAACTGCTCAGGTTCAGAGGGCTGTAGACTCCAAGACTCCAAACCCCAATCCTCATGCCTCATGTTGAGCAGATTTGTGAATCTATAGATTTGAAATGAGGGCCAGATATTGGTCAAGGTATTATGTTACTTTCTAACTTGAAAACAAGCCAGATTCCCTCTAGCCATCAGCTGCCCAGTTTAAATAGTGTGGTCAGGGTGTATTCATCTCAAAGCTATGTTTAGAGAAGTGACCCTGTCTTCCTCTAGAAGCCTCTCAGCTTTTCCAGTTGTCAAAAAGTTATGCTGGAGAATGGTTGTCTATTAATGGAATTTTTAAAAAGTTGGAAAAATTTTTTTGTACCTTAAAGAAGGCAGTTAGTGCCTCTTTTTTCCCTGGTGTCAATGTAGTTTTGACTAACTTTAGATGTTCAGTTCAGTTCAGTCACTCAGTCGTGTACAACTCTTTGCGACCTCATGGACCAAAGCACGCCAGGCCTCCCTGTCCATCACCAACTCCCGGAGTTTACGCAAACTCATGTCCATTGAATCAGTGATGCCATCCAACCATCTCATCCTCTGTCGTCCCCTTCTCCTCCCATCTTCAATCTTTCCCAGCATCAGGGTCTTTTCAAATGTGTCAGCTCTTTGCATCAGGTGGCCAAAGTATTAGAATTTCACCTTCAGCATCATTCATTCATTGATTAATGAATATTATTATATTATTATAATTAATATAATTAATATTATATTATTATTAACCATTGATGGATGAATATTATTATGAATCAATATTCATTCATTCCTGAATGAATATTCAGGACTGATTTCCTTTAAGATGAACTGGTTGGATCTCCTTGCAGTCCAAGGGACTCTCAAGAGTCTTCTCCAACACCACAGTTCAGAAGCATCAGTTCCTCTGTGCTCAGCTTTCATTATAGTCCAACTCTCACATCCATACATGACTACTGGAAAAACCATAGCTTTGGCTAGACGGACCTTTGTTGGCAAAGTAACGTCTCTGCTTTTTAATATCCTGTCTAGGTTGGTCATAACTTTCCTTCCAAGGAGTAAGCATCTTTTAATTTCATGGCTGCAATCACCATCTGCAGTGATTTTGGAGCCCCCTCAAATAAAGTCTGACACTGTTTCCACTGTTTCTTCATCTATTTGCCATGAAGTGATGGCACCGGATGCCATGATCTTTGTTTTCTGAATGTTAAGTTTTAAGCCAACTTTTCCACTCTCCTCTTTCACTTTCATCAAGAGGCTTTTTAGTTCCTCTTCACTTTCTGCCATAAGGGTGGTGTCCTCTGCATATCTGAGGTTATTGATATTTCTCCCACCAATCTTGATTCCAGCTTGTGCTTCTTCCAGCCCAGTGTTTCTCATGATGTACTCTGCATATAAGTTAAATAAACAGAGTGACAATATGTAGCCTTGACGCACTCCTTTTCCTATTTGGAACCAGTCTGTTGTTCCATGTCCAATTCTGACTGTTACTTCCTGACCTGCATACAGATTTCTCAGGAGGCAGGTCAGGTGGTCTGGTATTCCCAGCTCTTTCAGAATTTTCCACAGTTGATTGTGATCCACACAGTCAAAGGCTTTGGTGTAGTCAATAAGGCAGAAGTAGATGTTTTTCTGGAGCTCTCTTGCTTTTTTGATGATCCAATGGATGTTGGCAATTCGATCCTGATTCCTACGCCTTTTCTAAATCCAGCTTGGAAGTTCACGGTTCACATATTGCTGAAGCCTGGCTTGGAGAATTTTGAGCATTACTTTACTAGCATGTGAGATGAGTGCAACTGTACAGTAGTTGGAGCATTCTTTGGCATTGCCTTTCTTTGGGACTGGAATGAAAGCTGACCTTTTCCAGTCCTGTGGCCACTGCTGAGTTTTCCAATTTGCTGGCATATTGAGTGCAGCACTTTCAACAGCATCATCTTTTAGGATTTGAAATAGCTCAACTTTAGATGTAGAAAGAAAAAAATCTTAAATAAACTATGCTTTAAGTAAATAAATTAGGGCCTTGATTTAAAAATACATATATTTGCAATAGCCAGATGTTTTCAAGAGGATTCAAAGCTATTTTCTTTATCTCTCTCTGTCTTGTGAGGTATAAGTGAGGCATAAGAAACCAAAGGGATTTACCCCCATTTTACTGTAATAAAATTTTGGACATAGAGAACCTGGGTTGGGAAAAAAACACACTTTTCTCTGGTTCCTTTAATTTATATGAGTCGGCTACCGGTTCATAAATTTGCTCTTATAGCCTTAAGAGATATCTGACAAAATGGGGTATTGATTACCTTGTTTATCCTTTTTCTCCTTCATACCTAGATTTTCTTTCAGTCCCAAAGTAGGGAATGGAAGAAAAAAAATCCTGAAATAATGAGTAGAAATAAAGACTAGAGACAACATACCAGGTAAAAGATAAAGTACACTAGCTTTTAATATGGTGTGATTATTATAGAAAGATTTGTTTTTGTAGAAAAACAGTTGCTTTGTATGTTGAAAATTATTATGTATAGTAGTTACATGTCATTAAGAGAATTGTTTTTTTTGAAAGGAATGTAACTCCTCGGCTTTACATAGATATAATCACAAACTCAAATACTTACAGAGGCCAAGTAATAGGAGAGAGTGAAGTGGATCAAGGAGAGAGGATGAGATGTGAGGCATAGCACTCCACTCCCCGCTTCTGTGGTCTGGCTCTTCTGATCCAGCGGTAAATCTGGGCCTTGCGCAGCTGGATTTCCCAATCTTCAGGCTGGGTGTCTAGTTGTTGATGTGAAAGTCCCCAGTTAAAAATTGGTATGGAATTCAAGAGTTGGTTTCTGGCACCAGAACATACCTATGGGCAGGCCTCAGCTTGAGAAGGGCTGAGGTTTAGCTTCTAAGGTGGAGGATTTGCCTGTGCACTTTTTTTTGTCTATTTTTATTGCAAAGCCAGAAAGAACAGCAATGAAGGCTTGAGACTGTGGGAACAACCATTCTTCCAATGAAGTTGTCTGTTCTCAAAAGTTCAAAGAAATGATATTTTAGAGGAAAATTATAAGAAGGCTCTTTGTAGTCCAAATGAACAGCAGTTGCAGTGTTTGGAAAGTATATTAGGCAAGCAAGTGGAACTGAACAAAATTCTGCTAATGCTTTATTGACTATGCCAAAGCCTTTGACTGTGTGGATCACAATCAACTGTGGAAAATTCTGAAAGAGATGAGAATACCAGACCACCTGACCTGCCTCTTGAGAAACCTATATGCAGGTCAGGAAGCAACAGTCAGAACTGGACATGGAACAACAGACTGGTTTCAAATAGGAAAAGGAGTACGTCAAGGCTACATATTGTCACCCTGTTTATTTAACTTCTATGCGGAGTACATCATGAGAAACACTGGGCTGGAAGAAACACAAGCTGGAATCAAGATTGGTGGGAGACATATCAATAACCTCAGATATGCAGAGGACACCACCCTTATGGCAGAAAGTGAAGAGGAACTAAAAAGCCTCTTGATGAAAGTGAAAGAGGAGAGTGAAAAAGTTGACTTAAAGCTCAACATTCAGAAAACTAAGATCATGGCATCCGGTGCCATCACTTCATAGGAAATAGATGGAGAAACAGTGGAAACAGTGTCAGACTTTATTTGAGGGGGCTCCAAAATCACTGCAGATGGTGACTACAGCCATGAAATTAAAAGATGCTTACTCCTTGGAAGGAAAGTTATGACCAACCTAGATAGCATATTAAAAAGCAGAGACGTTACTTTACCAACAAAGGTCTGTCTAGTCAAGGCTATGGTTTTTCCAGTAGTCATGTATGGATGTGAGAGTTGGACTGTGAAGAAAGCTGAGTGCTGAAGAATCGATGCTTTTGAACTGTGGTGTTGGAGAAGACTCTTGAGAGTCCCTTGGACTGCAAGGAGATCCAACCAGTCCATTCTAAATGAGATCAGTCCTGGGTGTTCATTGCAAGGAATGATGCTAAAGCTGAAACTCCAGTACTTTGGCCACCTCATGCGAAGAGTTGACTCATTGGAAAAGACTCTGATGCTAGGAGGGATTGAGGGCAGGAGGAAAAGGGGATGACAGAGGATGAGATGGCTGGATGGCATCACTGACTCGATGGACATGAGTCTGAGTGAACTCCGGTAGTTGGTGATGGACAGGGAGGCCTGGCGTGCTGCGATTCATGGGGTCGCAAAGAGTCGGACACGACGGAGCGACTGAACTGAACTGAACTGAGATGTGAGTGAAGGGAATGAGAAGAAGACCGGAAGAAAACTATTTCAAGTTTGTCAGACAAGGAGAAGGGTGTTTTATTCTTCATGATATTAGAGGATTCGTTAATAGCTGTCTTCAGGATCTTGTCCCAGCGACATCATGCTTCCTTTTATTAATACAACAGGAAATATCTGCTGGTGAACATCCATACTTGGCCAGAAGATGGAGCACTTTTGTCTTCATATTTTATTGATTCCTCTGCCTGGAGATGAAAAGGCAAGAAAAATTTTTTTTCTCCCTGTGACAGCTGTTTTCCCTTTTCTTTTAAAGGAGTGAAAGGGATTAAGAACTCGGCTAAATGCAGGAAAGATGATTGAGTGTGGGGAGAGGAAAAAGAGAGGAGAATGTCACTTGGCTTTTTAGACCCTTCCAGTGGCAAGCAAAGAGCTTGATAGATTCTGTGGAACTGGAAGACCTAGTAATAATTTAATGGGACCATCAGACAGTACTATTATGGTGGTGATAGGCAGTATAATTATTTTTAACATGCATGTATGGTTAGGGCTTGGCATGTATCATAGTGGTGTTCTATGAAGTACAGATGGAATGAACTAATGAAGTATAGATGGAATTCTCTCTGTGTTCTGGCAAAGAAACTGGCCTAATAACCCACTGAGGGATAAAAACATGAAATGAGCTTAATGACATTAAGTCTCTGCATGAAAAAGGGAGATTCTCTTTTCATAAGCAAGCTTTGAAACTTTTCATAATGCTCTTAGGAGGAAATGTATTCGATTGTTCACAAGACACTCACTTGGAAAGAATTGTCTCAAGCCACATTTCCATCCTGTTTTAAGAACTAGATGGTGATTCCTGCACAAGTTTTTCCACCTTCCAACAGTTGGCTTCAGGAGATATTTAGTTACACATCACTATAAGCAAAACAAAACATATTAATGTTCATTCCATAGCTATGTATGCCATTGCTCCTACAATTTAGGCAGCCCTTCCAACAATATCCAAGAAGAATATTATCTGCAGAATCTCTTAGCATAAGGTTAATTAAAAGACATAAAAACTTATATATATATTGTCAAAATGAACAGGTCTCAGGAATAATTTCTTAGATTTCAAGATAAATTAATGTCATAATAATTTATTTAAAACCCATATGCGATCACACATATGAACTTTCATAATTACCTCTTATGGGATAATAGTAAAGAATTTGTTCTCATTAAAATCTTGGCTTTGGTGGTTTGGAATCTAACGTATTCTTATTGGATGCTTAGGTAATTTAAATGACACTTTTAAATATAAGGTACTACTGTAAACAAACATTAAATCTGGTTTTAGGATGAGACGCAAAGATTTCTAATTTGGGATTTAGAACAATTCAAATCATGGAAATATTTTTGAAAAGCCTCACACTCTGTATTTCATTAGCTGTTGACATGAGTTTGTCGCTGGCAAGAAGGTAGCGTTCATCACCCGTGTGTCTCTTCGCGCCCCTGAGGGGGCTTCTAGAAGGGGGTCCTAGAATGTGTTCAGAACCTGGGTCGGGGCTGCATCCTCTTAGTGCTCCATCTCTGAACTTCAGTCAGACCAGGGGAGGCTCGATGGTCTGAAAGTCCTTAGTGCACAGAGGCCTGGCCCCACCCTAGGAGCACAGGGGAGAATGTTCCCAGCCCTCTCCTCCGGGAGCCCTGCACTTGATGGGGGTTGAGCTGGAATGGAGAGGAAAAGGGGAAATAAGCGACAGACAGAGGACACGCCAGACTCATTCAGTCTACAGACGTTTTTGAAGTACCTACTATGTGCAAGGGGGCTTCCAGGTGACTCAGTGGTAAAAGCATCTGCCTGCCAATGCGAGACGCAGGAGATGCCGATTTGATCCCTGGCTCGGAAAGATCCCCTGGAGGGGAGGATATGGCAGTCCACTCCAGTGTGCTTGCCTGGGAAATCCCATGGACCGAAGAGCCTTGTGGGCTACAGTCTGTGAGGTTGCAAGAGTCGGATATGACTAAGCGTACACACACTGTATTTTATTTATAAAAATTAAAATTTATCACAAAATGCAGTACTTTAACTGTAAAAGGTTTCATGCCTAAAAAATACCAGAGATTAGTAAGAATACTTCCCACAGTGCATCCAGAGACCTCCAAAATGGTTTATATTTTTCTACCTAGGACGTGAATCAAGAGAAAGACTCCAGCTGTTTAGCCTTGACTTTCGATTGACATTAGTTCTCCTTTCACGTCTCTTGGTCTCCCAACCCAGATAGCCATCATGCCTGCAAGCACCTTCTGTCTGCAGTTGAAACTCCTGTGTCACAGGAGAGACTGCTGTTATGCTGGTTAGGAGTTTAAGCTCAGGAGACTAGCTTCAGATTATAGTTTTGCCACTTACAGTCATGAGACCTGGGGCAAAAACTCTCTGTGTCTCATTTTCACCATTTTGTAAAGGCAGGATAGTAGCAACATCTACATTGTAAGAAATTAAATTAAATGAGGATTAAATGAGGTAATGTAGGTACAGGAGTTAGCACAGTGTTCTTCTAGAAATAAATTCCCTCAGCTATTTTTATTAATAGCAGGAGAATAGAACCCATCATCTTCATTTGGTCATTAACTAAATCAAATTGTATTTTTAGCATTTAATTTTATTTTTGAAATAATATTTTCTAAGCGTTTTATTACATGAGCAATATACAACCATTATAATTACAAATTATAATTTCATGTAAGCAAGAAGAAAAAGTTATTTTAAATCTTACCATCTAGAGAAGACATTTATAATGACAGCAACAACACCACCACATACACTTTTTTCCCTGTGCAAATATGTGCCTCTATTATGCATAAATAATTCCATTTAAACTAGAGTGAAATTAAAAACTCTGTTCGTGCTTGTCAAAAGCACATGTACTGCAGCCAAACTGCCCCGGTGTAATTCCTGACTTTGCCGGTCAGTGGGCTACATGACCTTGGGAAAATTATCGACCTCTTTCATGTGTTGGTTTCTTCATCTGTAAGGGGAGAATAACTAGCGGGTGTCCCTCAAAGTGTCGTGAGGATTAAGTGAGGGTTTACGTAAAGCCAGCACTCTTCATTACAGAAATTCCTGTGTTAGGGTATATCTTTTAAGGATCCCATTTTAGGCCTTTTTAAGGGTAACGCATCAGGATCTAGTGTGAATCTCTTCCCGTTACTTATCTCTCTGCTACCCTGATGCTCTAGCCCTTTAATTCTTCACATGACCAGTGTAGTCACTCCTCTGGTTTATACGTGATTTCTGAATGGATAAGTCTAGCTCAGTTGAGATAGAGTCAGTACCTACAGTAAGATTATTTTTTCCAATAAGATTTAATCTGGTTGGGAGTAGTAACTGTATTTTACACTTCATATTACCCATGTATATACATGCTATACTTTGAATGTTAAAAATATGATTTTTTGAAAGAGTACTTGAAAAGTCCATAAAGTAACATTCATCAACTGAGAAAATGTTTACTCACTGTTCTAAATGAGTTACTTGCATTTTTTTTTTCTACTTTGGGAAGAGGCAATTGAATGTGCTGATAAAGATTTTTTTCTATAATGTTGCTTGAACTGTATTAAAAATTTTTTTGGCCTTTGCTTGCAGGTCCTTAAGCATTAAGTATGTTTTTCTTCAAATTGGCATTTGCTGTTTGCTGTTTGTCTGTACAAAGTGTAAGGCAAAATATGAAAGTAATACTCTTAAAAAAAACCTGAAATTTCTCCAAAGACGATTGCAACAAAAATTATCCATTGCAACTTTATAATTAAAGTGCTTGATGAAATGCACATGTTGAATAAGTTTTTGAAAAAGTTCCCCTTGCTGCCTTCTCCCATTTAAAAGATTAATTCATTTAACTGAAACCAACCAGAGGAAGGAAACAGTGTGCAGACTTAAAATTTTGTTTGGAAACAATTAAGTTCTGTCTTTCCCAAAATATAGATTGTGCAATTAATAGGGAACTTGGCTAGACCAAGGCTGTTGACAAAATGTAGCTAGAAGATTTGGGCTATTTTTAGTTATTATGCTGTTTGTACTTAATACTTTTTAACATGAACATTTACTTACATGGAAGTTATTCTTTTAAGAGAAAATGAAGAAATAGTTGGCATATGTTTTGAGAAAATATCTTGTTTTTAGTAAAAAAACAAAACCCCAAGAAACCCTATACTCTTAAGGAGATAAATATCCTCATTGACTTTAAGTGGGGGGAAATTGTCTTAGGACATAAAACCCTCACTTAAAAGACGCATTACATGTAAAACTTATTCTGAAGAAGTAAAAATTCTCATCTATTAAACATTTTAATACCGTTTTTGCTTTCAAATATATCTAGTCACTGAAGGTCTAGTAACCTTTTGTCTGGTAGAGAAAATTAGGAGAATTACTGTAATAAATAAAAAGGATTTTTAATTAACATTGTCAGTAAAAGGGGTCCTTCTTAAGTTCTTGAAAATACTTAAAATATCTTCCACTCTTCAGTCGATTCTTTGGGACCCAGTAGACTGTAGCCTTCCAGGCTCCTCTGTTCATGGGATTCTCCAGGCAACAATACTGGAGTGGGTGGCCTTGCCCTTCTCCAGGAGATCTTCCCGATGCAGGGATCAAGCCTGTGTCTCTTAATCTCTCACACATTGGCAAGTGGGTTCTTTACCACTAGCACTACCTGGAAAGCCCCCTGTCTTCAATGTGTTAGTCACTCAGTCGTGTCCGACTCTTTGTGACCCCATGGACTGTACAGCCTGCCAGACTCTTCTGTCCATGGGGTTTTCCAGGCAAGGATACTGGAGTGGGTTGCCATTTCCTTCTCCGGGGGATCTTCCCGACCCAGGGATCGAACCCAGGTCTCCTGCATTGCAGTCAGAGATGCTTTACCATCTGAGCTACTAGGGAAGCCCCCTCTCTTCAATGAATGGTTTCAATTACGATCTTTCTTTCAGTGTTTTTTCCCTTCATAGGTAGTAAAAGACAGTTTGAGTTCTGTTCTTGTTAAGTACCGCACACCTTCGGTAAGTGGGGTAGGAAGAAAGCAGATGTTAAACACCTCATTGACATGACACTTCAGTATCTCTGTCCAGTGAGTGCATATGTCAGCAAAATCAGAGAGTAGGTGCGTTTTCTCAGGGTCTCACGTCACTTACTTGGAGCTCTTCGCTTGCTCTTGTCCGGGCTTCTGAAGATCCTGAGAGCTCTAGGACTTCCAGTGGATGTGCTTCACTAGAGCTCCGGCCTGTGCTCTGGATCCGTTAGATGGAGCCAACTTGGGATCTAAGCAGACAACTACAGGGTCCCCCTAGCACTGGCTGCCCCATTCTTATTTATTTATTTTTAATTGGAGAGTAATTGCTTTACAGTGTTGGTTTCTGCTATACAACAATGTGAATCAGTCATAGGTATAAGTTTGTCTCCTCCCTCTTGAACCTCCCTCCCACCCCACCCCACCCAACCCTCTAGGTTGTCACAGAGCACCTGATTGAGCTCTCTGCATCACACAGCAAATTCCCACTGGCTATCTATTTTGCATACGGTAATTATGTTTCAGCCCGGGGACTCTTTCAGTTGCCCCACCCTTTCCTTCCCCTGCTGTGTCTGCAAGCCTGTTCTCTGTATCTGCATAGCAGCCCCATTCTTAACACTTCCAACAAACAGAAGGGCAGAGACTGCTGTTTTCCTGCCATTGACATGAAAGGTTTAGGAATCAGGCAAGTCTGGATGGGGTAATAGGATTCATCAAGGCCACTAGGGGGCATCATGACTGCCTCCCTCTTCCCTGCTGTTTTCGTGTGTGTGTGTGTGTGTGTGTGTGTGTGTGTGTGTGTGTGTGTATGGGGTAATAGGATTCATCAAGGCCACTAGGGGGCAGCATGACTGCTTCCCTCTTCCCTGCTGTTTTCGTGTGTGTGTGTGTGTGTGTGTGTGTGTGTGTGTGTGTGTGTGTGTGTATGGGGTAATAGGATTCATCAAGGCCACTAGGGGGCAGCATGACTGCCTCCCTCTTCCCTGCTGTTTTCGTGTGTGTGTGTGTGTGTGTGTGTGTGTGTGTGTGTGTGTTAGCTTATGCTGCTGCTACTGCTAAGTCGCTTCAGTCGTGTTCAACCCTGTGCTAAAGGAGGAAACAGACAGAGCTGGGCTCCATCTCAGGCCAGACTGTGAACATTAGGCTACACACACGGTCACCCTCCCAATGGACTCTGAGCTTTGTGCCCGGTGTCTATAGAAGCGGCATACCAGTGGGAAACCAGACCCCCATAAAAGAGCCTCAGGACTTGTACTTGGACTCTCCGTTGCCTAAAAGAATATGCGAATTACTCTGTAACAGAACAAAGTCGTAAATTCCATCATGTTTATCGGGATATGACCACAGTCCTGTTGATAAATGTCCACTGTTTATCTAGTCTTGTGACACATGAATCATGGGTTAACTTTGATCGTATCTCTCTTTTACCTTGTCCAGACTAGTTTCAAGGACTTTGAGGAGGTAGGTTTGAACAAGTACACTTAGGGTATATAAGGTTTTCACAAAACCTGGTCGGGGTCCTTGGCTAAGAGGAGACTCTGCCCTGGGCCCGCTGATGTAATAAACTGCACTCCACTATCTGCATTGTCCTTCTGAGTGAGTTTGTTTTCTGGAACGCGTGGCTACAACAGTGCGACCCCATAGACGGCAGGCAGCCCACCAGGCCCCGCTGTTCCTGGGATTCTCCAGGCAAGAACATTGGGGTGGGTTGCCATTTCCATCTCCAATGCATGAAAGGGAAAAGTGAAAGTGAAGTCGCTCAGTCTTGTCCGATTCTTCGCGACCCCATGGACTGCAGCCTACCAGGCTCCTCCGTCCATGGGATTTTCCAGGCAAGAGTACCGGAGTGGGGCGCCAGTGCCTTCTCCATCCCACATGCCACAATATTTTTAAAAATAGTAATAATAATAAAGGACCACTGGTGCTTAAGAACCTGCTTGCCAATGCAGGGAACACAGGTTGATCCCTGGTCTGGGAAGATTCTGCATGACTCGAGGCAACTGAACACTTGCACTGCAACTGCTGTGAGCCTTCATGCTCTAGAGCCTGTGCTCAAAAAAAGAAGCCGCAGCAACGAGAAACCAGTGCAGTGCAACTAGAGTGTAGCCCACGCTCGCCACAACTAGAGACAGCCTGCACGAAGCAGCAAGACCCAGCACAGGCAAAAGTAAAATTTTAAAAGGGGGGAAAGAAAAGGGCCTTATCTACCAGCAATCTGGCCAGTTTACCTTCATCCTCGCTTAGGTACTTGGACTTCCATCATATTAAAATAAATTGTCCTTGTTGCTAGTTAAGCCGGCTGTCAGGCTTCCATGGTGGCTCAGATGGTGAAGAATTCACCTGCAGGAGACCAGGGTTTGATCCCTTTGGCAGGAAGATCCCCCAGAGAAGGGAATGGCTACCCACTCCAGTATTCTTGCCTGGAGAATTCCATGGAGCCTGGTGGGGTCACAAAGAGTAGGATACGACTGAGCAACTAAGCACACAGCACAAGCCAGCTGTCATCCTCCCATTCCTATCCCTCACCCCTGCCTCTTGCTCTATACCTCAGTCTTCTTGTCTTTCTCCTGTATTACCAATATTTCTCTCTACTGGAGAACTTTTTATTTTTTCAATTTGGCTACCTTCTGTCTTACTTGCAGCATGCTAGGGCTGGAGGCATTCGGGCTTAGTTATCCTGCCCTGGAATCTTAGTTTCCCAACCAGGGATCCAAACTGTGTCCCCTGCATTGCAAGGTGGATTCTTTTAAAAGTTATTTTTTAGGAGAGAAAATTTCAGAGGAGGTATTTTACATGCAGGATCCTTTGAACTGGACCTTGTCAAATAAATACGTAGTAGAGGTAAAAGCTATATGCCAAGTACGTTTCACTTAACATAAAGCCTTGGCAAGAGTAATTAACGCAGAAAGAAACAAATAAAACCCCACATACACAATTACAACTAATAAGAACGTTAAAAAGATTTCTGGGGACTTCCTTGGGAGTCCAGTGGTAAAGAATCCACTTTCCAATGCAAGGACCATGAGTGCAATCCCTGATTGGGGAACTAAGATCCCATTGGATGTGGGGCAGCTAAGCTCACATGGCACCACCAGAGAAGCCCAGGCGCTGCAACAAAGACCCAGGACAATCAAAAAAAAAAAAAACCTGCACAATTCTTTCTCTAGTTTCTGAAAAGCGTGCATAAAAGTAGCAGGAAACTGTTTTTGAAGGTCAGTAGGACATATCTGTAAACTCTTCTATATAAAAAAATATACGTGGCTCATAATCACAAAAAATGACAAAGAAATACATTTACAAGGATTTTAATAAAGACACTGCTTAGCCCCACTTCACTCCTTCCTGCCTCCCTTTTATAATCCCTTACCTTGAAAATATACTTAGAAAACTTTCAGTTTTCTATTTGGCATTCGCTTTCTTATTTCTAAGTAGTAGCTACAGATATTTCTTGAATTCCAATTTGAGGTATTATCTATTGACTATCTACAGAGAAGGCAATGGCACCCCACTCCAGTACTCTTGCCTGGAAAATCCCATGTATGGAGGAGCCTGGTAGGCTGCAGTCCATGGGGTCACGAAGAGTCGGACACGACTGAGTGACTTCACTTTCACTTTTCACTTTCATGCATTGGAGAAGGAAATGGCAACCCACTCCAGCATTCTTGCCTGGAGAATCCCAGGGACGGTGGAGCCTGGTTGGCTGCTGTCTATGGGGTCTCACAGAGTCGGACACGACTGAAGCGACTTAGCAGCAGCAGCATTGACTATCTACAAATCTTTCAAATATAATGTTCCTCATAGCTGAGCCATATGGGGAACTGATTAATTTCCTTTCTTCTATAATTCTATAATTTTCCTTCCTTGATGTTAAAATTGTCTCTCTCTTTTTTTTTTTTTTTCATTGCTCCATATTCTTTAATGAACATCTAAAGGCACTCAATATGCCAGCAAATTTGGAAAACTCAGCAGTGGCCACAGGACTGAAAAGGTCAGTTTTCATTCCAATCCCAAAGAAAGGCAGTGCCAAAGAATGCTCAAACTACCACACAGTTGCACTCATCTCACACGTTAGTAAAGTAATGCTCAAATTCTCCAAGCCGGGCTTTAGCAATACATGAACCATGAACTTCCAGATGTTCAAGGCACATGTAGAGGTCAAATTGCCTACATCCACTGGGTCATTGAAAATGCAAGAGAGTTCCAGAAAAACATCTATTTCTGCTTTATTGACTATGCCAAAGCCTTTGACTGTGTGGATCACAGTCAACTGTGGAAAATTCTGAAAGAGATGGGAATACCAGACCACTTGACCTGCCTCTTGAGAAACCTGTATGCAGGTCAAGAAGCAACAGTTAGAACTGGACAGGGAACAACAGACTGGTTCCAAATAGGAAAAGGAGTACATCAAGGCTGTATAATGTCACCCTGCTTATGTAGCTTATATGCTGAGTACATCATGAGAAACGCTGGGCTGGATGAAACACAAGCTGGAATCAAGATTGCCGGGAGAAATATCAGTAACCTCAGATATGCAGATGACACCACCGTTATGGCAGACAGTGAAGAAAAACTAAAGAGCCTCTTGATGAAAGTGAAAGAGGAGAGTGGAAAAGTTGGCTTAAAGCTCAACATTCAGAAAACTAAGATCATGGCATCTGGTCGCATCTCTTCATGGCAAATAGATTGAGAAACAGTGGAAACAGTGTCAGACTTTATTTTTGGGGGCCCCAAAATCACTGCAAATGGTGATTGTAGCCATGAAATTAAAAGATGCTTACTCCATGGAGGGAAAGTTATGACCAACCTAGACAGCATATTAAAAAGCAGAGATGTTACTTTGCCAACAAAGGTCCGTCTGGTCAAGGCTATGGTTTTTCCAGTTATCATGTATGGATGTGAGAGTTGGACTATAAAGAAAGCTGAGCCCCGAAGAGTTGATGCTTTTGAACTGTGGTATTGGAGAAGACTCTTGACAGTCCCTTGGACTGCAAGATGATCCAACCAGTCCATCCTAAAGGAAATCAGCCCTGAATATTCATTGGAAGGACTGATATTGAAGCTGAAACTCCAATAATTTGGCCACCTAATGCAAAGAGCTGACTCATTGGAAAAGACCTTGATGCTGGGAAAGATTGAAGGCAGGAGGAGAAGGGTACAACAGAGGATGAGATGGTTGGATGGCATCACTGACTCAAGGGACATGAGTTTGGCTAAACTCTGGGAGTTGGTGATGGACTCAGAGGCCTGGCATGCTTCAGTGCATGGGGTTGCAAAGAGTCAGACACGACTGAGCTACTGAACTGGACCGAATAGTTCCTTCTCATATTTGGCAAGTGCTACAGGCCCAGCTTCATTGTGAATGGTTTATAAGTAGGAAGTTAGGGGGTGGAAGGTGGTACATGAAAGGACACAGTTCAGGTTCTGTGCTCTCTTGCAAGATCTCGCTCCTGGCTACCCGGCCGGCTTCATTCCTCCTCTTTCCCCTTAGTTTGTTTTCTAGCCCCTCTTTACTCATCTTAGATCCCAGAATTCACTAGGCTGATCTTCCCTGGCCTCTTTACTAGCCTGTGGCTGGCTGAGTCACGCTTCTGACCCTGTTACCTGCCACGTGGCCATCCTCAGCTACCAGTCTTACATGACCCCTAAAAAATGTTAGTGTGTCCTGCAGTGTGTTCCTGTAGCACAGTATTCTTCTCACTCACCACTCTTTATGCTTATTTTATTACCTGGTTAACATCTATTTTTCTCTCTGAACGATAAGCTCTGTGAAGGCAGGTCTAGGTGGTCTTGTTCCCTGAAGAGGTTCCCCACATTTGACGTCTACATTTTTGGCTATTTGTAAATTTTATCTATTATATGATCAGGCCTCTAAGAGAATGGCAGGGATACAAATGCACATGAAAACATTGCAGTGGTTTAGGCTGAGAAAATCCTGTGTAAGGATAATGAATTTTTTTACTCACATGAAGTAATTCTGTTTTTCCTTTATAAGTTGCCTAACCTTAAACTTTGGGATTGGAATGAAAACTGACCTTTTCCAGTCCTGTGGCCACTGCTGAGTTTTCCAAATGTGCTGGCATATTGAGTGCAGCACTTTCACAGCATCATCTTTCAGGATTTGAAATAGCTCAATAGGAATTCCATCACCTCCACTAGCTTTGTTCATAGTGATGCTTTCCAAGGCCCACTTGACTTCACATTCCAGGATGTCTGGCTCTAGATGAGTGATCACACCATCGTGATTATCTGGGTCGTAAAGATCTTTTTTGTACAGCTCTTCTGTGTGTTCTTGCCACCTCTTCTTAACTATCTTCTCCTTCTGTTAGAACCATACCATTTCTGTCCTTTATCGAGCCCATCTTTGCATGAAATGTTCCCTTGGTATCTCTAATTTTCTTGAAGAGATCTCTAGTCTTTCTCATTCTGTTTTTCCCTCTATTTCTTTGCACTGATTGCTGAAGAAAGCTTTCTTATCTCTTCTTGCTATTCTTTGGAACTCTGCATTCAGATGCTTAAATCTTTCCTTTTCTCCTTTGCTTTTCACTTCTCTTCTTTTCACAGCTATTTGTAAGGCCTCCTCAGACAGCCATTTTGCTTTTTTGCATTTCTTTTCCATGGGGATGGTCTTGATCCCTGTCTCCTGTACAATGTCACGAACCTCATTCCATAGTTCACAGGCACTCTATCAGATCTAGGCCCTTAAATCTATTTCTCACTTCCATTGTATAATCATAAGGGATTTGATTTAGGTCATACCTGAATGGTCTAGCTGTTTTCCCTGCTTTCTTCAATTTAAGTCTGAATTTGGTAGTAAGGACTTCATGATCTGAGCCATAGTCAGCTCCTGGTCTTGTTTTTGTTGACTGTATAGAGCTTCTCCATCTTTGGCTGCAAAGAATATAATCAATCTAATTTTGGTGTTGACCATCTGGTGATATCCATGTGTAGAGTCTTCTCTTGTGTTTTTGGAAGAGGGTGTTTCCTGTGAACTTCCTGATGTTCAAGCTGGTTTTAGAAAAGGCAGAGAAACCAGAGATCAAATTGCCAACATCCGCTGGATCATGGAAAAACCAAGAAAGTTCCAGAAAAACATCTATTTCTGCTTTATTGATTATGCCAAAGCCTTTGACTGTGTGGATCACAATCAACTGTGGAAAATTCTGAGAGAGCTGGGAATACCAGGCCACCTGACCTGCCTCTTGAGAAATCTGGATGCAGGTCAAGAAGCACCAGTTAGAACTGGACATGGAACAACAGACCGGTTCCAAATAGGAAAAGGAGTGCGTCAAGGCTATATATTGTCACCCTGCTTATTTAACTTCTATGCAGAGTACATCATGAGAAACGCTGGGCTGGAAGAAACACAAGCTGGAATCAAGATTGCCAGGAGAAATATCAATAACCTCAGATATGCAGATGACATGACCCTTATGGCAGAAAGTGAAGAGGAGCTAAAAAGCCTCTTGATGAAAGTGAAAGAGGAGAGTGGAAAAGTTGGCTTAAAGCTCAACATTCAGAAAACAAAGATCATGGCATCCGGTCCCATCACTTCATGGGAAATAGATGGGGAAACAGTGGAAACAGTGTCAGACTTTATTTTTTGGGCTCCAAAATCACTGCAGATGGTGACTGCAGCCATGAAATTAAAAGACGCTTACTCCTTGGAAGGAAAGTTATGACCAACCTAGATAGCATACTCAAAAGCAGAGACATTACTTTGCCGACTAAGGTCCGTCTAGTCAAGGCTATGGTTTTTCCTGTGGTCATGTATGGATGTGAGAGTTGGACTGTGAAGCAGGCTGAGCACCGAAGAATTGATGCTTTTGAGCTGTGGTGTTGGAGAAGACTCTTGAGAGTCCCTTGGACTGCGAGGAGATCAACCAGTCCATTCTGAAGGAGATCAGCCCTGGGATTTCTTTGGAAGGAATGATGCTAAAGCTGAAAATCCAATACTTTGGCCACCTCATGCGAAGAATTGACTCATTGGAAAAGACTTTGGTGCTGGGAGGGATTGGGAGCAGGAGGAGAAGGGGACGACAGAGGATGAGATGGCTGGATGGTATCACTGACTTGATGGATTTTAGTCTGAGTGAACTCTGGGAGTTAGTGATAGACAGGGAGGCCTGGCATGCTGCAATTCATGGGGTCGCAAAGAGTTGGACACGACTGAGCGACTGAGCTGAACTGAACCTTAAATTGGCTGAACCTTGTAACTACAAAGTAAAGGTGATGTGGCTTCAGAGATTGGACAAGCTGGGTCTAAGAATCCAGTTCTTACTCAGATTTTCCAGATGCTCTTAGGAAGCTTTGAAGAAGTCAGTTGACAGCTTGGAGTGTCAGCACAGCTGGCTACGGATTCTCCGAACTTCCATCTACCATAGTGTACTGGAAGGGTAGGACATGCCCAAAGCTCTGGTTCTCTGAACGGTAAAACCAGAGAAAGCAGTGGGGCCTCTGCTTCATGGAGTCTCTCGTCTAGGAAGGGAGACTGGTGATCTGCAGCTAAATACACACATAAATGCGTACTTACCGATTGAAAAGGTGGTGTCAAACTGGAGACAGAATAATGATGGAGAGCAAGGAGGGAGCTGTACATACGTGGTCAGGGAGGAAAGCCTGAGGATGCATCACTGAAGTAAAAAGGTAGGACAATGGAGGAAAAGCAAGTTCGAGGTCTCGAGGGCAGGTAGCGGTTAAGGTCATGTCTCAAAGACAGCAAGATTATGTCCAGGACACAAAAGGAGTTCCTTGTGGCTGGAAGAGGGGACACAAAGCAGGAGGGGGCTCAAAATGAAGTCTGAGATAGTAACCCTCATTCTTTGGGACTGTGAAGCCAGTGCTGCTGTATTTGTGCTCTGCACATGGGCTGCAGGTCTGCAAACTATTGGCTACTGTCTGTGATCAGAAAAAGAGCTGTGCACACAGAAATCAACTATGCTACCTAGGATGCTTTTTAAGTACGCTTATACACACACGCATGTAGCAAAGACTTTCTCAGTAAAAGGAGTGGGCAGCTTGATACTGATGTTCTGATGTAAATTCCTTACCTGGATGAGGACTGATACTTTGAGCATATGATGGACAAACACTGAAGGACCTTCAGTGCACATGAATGTGTATGTGGTGGTGAGGGAGTTGGTGGGAGGATGTTATGGTGTGACTGAATTCACTTTTCCAAAATCATTTCTATGACTATCGAATAGAGAGTAGAGTGGGAAGAAGCAGGCGAAGAGCGAGTCAGGACCAGTGGTCTAGGGAAGAGATGGCAATGGGCCTGCACCAAGGTGGTGGCAATAGAAGTGGAGGATTAGTGGGCTGATCACTGACTTTTTGGAGACAGAATCAATAGGATTTTCTCCTGCATTGGAGGATGGGGAATTAAGAGGATCCTTTACACTTGACCTCCATGTTTCTGCTCTCAACAGCCCTTTGAATATTCATGCCATTGATTGAGATAGTGACAGTTGAGGAGGAACGAGTTTAGAATAGGGCAGATGGTATATTCGGATATTAATAGTGGTAGTTCTAATAGTGGAGTTTTTTGGAAAAAAAATAGCCTTTATGAAATCTTCAAATTAATAAATAATAGCACAGTCCACTTTTTTTTTCTCCTAAAAATGCCTCTTTTGAGTTTTTATGTCCTCGGCAGTGGAAGCGTGGAGTCATAGCTACTGAACCACCAGGGAATTCCCATGAAATGCTTCTTTTGAGAGCAAAGAAAAGAAAGATAAAAAGTTGTGTTGAGATATGGATGTTGGGAGTGGGTTAGGTTCATTCATCAGCTGAGGGATCTTTTCAGCATAAGTGATTTAGCTCTCTGACTCAGCCAAGTTATATAGCTGCCATGATCTTGAAGAGAGCTTCTGAATGGTTGAAATTATAAATGTTATACCCACGAATACCAAGGGGTGTGTCCAGGGTGAGGAATAAGTTTCATCTGAACTGTCAACTCTGATTAATTTTTAGTGAATGCTCAGAAAGCCCTTGTGGAGGCCACATCTGGATTGAGTGAAAAGGCTGCTGCCATCGATTTTTCAGTGTGTACCTTGGATGCAAGAGGAACCGTGGCAGCAGACAGGCCAAGTGTCTGCCGACCCTCTGCAGCCTTCAGGTATAGAAAATGAATTGGATAAATGTCTCAACGTGTGTGGCGCTAGATATATGGTTCCCAAACCTGCAAAATGGAACAAACACTAAACTTTGAAGAGGACTGTCTATGTGATTAAGCTTTGGGATGGATTCCAAGAACTGGAATACAATGTTGGAACTGTTCCTTCCTTTGACCATGATACTGGAACCAAAGCTCACTGATAGTCACTAAAACGCCCTCTGGGTTATTAATGCAGTTTTGCTCTGGGATCCATTAGAGATACACAAACAGCCTGATAAAGAGTGGGCAAGTTCCACAGGTCTGCCAGGGCTAATTGCCATGGAGTCAAATTATATGGCTGCACTTGGTGATACAGTGGACCATTCTCAACTTCTCCCATTTCATTCTAAATGCACGAAGACTGTCTTGCTTTCTGTTTACTCATTTCAGTTTAATTTGGCTCTATCATCCCTTCCACTACCTCTGAACCTTTCCCAGCAAGTGATGGCTTTCTCTCCCCTACCCCAAAGAAGATTCCGGTGACTGTGTAAACTATTTTGGGTTGCCAGAGAAACAGAAGACTAGTTTCGATTCATCAGAGAGTGGCAACATTTTGATGGAAACTTGGGTAGGGTGCTGCCGACCTCTGCTCAGGTTGTACAGATAGGAAGTCTGATGTGTGATTATTAGAGTTGGCTATCCAAGGACTCTGCCATGACTTCATCAGTAATAATGATAATAATTTTCATGCGAAACAGAAGGGACATAATGATTTGAGGAAGTTGCTAGAACAAATTGCATTAGTTTTAGGGCCAAAATTCATGAACAGCTTCATTTTTCTAGTGGAGAGAAGACCCTAGTAATTTTTATAATTTAGATACATTTGTCAAGGAGCTACCAAATCCACTTGACATGAGAAAGAATGAGTCAAATTTTTTAAAAAATTACTTTTAATTTACTCTGGGATGTTTGCTATGGGAGTGAAAACTTAATTGAGATAACAAGTGAATGCTTGTTTATTTGTTAATATTTGGGTAGACTCATAGAGTTGGGGATGATTGAGGTCGTTCAGTCGACATAGTTTCGAAGACTGTATTCTTTATAATAGCACAACTTTCTTTTTTTTTTTTAAAGAAACTTTTTGTTCAAGTTCAGTGCAAAACAGGTAAAAGTGAAAGTGATTGTGTTGGCAATGATGTAGAGAGTTGAGAGCATGACCCACTTGGGTTTGTGCCTCCTGGGAAAAACCCATCTGGTTTTTCCATGAGATACCATTGTTCTAAGGACTCGATTTGAAAACTACTAATCTAATGCAGTGTCCTCATTTTATAAACAAGGAATAAGATGACTTACCCAGAACCGTACAGTTGGCTATTGGGTGGACCTGCTCCCCATACATATGATCTTTCCATTACATTATGCTTGGAGTGTCAGTGATGACCCCCCTGTTTCCTGAGCTCCCCTCTAATCCTTCCTATTGCTCTTGTCAACAGGGTTCTATTTATAATCTTATTCTTTCCTTGTTATTTAATAGACTTCATCCCCACCACTGCAATTCTTGTAACAGCCTAAAGAAAAACTTTTCTGACTCCATGTACACATGAGAGTGCAGTGAGGAACAGCGGGTGTGACTTCCTCGATGGCCGCTGCTCCCGAGTGTGCGCTGTGAGCAAGGGTACAAGTCCATGATGAATAGTGGGTGGGAGGGGAGCAGGGAAGTGCAGACTGTCTAGTCATCCTGTTTTGCACTCTCCTGCCATGTGACAGAAGAGAGTGATGAGAAACTCTCTGCAGGTCTTGGGTTGTTTGAATGCTGCTCTCTTTCCCAGAACTGGCATTTTGTGTGGCCTCTGATAAATGTTAAATTCTTATATCCTATTTTGTGAGATTTTAAATCATGTACAGTTAATGAGCAGACTATTACAAAGCATAATAGTGTCTATCACCTGAATAAAAGAAGCAGTGTTAATTTTATGTGGACTTGTATTTCTAAGGCACTGATTTTTGGAGGTAGATATGGTTTTGAATTTCTCATCCATTTTTTTTCTTATAATGAGGAAGGTGATGTTCAAAGTGGTGAAGAGCTGTGTCTGTGATGAGTCAGCTAGTGTGAGGCACGGAAACTCAAACTCAAACTCAGTCCTCCTCACTCAAGACCCATTGCTCATCCCACTGTTTGGTTTGATTTGATTGAAAAAAATATGCATCCTCCCATACAAAATATCCATGTGAGAAAGAGGGAGATTTTCCTATTTCTTTGATGGGGAAGGGTAGACAATAAAGACCCTCTAAGTGCTGAAGCCTATACCACATTTACAGGAAATCTGCTTTCTAAAATCATTGTTTGCCAACTCCTTTGGTCATTTTAAAAAATTTTTTTAATTGCAGAAGGAAATGGCAACCAACTCCATTATTCTTGCCTGGAGAATCCCATGGACAGAGGAGTCTGACAGGCTACAGTCCATGGGGTCACAAGAGTTGGACATGACTTAGCAACTAAACCACTACCACCATGGGCAATAATATCTTTTGGAGAGATGGAGTAATCTATATATGACAATAATGAAAGGGAGAAGCCTTCACTGTATTAGCTTTGTCCTTAAAGAATAAATAATCGTTATTTTTCCTATCTTTGAAAGCAGTCAATTAGAGATTAAGAGTTTGGGCTCTGGAGCTGGACTGCCTGGGTCTGGATTCCAGCCTTGCTTTTTAAAAAATTTCTTGGCTGTAGCACATGGCCCTCGGGGTCCTAGTTCCCTGATCAGGAATCAATCCCATGCCCCTGGCATTGGAAACACAGAGTCTCAACCACTGGCCTGCCAGGGAAGTCTATAGGCTTGCTTTTTACTGGTTGCCTGACCTTCATTGAGTTAGTTAACCTCATTGTGGCTGGTATTTTTTTGCATTTGTAGAGTAGGTGAATAAGAGTAAATACTTCAGAATGTTCTGAAGATTAAATGTGTAAATATATGCAGCTGATAGAATAGTCTAGCATCTATTAATAGTAAGCACTTAATAAATATTAATATTATTATTCCTATATGGATTAAAGGCACCCTCTAAATCCAGATGCACATCAAACTTACAATTGTTTGAAACTGGATGTGGTAAGTATTTGTTGTTTGAAGCAGCTACAGCTTGAAATAATTTGTTATGCAGATGTAGATAACCATACATCAACCATGATTAAACGTCAGCACCAATAAACATGTAGACAGTCTAGACAGAGCACGTCTGATGTCTAATTCTTGTTTTTTTATGTACTTGTTCAATATGCATTTAAACTATGCTAGGCTTTGTGGACACAAAAGTTATAAATAATTTTTTAAAAAGACACTGTCCTTGCCTTCTCAGAAAAAGAAGCTTGAAAAATTTGTGGCAGATGTATTTATGCAAGTAATTTATTGTAAACTGTGGCTTGTTAATTGTTTAATTTGAATAATTTGTTAAATATGTAGTTAAGTATCTTTATAAGACAAGCAAACAAACCAGTCCTTCTGATTGCTGTGGATTCCAACAGCCATCTCTTTCTACGTTCGGAAGCTTTTAGACATTGTCAACCACCGATAGCCTCTTTTGGGATGACTTGGCTTGTTAGGGTCTTCCCTGGTAGCTCAGTTGGTAAAGAATCCGCCTGCAATGCAGGAGATACCAGTTTGATTCCTGGGTTGGGAAGATCACTGGAGAAGGGATAGGCTACCCACTCCAGTATTCTTGGCCTTCCCTGGTGGCTCAGCTGGTAAAGAATCTGCCTGCAATATGGGAGACCTGGGTTTGATCCCTGGGTTTGGAAGGTCCCTTGGAGAAGGGAAAGGCTACCCACTCCAGTGCTCTGGCCTGGAGAATTCCATGGACTGTATAGTCCATGGGGTCGCAAAGAGTCATACAGGACTGAGCGACTTTCACTTTCTTTCACTTTTTGCTTGTTAGAGACCAGAGCTGGTGGAAGGTCTGTTTTCTGGACTTCATTCTCTCATGCTTTCTTGAGTGTAATTAACGTGGCACATCCCGAGTCAGGTGAACTGGGGGTGGGAGGAGGAGGGTGAGGACAAAAACCTGAGTAAGATGTGGTGTCAACCCTCAGAGGGCTAGGCAGTGAGAGGTGGGGTAGGGTGGGGATGGAAATAAGCAGGGAACGGTCTTGCCTTCAGAGAGCCCATTGTCTGAGCGAGTCAGTAAACAAGCAGTGACAGAGCGCTGAGAATCCTGCAGAGTGCTGAGGGGGCATGGGAGAGGAAGTGACTGGGGCAGCCTGAGGGGACCGAGGAAGGCTCAGACAGGAAGTGGTATACAGAGTGGGTCAAAGGATGACTCACGGTTGAATGGAAGAGAGGGTGAGTTTTAAGGCAGGGAAAGCTGCATGTCCAAAGGCACGGAGGCAAGATTCACCAAGCGGTCAGTATTAGGGCACTGCCTAGCTTCAGTGACATGTCATTGCCCACGCTCTCAGCTCAGCCAGCAGAGTCTGGTATGAGCCAGTTCCTGTCCACCTTCGCAGGCTGTTTCTACTTCATAACCACTAACCACATTAGCTCCTTTTATAAAGATTTACATTGTTGTGTTACTTTCAGGTGTACAGCAAAGTGAATCGGTTAAACATATTTGTATATCCACTCTTTTTTAGATTCTTTTCCCATATAGGCCATTACAGAGCATTGAGTAGAGTTTTCTGTTCTCTGCAGCAGGTTCTTATTGGTTGTCTATTTTCACAGTGTGTATATGTCAATCCCAATCTCCCAATCTTTCCGCGCCACCCCCCCCCCCCGCCACGCCCTGCCCGATAATCATGTTTGTTTTCTACATCTGTAACTCTATTTCTGTTTTGTAGGTAAGTTCATTTGTACCCTTTTTGTAGATTCCATATATAAGCAATATCATATGATGTTTATTTTCCTCTCTGTGTCTGACTTACTTCACTCAGTATGACAATCTCTACAGCTATCCATGTTGCTGCAAATGCATTATTTCATCCTTTTTTATGACTGAGTAGTATTCCATTGTGGAGAAGGCAATGGCACCCCACTCCAGTACTCTTGCCTGGAAAATCCCATGGATGGAGGAGCCTGGTGGGCTGCAGTCCATGGGGTCACGAAGAGTCGGACACGACTGAGCGACTTCCCTTTCACTTTTCACTTTCATGCACTGGAGAGGGAGGTGGCAACCCACTCCAGTGTTCTTGCCTGGAGAATCCTAGGGACGGGGGAGCCTGGTGGGCTTCTGTCTATGGGGTCGCACAGAGTTGGACACAACTGAAGTGACTTAGCAGCAGCAGCAGTGTTTCATTGTATATATTAGCACACCTTCTTTATCCATTCCTCTGTTGGTGGATATTTAGGTTGCTTGCATGTCCTGGATATTGTGAATAGTGCTCCAGTTAACACTGGGGTGCATGTCCCTGGATCATCATAAGCATGATCACTTCAGAGGTGCTGCCCTTTAGGTTTTTCTCTACTTTACCTGTGTCTTTAGGTTTTTCTCTACTTTACCTGTGTCTTTATAGGTAGTCTCTTAATCTCCCTTTAACTTTTCTATGACAGTCTGTTTCCTGCCAGGATTTGGAGAGATAGTAGAGGCCTGGGCAGAGAAGGTGATGGCACCCCACTCCAGTATTCTTGCTTGGAAAATCCCATGGATGGAGGAGCCTGGTAGGCTGCAGTCCATGGGATCGCAAAGTCGGACACAACTGAGCAACTTCACTTTCACATTTCACTCTCATGCATTGGAGAAGGAAATGGCAACTCACTCCAGTGTTCTTGCCTGGAGAATCCCAGGGACGGAGGAGCCTGGTGGGCTGCCGTCTCTAGGGTCACACAGAGTCAGACACGACTGAAGCGACTTAGCAGCAGCAGCAGCAGCAGCAGAGGTCTGGGGACCAAGTTAGGAAAGGGCTTGCATGCATGTAAGCAGCTTGGATCATGTTCATTTGGAAATGGAGAACTATCAAAGATAGATCTTTACGTAGGGGTATGAGATAACCCGAGGAGTAGTTAACACATGGGATCAGGATAGATCATATTCTTTACACTTTAGATAGTACACTCTATTGGTGAAGAATGAGTATGACCTGCTAACATATGCATGTCTGTTTATTTGTAAGTTATATCCATGCATTAGTTTTTATTGAAATATAGTTGATTTATAAGATTATATAAATTTCAAGTATATAGGAAAGTGATTCTATTTCAGTTCAGTTCAGTTCAGTCACTCAGTTGTGTCTGACTCTTTGCGACCCCATGAGTCGCAGCACGCCAGGCCTCCCTGTCTATCACCAACTCCCGGAGTTCACTCAAGCTCACGTCCATTGAGTCGGTGATACCATCCAGCCATCTCATCCTCTGTCATCCCCTTTTCCTCCTGCCCCCAATCTCTCCCAGCATCAGAGTCTTTTCCAATGAGTCAATTCTTCGCATGAGTTGCCCAAAGTACTGGAGTTTCAGCTTTAGCATCATTCCTTCCAAAGAACACCCAGGGCTGATCTCCTTTAGAATGGACTGGTTGGATCTCCTTGCAGTCCAAGGGACTCTCAAGAGTCTTCTCCAACACCACAGTTCAAAAGCATCAATTCTTTGGCGCTCAGCTTTCTTCACAGTCCAACTCTCACATCCATACATGACCACAGGAAAAACCATAGCCTTGACTAGAAGGACCTTTGTTGGCAAAGTAATGTCTCTGCTTTTGAATATGCTATCTAGGTTGGTCATAACTTTCCTTCCAAGGAGTAAGCGTCTTTTAATTTCATGGCTGCAGTCACCATCTGCAGTGATTTTGGAGCCCAAAAAATAAAGTCTGACACTGTTTCCACTGTTTCCCCATCTATTTCCCATGAAGTGATGGGACCAGATGCCATGATCTCCGTTTTCTGAATGTTGAGCTTTAAGCCAACTTTTTCACTCTTCTCTTGCACTTTCATCAAGAGGCTTTTGAGTTCCTCTTCACTTTCTGCCATAAGGGTGGTGTCATCTGCGTATTTGAGGTCATTGATATTTCTCCCGGCAATCTTGATTCCAGCTTGTGCTTCTTCCAGCCCAGCGTTTCTCATGATGTACCCTGCATATAAGTTAAATAAGCAGGGTGACAATATATAGCCTTGATGTACTCCTTTTCCTATTTGGAACCAGTCTGTTGTTCCATGTCCAGTTCTAACTGGTGCTTCCTGACCTGCATACAGATTTCTCAAGAGGCAGGTCAGGTGGTCTGGTATTCCCATCTCTTTCAGAATTTTCCACAGTTGATTGTGATCCACACAGTCAAAGGCTTTGGCATAGTCAATAAAGCAGAAATAGATGTTTTTCTGGAATTCCCTTGGTTTTCCCATGATCCATCAAATGTTGGCAATTTGATCTCTGGTTCCTCTGCCTTTTCTAATACCAGCTTAAACATCTGGAAGTTCACGGTTCACATATTGCTAAAGCCTGGCTTGGAGAATTTTGAGCATTACTTTACTAGTGTGTGAGATGAGTGCAATTGTGTTGTAGTTTGAGCATTCTTTGGCATTGCCTTTCTCTGGGATTGTAATGAAAACTGACCTTTTCTAGTCCTGTGGCCACTGCTGAGTTTTCCAAATTTGCTGGCATATTGAGTGTAGCACTTTCACAGCATCATCTTTCAGGATTTGAGAGCTCAACTGGAATTCCATCTATTTATACATATAAAATATATATACTTACATATGTATATTTCAAATTACTTTCCATTAAATGTTATCATAAAATATTGAATATAGTTCCCTGTGCTATGAAATAAATCCTGTTGCTTATCTATTTTATGTATAGTAGTTTGTATATGTTAATCCCATACTCCTAATTTACTTGTCCCACCTCTCTTTCCCCTTTGGGAACCTTAAGTTTGCTTTCTACACCTGTGAGTCTGTTTCTGTTTTGTATATAGGTTCATTTGTATTATGTTTGAGATTTATATAAGTAATATCATGCAACATTTGTCTGTCTCTGTATGATTTATTTCACTTAGTATGATAATCTTCAGGTCCATCTATGTTCCTGCCATGCATTCTTCTACTAACAACTTTTGCATAATGTAAAATATAAAAGTTGGTATTAAAAGGAGCAAGATAAAATAAACTATATTTAAAATACTTCAAGTTGATTTTCAATTTTTATGTCACTAAAAACCATGCTATTTGTGTTTTGGTTGCTTCGTTTTTAAGGGTCTTGCTAAAATTGTAGCTAATGTTTCATTATACACTTAGAGTATCCTTCATTGTTGAAGATGGTGCATATAAATCCATTTTCCAAATAATCTTGATAACTTCTGTTGGGTAGAGGTAGGCTAATCTCTTGTCAGATCTAGTTACAATTGTTTTGGACATGTAGTATGGTGACAAATCACTTCAACCAAGAGTAGTTTGTTAATTTAAAAAATTATTTTCCATATTTATAGCAAAGAAAACAAAGAAATTAGAATAGTAACAATTATTAAATAATTTGGCCCATTTTATTGACTACAGATGAATAATCAGGAATTTTAAGGTGCCATTTTAAACTCATACTCGGGGGGAAAAAAAGTACAGGAGCTTTTGATACATGATCTAAATAAAACTTCAGAACAATCTTGCAAAATCAGCATTATTTGTAGCTTTTTATCATGAGGAAACTTCTTAGAAACATGCAAAGATCAAGGAGCTTTCCCAGGAGCTAATAAATGTCAGAGAATTCTTCAATTAAACTCTGGTCTATGTGTGCCTGGAGAACTCGTCCCTTACCTACCTATAAAAAGCTGATAAAGAAAGGGGAAATTTGGGATGCTTTTATCAGATGGCCTTGATTTTCTCAGTAAAATAGAGGAAGAGGCTTAGTAGACTTAAAAGGCTGTGTTCAGATAAAACTGGTGTGAAATGTGATTAACTAGCTTGCAGACAGAGCCCCCTTAAAAGCTGCTCTCTTCACTCCCTTCCACATTAAAACCAAGAATCTGACACTCTCCATATAGCCAGTTCACTCATATTCCATCCTGGTTTCTCTGTGCTTCCTTCCTTCGCAGCTGGAGGGACCATGCTTGGCGCTTATAGTTACTGGTATAAGTGAGTAAGGACTTGGCCGGGGGAAAAAACAAAGAATGCACATTTCCTTTGCTTGTTATTTTTGGCGTATTGTTTCTGGGCCCAAGTTGCAAGATGTTAAGGTGCTTGTCAAAAAATGTGAAGGGTCCTTAGGGAGGAAGTGGCTGGAGGCCACTCATGACAACACTTGAAGGGGAAGGCCACCATTATAAGGTATAGAAACCTTGATGAGAAAGTCTGTTTTGATAGCTGGGCAGGTGATGTTAGCATAATTCCTATGGTGCTTGGGCACCATCTTATCTGTATAATCTCTTGAGTCTGACAAGTCTGTGTCCTCTTTAACAGAGCCCAGCACTCTGAAAATTCATGATCATTGAAAGGGTTGGGGGCCTGGGGATATCCTAGTACAGGTGATAAGAGAAGATAGCCTAGATTTAGAGTAAGCAGTAAGCTGCAAACTTGGATGAACTTTAGAAGGACAACCACAGGGCTGAGGACTAGACCAAAGAGTCAACCAGAAGGGAACAGGATAATTGCTGACTTATACACGGAAAAGCGAAAAGTGAAGTCACTCAGTCGTGTCCGACTCTTTGTGACCACATGGTCTGTAGCCTACCAGGCTCCTCTGTCCATGGCATTTTCCAGGCAAGAGTACTGGAGTGGGGTGCCATTGCCTTCTCCAGGAGATCTTCCTGACCCAGGGATCGAACCCAGGTCTCCCGCATTGTAGGCAGACACTTTTACCGTCTGAGCCACCAGGGAAGTCCTCTGCGTGGAAAGAGCCCTTCTAAAGTCCCAGCTCGTTAAACCCTGGGTTTTCTACATGCTGTTCTGTGCACCTCCAGAGAAGGTGAGTGGAGAAACAAGTCACTTCAGTTCTTGATAAATACATTTTTTTCAAAGATTATAGTCTAAGGTGGGAGAGAAAACAAACAGAATTTTGTACCTGCAAAGTAATTCATAGTACTCCACTGGGATGCCATGGGAAATTTAAAAGCATTGTGTTAAGTGCATGAAAAGGTAGCACTTTTGATATCCTTCCCATTATTTCTGACTGAATAGGTCAAGCAGTTCCCATTGTTGAACCCTGGACATTTATTGTGGCTTGGGCAATTTTGGAAGGTGTTAAGATGCTTTAATAAGCACACAGAATATAATGTTTCTGCTGGGGCACACACTTGTGGTTCTCCACGCACAAAGGCACACTCCCAGCCTTTGCTATCTTCTGCGATTAACTTGCTGGCAATAAAGAGTGCATCTCCAGGCCTTGCATTTGGTGGGGGAGGAGGATGGTGGGGGAGTGGGTGGTGGTGGGAATGAGGCGGGCTAACTCATTTACCCTGAGTTGTTAAATGCTGTTGGAAAAACTCACTAAACCTTGAGACCTGTCTGCTCTTTCCTATACTGAGTCCTCACTAAAGCTAAGTATCATTTATCTGTTTAATGCTTGTTGATTCCTTCTTCTATTTCTTGGTGGCCACCGTAAGACTTGAGTGTTCAACTCAACAATGCATTCCTTACGTTTTCTTATCTCTTCCTCCACCCCATTTATCACACATTGCTGTCCTCCTCCTCTCATAGAAATGGCACACCAACCTGTTTTCCTGAAGATTGTTTTGATTTAGCTTGTTTATTCTTCCCTCAAAATCTTCTGCTTTCTCTCTCTTCTATTTGGTGTCTCTTCTTTCCTCTTTGCCTGGATTCATGGTCACGTGCGTGCTTACTAAGTCACTTCGGTCATGTTGGATTCCTTGGTACCCTATGGACTATGGCCCACCAGGCTCCTCTGTCCATGGGATTCTTGCCTGGAGAACCCAACTCCAGTGGGTTGCCATGCCCTCCTCCAGGGGATCTCCCTGACCCAGGGATCAAAACCAATGTCTTTTACGTCTGCTGCATTGGCAGGTGGGTTCTTCACCACCAGTGCCACCTGGGAAGCCCATTCATGGCCACATCCTTTGCTTACCCCAGATCTTTTCCTGCTGATATTAATTCCTCTAGGTAGGTGTGTGCTTATGTCTTCTGTTTTCCTCATAATACCTGTTTCCTCTTGAAGTTTTAGTTCTTTTTCTCAAGAGGCCAGCTGAACTCATAGCAGTGGAAGTAACCATAACTGCTAAGGTTTCCAAAAAGCATTTCTTTTATACTTACCCTTTCTGTTTCATGACTCATGACTCTTTTTAACCTCTTCCATTCTTTACCACCACATGTGGAATGGTTGAAGGACAGAGGGATGCTTAGTTTGGAGAAGACTCCAGTTTGCCATGTAACTTGTGTTCAGATCCATAAGGTCTCTGAGATGAGGGATGGATTACTTTTCTTATAAGCATTAAATGGCGAATTTGAATCAAAAGGTAAAAGCTACAATGAGGTAAAATTTTAATATAAATCAGGGTGAATTTTATTATCTCTGGAATTACCCAGAGATGAAGTGGATTGCCATGAGTAATAGCAAGGTTCCTGCTGCTGGAGGTATTCAGACTCAGGTTAGGTTGTTGTAGCAATGATTCAAACATCAGATGAGCTCTTAGACCAGGGTGCTTCTGAATCCTGAGACATCCAGGCCTTCACTGTGTTCATGATATGTTTATCTTTCTGTTTTGTGTACATACAAAAATAATAATGATTATTATGAATAATTTAAAAAAATACAAAGCATACAAATGTCTATGTCCTCCTCCTTCTTGTCCATTCTCTCCCATTCACCAAGTCATCACTGCTAACAGTTTGGTGAGGATTGTTAGATAGATATGTAAACATCTTTCTACCTACCTGTATATGCACCTTTACCAAAATAGGCTTGTACTATATCTAACACATCCCAACTTTTTGTTTGTTGTGGAAAATGGAGGGCTGCCTTCAGGATCAGTATATAGTTCTCCCTCTCTGTTTTGATGGCTATATAGAATTCAGTAGTGTAAACAGGGCTCAGCAAGCATTTTCTTTTAAAGATCAGAGAGTAAATATTTTGGATGTGGTCCCTACAGTCTCTGCCCTAACTGCTCAACACTGCGGTGTAGCGTGAAAGTAGCCACGGATAACACATAAATGAATGGATATGCCTGTGTTCCAATAAAACCTAACTTTTTTATGCTAAAATTTGAACATTGTGTAATTTTCACATGTGATGAAATACCATCCTTCTGATATTTTCTACCACTTAAAAATATAAAAGCCATTCTTATTAGTTTGAGACTGCACAAAGACAGGAAGCAGGCAGGATTTGGCCATGGGATGTAATTTGACAAACCCTGGTGTAAACGGTTAGGGAGGATTACTTATTCTTCACATTTTGTGCCCTTTCATGTGGGCTGAAGCTTCCCTGGTGACTCAGATGGTAAAGCGTCTGCCTACAATGTGGGAGACCCAGGTTTGATCTCCAAAATCAAACTGGAGAAGGAAAATCCCCTGGAGAAGGAAATGGCAACCCACTCCAGTATTCTTGCCTGGAAAATCCTGTGCACGGAGGATCCTGGTAGGCTACAGTCCAGGGAGTCGCAAAGAGTCGGACACGACTGAGCGACTTCACTTTCACTCTATGTGGGCTGAACTCTGTTAGTATAAGAACTTGCTTTCTCTATGCCCTCACTGACTCTACCCTTGGGAAAGGAAATAGTGACTTGAAATGATTGGTGAGGTTGCAGGAGAATGTGGACATGCCCCTTTTCTCTTTTCTTTCTCTTTGGGAACCAGCTGCCTGCAGGGAGCATACACTGGCCATGAGATGGCCTCCCTGGACCAGCATGGCACAGGGGACAGTCTGTCTAATTCCGTGCCGTAGTATGAGAAAGTCCACCTGCCTTTCTTATTCAGATGTAAGCCACTTCATTCAATATCAACTTCATCAATAATAAAAATAAAATTTTGGTCTCTAATTGTTATACTCATTTGCCTTATTTTTCAGTTGATTTAGGCTACTTATCTGATAATATCTAACAACATCAACTTGGATTTACATAATTTATTTAGCCATTCCTCACTTTTTCATTTTTAATACTTTCTACTCCTTTAGTTAAGCAATCATGATCAAATCTATGGATTAATTTTGTATTCCTTCTTGTTTCTCATGCCATCTAGAAGGCCCTTGTCTTATGTGTCTCTCTTTGAAAACTCTCATAGATATCTCTAGAGATGATCTATACAGTCTTTGTACCCTGTCTTTTTCCTCTTCTAGTTTTATAGCCTTCTTCTACCAGCTTAATATTCCTACAAAATGACTTTGAGATGTCAGATATGTCATGTATATCAATCTCTAGTGAATCTCCATCAATAAGCAAATAAAGAATAATTCCATAGATGATAGTCAAAGTTTTCTGCATTTGAACATTGCTTATTATTTAGTTTGTCTTTTCTTATTTTGCCGAAGTATTATTACATGTAAAATGGTTATAATAGTACCTGGCATATTGTAAACACCCAACACGTCAGCTCCATTAGTCCATTGCACTTACTGTCATCACTTTACAATCAGAGTGTCAACTCACTGTTTCCTATACAACTTGCTTTTACTTGTATTTCCCCATTTATTCAAGTCATCAGGTCATTTTCACGTCATCGGCTCTACCAGTTGAAATCTTATCCAGTCTCTGAAACCTGCCTGGTGAACTTCTTCTTTGTGCATTATAATCTTACATTTTTAGAAATCTTAATTCAGCCGATGAGCTCAATAATGATAAGTTTTACAGAGAACTGTTTGAAGGCCTTGGGACCCGCAAGATCACAGTTATGTCTAGAAATTTCCATGTGAGCAAAAACTTGCTACACAGTGTCTGATGGTAAACTTTATGTGTCAACTTGACAGGGCTAAGAGATGCTCAGATAGCTGGTAAACATTGTTTCAGGGGGTGATAGTGAGGATATCTTTGGAAGAGATGAGCGTTTGAGTCAGCAGAGGGAGTAAAGAAGGTCACCTTTGCCAATGCAGGTGGGCATCCGTCATCTAATCCACTGAGGCCCTGAACAGAACAGAAAGGCAGTGAATTCACTCTCTTTGCTTCAGCTGAGATATTCATCTTCTCCCACTCTCAGATATTGTTTCTCCTGATGCTGGGGCGTTTGAACTCAGACGGGAATTCAGCTATCAGCTTTCCCAATTCTCCAGCCTTCAGACTTGGATCAAATGACACCACCAGCTTTCCTGACCCTCCAGGTAGCAGACAGCAAATCATGGGACTTCTTGGATCCCATAATGGCAGCATGTGTGTTTATTCAAAACTCTATTATTACTTGAGAGCTGGCGCTTAAGAACTGCCCTATTATAAGCAGAGTGGGCTCCTGCCTGCTGAGATAGCCATCAGGCAGTGGAAGTCAGCATATTTCTCTAGGCGTCCTTCTAGGTTTGTGGTCTTGAGTGAATGAAGTCTTTGATGTGTCCTGAGAATTCCAAGCACATTATAGGAATCTTCTGGATATCACAAGTGATTTGCTGTTTCAATGTCTGGCAATCTCCCCTGAGGACTCTACTGAAGTACTTCAAACAAGGCATAATTGTGGCTCATTGTGGCTTCTACAGTGTATGAAGATCAATAGTGAGAACATTAAGAAGGCGTTTCTTCTGGTGGGAGAAATCTAAAGGCAGAACAACAGGCACAGAAAGAACTCTCATTGATTACACGCCAGTTATGTACCAGGCACAGTGCCCAGCAGTTTCATACCCCTTGTCTAATTTAATGAGCTTAATCATGGCAGGTACTTTGTGAAGAAGTCATCGTAGACCCATTTTGCAGATGAGGGAATTAAAGAAAAGTGAAGCTTCTAGGGTGAAGTGCTTCATTCAGTATCATGTAGTATATTAGTTATCTTTTGACACACTAATGCTACAGACACGACTGAGCGACTGAACTGAACTGAACTGAATGCTACATAGAAATGACTGCAAAGCCTATCCTTAAAATAGCAACTGGTTAATTAGTTCACGGGTCTGCAGGTTGGTGATTTAGCTGGGAAGTTCTTTCAGTCTGCACTGGGCTCATTACATGTCTGGGAGGCAGCTGACTATCAGCAGATTAGAGTTGCTTTGACTGGGATGATTAGAAGGCCTTAGCTATGCTCCACTTGTCTCTCATCATCCAGTAGGCTAACCCTGGCATGTGCTCATGCCAAAGGCAGAGGACAAGAGCACAACCTGAAACATGCAAGCGCCTTTTTAACCCTCTGCGTACAACATATCTGGTAACAACCTATCGAAAGAAAGTCACCTGGCTATGACCAGCATCAGAATTTGGGGGATTAATGTAATCAGTCTATCAACTTGGCTAGTAAATGTCAACTAAGATTTAAATCCGAAGGTCTGGCAGGTCAATTTTTGTGTACCATGAAACTTTGTTAGAAAGTGCTCCATTTTAATTGATCCTAGGAATTGTCATCACTGGTTTCAAAGAAGGTGCATTTATTTAATCCTCTGCATCTTTGTATTGTTTCCAGTTCACCTTCTGACTCAAGATGGATTTGACTTAATTCACTTAATTTTATGTTTTACTTCGTAAAGAAGGAGGTGGTAAGCAGAGAAGAATTCCAATGCTATTGCTACTGATAGGAATCCTACTCAATGACCACTGGACTCTACAAACCTCTGTGAAGGGTGATTCTGCATGTGTACAGCTTTATCTTTTCACTGTCATTTTGATATTTCCAAGAAGAGATGGATGCAATGAGATGACTGTTGCTAATTTGCATCTAAAAGGAACTTTCCTTAGAGTGGGAGCTTTGCCCAAGAAGACTGCAAGTTCAACATAAAAGGTCAGAAATAGTTGTCCACCAGCCAGGATAGTGTAGCTAAGGAGTGCTGTAATTGTTCCCGATGCCCTGGGAAGCCTTGATTTAAGAATGCATTCTTCTTCTTCTTCTTTTTATAGAAGAGTTGTGACCAACTCTTTGTATCCTGGCAGGAGAAAAGAATAAGACTTGACCTCCTTTTGTTCTAACAAGAGTCCGCAACTGCCTCATTCCATTATCCCAACGTGTATCATCTGTCAATCGTCAACTCTCCTTCCAGGACAGAGCGGCATTCTTCTTGTGTTATCACTTTGCAATGTGGTGTCCTTTCTCATCTGGTTTTGGAATTTTAAGGGGGGGGAAAAAAAAGAGACCATGAAGAATGTGTAAGTTGGATGCTATTCATTCACTTATTTATAAATAAATGGAAACTGACAGACACCTCTTCAGAAAACGTTTACTGTGTGGACAAGTGTTGATGACATGGGCTGAAAGACACAGTCTGGAGCCACCAGGACCAGCTGCTCCTTCAGCAGTCGCCATTGTGCAGTCTTGCTTTCGTTTTGGCTTGGCACATGCATTTTCAGCCTGCCTTTACATTGTGTCTCCAGGATACTTTATCTCTGGCACTGTCTGCCAGAGACAATAGATGGGTCTTTTTACCAGGCCTGAAAGCTTGGGCTTTGTCTACTCTTGATCTCTGGTATTACCACTGCTTACATAATGGACCTTGCCTGGTGCCAACAGACGCATCTGCTGTTGGCCCAGTGACTTAGCTTCATGAAAATGGCACTCGATTTTCTGTTCTTCATGCTGCCATGCTCACATTTGCTAAACTGGACAAATGTTTTTGTTTCCAGTGGAGAAGAAACACTGCTTCTAGCTTAGCTAAGGAAGCAGTGGATTACGCTGTTGGATTTACACTAGATCTCAGATTGGCTCAATTCATAGATCCTGAATGATGCTTTCCTCAGCTACTCCAAGGGGTACCATTTAGAGGCGGTTAGGGAATTGATGGTTGGGCTCCTTGGGAATATGCTGCTCCCTGTATGGACTCTAAATTGTACAGGCCTGTTGCACAGTTACAACAGAGGAGTTAAGTCCTTGTCTATGAGTCAATCAGTTGATCAACCAACAAGCATCTATTTAACAGCTGCATGAATGTATGGCGCTGTGTTAGGCTCTGAGAATACAGAGGGGAATTGGTTACAATTCTTGCTTTAGAGGTTTATAGTTTGATTAAGAAAAATTATAATGCACACAAATTATACACACATACACAGTACGTACACATAAGGTACATAAATGCGTTCAGAGAGGGAGGAATTTTAATTTAATTAATTGATTTTTAAAATTACAATATAGTTGCTTTATAGGGTTGTGTTAGTTTTTGTTGTACAGCAAAGAGGGGATTTTAGAAAGAGAGATCATTGTGAGCTGATATGCTTGGGGAAGACATCTTGGGAGAAATGAAATTTAACCTAATATGAAAGACTAACTGATACGTTGAGGGTTGAGTGAACCCAGATGGATAAAAATACACAGTCATAAACAGAGCTATTCTCAGATGTACAGTGGTTGTTTTAGAAATGAAAACACCCTATGCCTTAGAGCATCATATTTTTAATCCACCGGACGCACAGTGTCATTTGTGTTTATTTGCTATATCCTCCAGAGATCATAATAAACTGAGGGGAGAGGGGAGAGGACTGACATTTATTAACCGCAGGAGTTTGCCAAGCACTATGCTTGCTATCTGCTTTTCATATGTTATCTCACTGAATTCTTCTGCAGTCTTGCCAGCCACTCATCACTTCTAGTTTCAGATGAAATGGAGGCATAGAAAGGCTAAATCTCATTCCCAGGTCTCCTGGTTGTCAAGTGACAGTCCTCTCCATTATTTGCACCCAGCCAGTAATTTACATGACTTTTAAGGTAGTCAAGCTGCTGCTGTGCTTAGTTGCTCACTCGTGTCTCAACTCTTTGGGACCCCACTGACTGCAGCCCCCCAGGCTCCTCTGGCCATGAGGATTCTCCAGGCAAGAATACCAGAGAAAGTTACCATGCTCTCCTCCAGGGGATCTTCCCAACCCAGGAATCAAACCCAGGTCTCCCACATTGCAGGCAAATTCTTTACTGGCTGAGCCACCAGGGAAGCCCAAGAATCCTGGAATAAGTAGCCTATCTCTTCTCCAGGGGATCTTCCTGACCTAGGAATTGAGCTGGAGTCTCCCGCATTGCTGGCAGGTTCTTTACCAGCTGAGCTACCAGGGAAGCCCAAAGTAGTCAAGAGAGTAGGGAAATTCAGTATCAATGCTTTTTTTCCTTAAAAAAATTTTGAAATGCTGCTTACTAGATAAATACATCTTGAACAATTATGAAAATGGATTAAAGTTAAAAAAATAACAGCAAAAAGAAATAAACTGAAACAGTTGATGAGAATCCTTTTGGGACACAAACATCATAGAGAATGGCACACGACACAGGTAGAACAAGGGGTGTGTGTGTTGTGTGTGCGTGTTTTGTTGGGGCTGTATTCTTCTGAACTGGGTGCACTCTGCATATTTAGGTATTCACGAACAGGGTCAATATCTGATATATTAGAATTTTGTTACAAAATGATGAACAGTTGCACTTGGACTCTCAAGGTTGACAGATGTTCTATGGTTAAAATATTGCTTTGGGAAAACCAGAATAGAAAACCACTGCACCTAAAATAATCAGCCACAAATATGAGGGAGAAAATGGAACATGGAGACTTGTGGCAAAGGAGCACATTGTATTTGAGCGGCAGTTCTCAGAATCTTTCCTGTGGTAGTACTCTGGCCGGGACAGTCTGTCTCCCTGGGGCTTCCTCTTGTAGAGTCTTGGCCCTTTCACACTCTTGACCTTGGGACCCCTCCTGTTCTAGTAAATGGAGCGATGAGGCTCCCGCACACCAACCCCCGGGGCAGTGGCTCAAGGGGCAGCAGACTAGGGAATGTAATGATGTTACTTTCACAAGCAATTGCTTGTAGACTGTAACTTTGCCTTGGGTCCTTTAGCTATTCTTGGTGCATTTCCAGAGGCATAGGCCCTCATAGTAAAGCCCCTTCCCTCCATGACCCCAGGCTGGAAACGCCATCTGCTCTCTGTGTGCTCTTGCATTTTGGGCTCTTAAAGGGACCAGAGTGAATAACCTGGGGCCTACAGCCTGGGCTGGGGAGAAGATGAGTTCATCTCATCTAGGCCACTCTCTCAAGAATTTGTCCTTTCATGGCTTGCTGAAAAGCAACTCAATATAATTGCCTTTTTCACCAGGACTACCGGCCTCTATCATCTATGGCAGGCTGTATTTTGCTGCAGGAAATGGTAAGACTTTTCTTTGAAAACTTTTTCATGGTGACATATGACACACAGAAAAATGCACTACACAAATTTATATCTTAACAAATTATGAGACGATACCACTGTAATGTCAGAAAGCAGTGAGGAACTAAAGAGCCTCTTGAGGAGGGTGCAAGAGGAGAGTGAAAAGGCTGGCTTTTCAACATTCAAAAAACGAAGATCATGACATCTGGCCCCATCACTTCTTGGCAAATAGATGGGGAAAAAGTGAAAGTAGTGACAGATTTTATTTTCTTGGACTCCAAAATCACTGTGGATGGTGACTGTAGCCATGAACTCAAAAGGTGCTTGCTTCTCCTTGAAGGAAAAGCTATGACAAACCTAGACAACATATTAAAGGCAAAGACATCACTTTGCCAACAGAGGTCTGTATAGTCAAAGCTATGGTTTTTCCAGTAGTCATGTACAAATGTGAGAGTTGGACCACAAAGAAGGCTGAGCGCCAAAGAATTGATGCTTTTGAATTGTGATGCTGGGGAAGACTCTTGAGAGCCCCTTGGACATCAAGAAGATCAATCCAGTCAATCCTAAAGGAAATCAGTCCTGAATATTCATTGAAAGGACTGATGCTAAAGCTGAAGTTCCAGTACGTTGGCCACCTGATGTGAAGAGCTGACTCACTGGAAAATACCCTGGTGCTGGAAAAGATTGAGGGTAACAGGAGAAGGGGACGACAGAGGATGAGATGGTTGGATGGCATCACCAACTTAATAGACATGAATCTGAGCAAGCTCTGGGAGATAGTGAAGGACAGGGAAG
This sequence comes from Capricornis sumatraensis, assembly GCF_032405125.1. Classification (NCBI taxonomy): domain Eukaryota; kingdom Metazoa; phylum Chordata; class Mammalia; order Artiodactyla; family Bovidae; genus Capricornis; species Capricornis sumatraensis. The sequence goes on along the minus strand of NC_091072.1, from coordinate 67,144,437 downwards.
CCTGGTGTGCTGCAGTCCATGGGGTTGCAAAGAGTTGGACACAGCTTAGTGACTTAAGAACAACAACAAATGAATTATAAAATGATTGCTCATATAATTGCTACTCAGGAAGGACACGGACATTGCCAGCACCTCAGAAGCTTGCTGAGCATTCCTTTCCAACACACCAACATCTTTTCTCTGAAGATAACCCTTGTTCCGACCTGGTTGATAATCATTTCCGTATGTGTGTGTGTGTGTGTGTGTGTGTGTTCTGATTGTTTCATCCATTAAGCCTTTGACCCTCTTCAGCTTAACAAAGAAAGACTCCATAATCAAATCTGAAATGCTGCATGAAAGAGACTTTGGTCTCGGACAAGGCTGGGGGCAAACCCCTGCTTTGCTGTTTCCTAGCTGTATGGCTTCAACAGGCTTCCTTGGTGGCTCAGTGGTAAAGAATCCACCCGCCAATGCAGGAGACACAGGTTTGATCCTTGGGTTGGGAAGATCCCCTGGAGGATGGCATGGCAACCCTCTCCAGTATTCTTGCCTGGAGAATCCCGTGGACAGTGGAGCCTGGAGGGCTACAGTCCATGGGGTCGCAAAGAGTCGGACATGATATAGCAATGGAGCATGCATGCATAGCTTCGACATAGGTCATGCGTGAGTCACAGATACTTCAGTTCGGTTTCCTTATTTATGCAATTGTGGTGACAGACCCTACAAACATGGCTGTTGTACCAGAAGCGAGGTAATACACAAAGCTACCTAACGTTGTCAGGTACTTGGGGGCTCCTCTTGCTCAAGGACAATGATGAGAGGTGCCTTCTGATGACACACATGAAGTCTTTCTTTGCTACTCCTGATCTCCATTAAAGATTCTACTTTTCATTCCCTGCCCTAGACAGGGCTTTCTGAGTTGTACAGTTTGGTCATTCACCATTCATTCATTCAGTGCACTGGGGTGAGTGCATGGAGGTATACAGTACCTGGCAAATAGTCCTCATGGAATAATGTTGGCTGAGTGAATGAATGAGTGAATGAGTCACGTCCCCTGGCCCCTTCTCTAAGACTTTATCATTTGGTAGAAACAGTACGACGTGCACAAAAATGACGAGAAAAACATTTGTGAAGAGGCTGTATGGAGAATGGTTAAGAGTGCCAGCCTAGGACTTCCCTGGTGGTCCAGTGGTTATGAACTTGCCTTGCAATGCAGGGGCACAGGTTTGATACCTGGTATGGGAGGATTACCCATGCTGCAGGGCAACTAAGCCCGTGTGCCACAACTACTGAAGCTCGTGTTCTGCAACGAGAAGCCACCACAAAGAGAAGCCTGAACATCCAACTAGAGAGTAGCTCCTGCTTGCTGCAACTAGAAAAAGCCCTTTTGCAACAACAAAGACCCAGTGCAGCCAAAAATAAATAAATGAAGTTTTTTTAAAAAGTACCAGCCCAACCACTCCACGTACTAATTGGGAACTGGGATGGTTTATTTAGCAGTCTCTGTTTAGTTTTTCCTCCTGTAAAATAGAGCTAACAACAGTAACTCCCTCAGAGACTTGTTGTGAAGGAGAAATGAGGAAAAATGGGTAAAGTGCTTAAGAAGAGAATGACACTTCATAAGTCTTAATTAAATGATTGTTGTCCTTGTTATCGTTATGAAGGGGTGATAAAATAGTATAAGAATTTGCAGAAGGGATGCAATAGAGGGATAATATCTAAGGGGGAATTTTTAGGAAGTTTTCAGGAGAAGATTTTATTTGTGCTGAGCTTTGAGCTGATGTAGGGTTTAGATTGAATGTCTTTTTTGTCTTACGGTGCTCAAAGGTGCTACTTGCTCCTCTGAGTTCTCCTTTCTCCACCTTCCACACCTGGACTCCTACCCATCTCTCAGTGTCATTTGCTCCAGGAAGACTCTCCTCAATCTACCTGACAAGGTTAAGACACTTGGTCTTAAGACACGTGGAGCCCTGCATGCTTGGTTGGTTTTTAGAGCATTGATTACAGTTCGTATATATAAATTTATTCATGGATGTATTCACTTAATTTCTAATTCCCCTATTAGATTGTTGATTCTTGAGCAAAGTGTTTGTGCCTTTGTTTTTCCCGGTGCTTCATCCCCAGCACCAGTATATACAATAGTAGACCCCAATAAATACTGAGCCTGGAGAGCACCCCAATAAATACTTGCTGAAAGATCTCATTTATAGAAATAGAAGTGGGGGAAGTCATTTTGGGAAGAGGGACAAATACACAGAGTGAAGAAATAAGAAGAATCATAGATGTTGTTTAATTAACCTGAAATTCATCTAAGTAATGTGCTAAGAAAGGGAATGCTTCCTTTCAGATAATACGCATTGCAGCTATAATTCCGCAGAGTCCCTGCCCCTACTGCTGTTTTGTAACCAACAAGAAAGTCTCAGGGGGAAGTGGGGGGGGTCAGTGGGGGTGGGCAGAGGAAGTAGAGCAGACCAAGGAGGGGCCATCTGGGAGCAAGCAAGTTGGTCTCTGTAAACCTTACTTTTGCTGAGGATGACCCAAATAAAGGACTGTGTGGTGCCTTAGGAATGGAAGTGTGAGTGACACGGTGGGGAGGCAGAGAGCCCGCAGACTGGGACCTTGGACTTAGGAGTCAGATGCTGTTCTCTAAGCCCATGTGGGCCTGCCCTGGTCCTGGCCACAAGAGCCTGGGGTCATGGTGAGGATAAAGAAGATGACAGACATAAGCCACTCAGCCCAGTGCCCAGCATTATGGGATCTGCCTCGTGGTTTCTAGCCACAATCACTGTTTCCACATTTCTCCTATTCTGTGATGTGCATTTCCTATTTCATTTTAATATGTCTAAACTCGGAACCAGACTTGCAATCTAAGTATACTTTTACTGTAACCTTTCCTTTTTATTTAATAAAGCTATCATTATACTGAAGGTAAATTCTAAGATCAATACCGTCTTAGAAGAGGATATTTAATTTTACTATTACATTTTATTTTCCTCAGAAAAATGACTTATATAGAGTTGAATCTTTTTTTTGGCAAGATCTTTTAAATAATTTTTATTATTTATTTTATTTTTGTCTGTGCTGGGTCTTTGTTGCTACACAAGCTTTTCCCTAGTTGAGGTGCCTGGGCTTCTCACTGCAGTGGTTTCTCTTGTTGCAGAGCATGGGTTTCAGAGCTCACACTCAATAGCTGTGGCACACAGGTTTAGTTGCTCCGCAACATATGGGATCTTCCTTGACCAGGGATCAAATCTGTGTTTCCTGCATTGGCAGGCGGATTGTATACTACTAAGCCACCAGGGAAGCCCCTTGAGTGGAATCTTAACTTGAGAGGAAAAAAGAGAAATGTTTAAAGTTGTCACGGAGAAGCATTACAAATGTTTCTTGTGCGTGCTCAGTCATGTCTGACTCTTTGTGACTCCATGGACTGTAGCCCACCAGGCTCCTCTGTCCATGGAGTTTTCCGGGCAAGAGTACTGGAGTGGGTTGCCATTTCCTCCTTCAGGGGATCTTCCCAACCCAGGGATCAAACTCATGTCTTTTGCATCTCCCGCACTGGCAAGCAGATTCTTTACCACTGAGCTACCTGGAAAGCCCATTAATATTTCTAGATATTTATAAAAGGAGACGATCTTGGGGAATCTTTCCAGAAACTGGCAGTTTGTGAGAATGGGCAGCTTTTGTTTCTGTCCTATTGAGTCACTTGTGTAATACTTTTTAAGAAACATAAGACATTACTCAACTAGTGAAGAACCCCATAGGATAAAATTCTAAATATAAGCACTCCTTTGCAAGAAGTTCAAAGTGATTAGCAGATAGTTTATAATAAACTCTTACAAAAAGCATGTGCAATGAGGACTGGGGTGGAGACAAGTAGAAATGTAGGACTCATTTCTACTTTTCTGTTTGAGGAGGCATTTAAGTAACTTCTCAAAGGCCAGAAAAATCAGGGACAAAGCTGGGAAGAAACCTAAGTTCTCTAATGCCAAACTTATTTTATTTGCTGAATACAGTTACTGTTTCATCAAGTATCTTTGTGTGTTTTATCCTCTCCATTCTACTTACTTGGACAAATTTTCAACTTTTGATTAAAAACAAATTCTTATTTGTTAACCAGCCAGGTGAACAATAACTATGATTGGCAATTTGTGTATCTTGAGTTAATACCTAAACTTCTGAAAGTAAGGTAGATGTCAATTACTATTAAAAACCTATTTCATAAACCTGAAAGTTGGTCACTCAATGTGTGTGTATCCTTAGATATAATTTTTTAGGCCAGTATTTTCAAAATGTCTATGGTAACTGATACTATAAATACAAAAAGTATATATAGTTAGGCATAAATCTGGGAGAATCCCATATGTGTTGAGTTGTTTAAACAGTGGGCATTTCCTTTGAAATATTTGAAATTTATATCATACATCATTTTTACTATGAATTGGCAAAGGCTAAATCACACTGTTGATCAAAGGAAGGGTCAGTCATATTCTCACATACAAGTTGTGGGTATAAAAATAGTTGCAGCCTTTCTGGAAGGTAATTTGACAATATGCATAAAATTGCAAAGGTTAAAAGTCTTCGACCCAATAATACCATTTCTAAGAAACTATCCCAAGTGACTGATTATGAATGTACTTCACGTTTTTGCTAAGGATGTTCATCACAGCATTGTTTACAATAGCAAGGCAATTATATATGTCAAATATATTGATAGAAAGTTATGGTATAATCATATAATGGAATTCTGTGTTGCCATTAAAATGATATCATTTCATGTGATATTGGTTGATGTAAAAGATGCCAGTGGGAAGAGCAGTTTACAAAATAGTGCTCAGCATGGTCGTGAGGATGTGTGAGTATACGAGGTAATGTGTGTCCATGTGTGTGGACACATGCCCAAAATGTTAACAATCTTTGTGTGTAGTGGGTGATTTTTATTTCCTCTTTTTCCTTATGCAGGTTTTCTGATTTTTTTCCCATCAGCATTTATTACTGTCAGAAATTTTTTAAACTAAGTTTTAATTTTTCAAATATTTAAAAAGTTCACAGTGTCTTTTACAGGAACTGAATGGTGTATGCAGGTAGGTGCACCTGTATTGGGTCGTTTATCCCAGTAAGGAAGGGGGCTGCGATGGGAGACTAGTGCCTAAGAGCAGAGCTTGAGAATTTTATAACATCTCCTGGGGAGCCCTCAGGAATGTTAACAAACCACAGAGATGAAGGTACGTGCCCTGCTATGTGACGGCACTGAGGGCGGTGTCTTTTCTCTCAGTGTTTTCTTTTGTATCTGTATACCCCCAAATAAAATGCCTTATTTCCAAGAAAATTCTTCACGTCTCAGGAAGGTGCAGGTGACCTTACAAGTCACCTTCTGTTAGTTCTGCTTGTCTTCCCCTCTTCTCAGGAGCTAGAGCGTGTGGCTTTACTGAAACATTCATTTTTGGCTCCCTTTTTGGAGAAAGTCGGTCCCTGTGCTCCGTCAGTTGGTTCTAATTCCGTTTCTTTTTGCCATGTGTGTACTAAGTTGGTTCAGTTGTGTTGGATTCTTTGTGATCCTATGGACTCTAGACCACTAGTCTGCTCTGTCCATGAGATTCTTCAGGCAAGAATACTGGAGAGGGTTACCATGTCCTTCTCCAGGGGATCTTCCCGACCCAGGGATCGACCCCATGTCTCCTGCATTTCCTGCATTGGCAGGCGGATTCTTTACCACTAGCGCCATCAATGTTATCAAATTCATGAGATTTTTGATGTTCCACAAAGGTCTCCTGGTATTTCTCCTCCCTCCCTCCTTTCCTTCCTTCTTTTTTCCCTCCTTCCCTTTTTCCCTCCTTTCCTCTTTCTCTCCCTCCTCCCCTCCCAAGAGAAGCAAGAATACCTCTCTTTATGCGAATCCACCCACTCTGTATCTCTGGAAAGCTCTAGACTTAGAGCTTGGACAACCATCTTCCTTCACTGATTCCTCATTTACGTTTTTGGTATTTGAAGACTTGAGCACTCTATGCCTGTGACATGCACAGAAGCTAGGAGGGGCCCTTCAGAGTCGGGGTTAGACCAGGGAAGGTAGGGCTCCTGAAAGGAAACGAGAGCTCAGTGAGGCTCCTTTTCATCAAGGAGAAGCGTGACCTGCAGTGCCCCACCACACCTGTCAGAGCGGCAACGGCATGCTCTCGATTCATGCCGCTCACTCCGTAAAAACCATCGGCTGCGAACTTGCTCTATACCAAGCAGTGCTCACCACATTTCTTGAGGTGGGTATTGTCATTTCCTGTGACGGGTGCTGTGGGTGCCCTTCCCTACCACTCACCCATCCGTCCTTCACTGCTATGAGAAACATCACTGGGAATCAGGGTTAGGGGAGCTCCCCTCGGCCAATGGGAGGCGCCTTCCTACCCAGACCTCGGCCAATGCCAGACTGACCTGGGGTACAAAAGGCCAGTTCCCTTATCTCAAAGCAGAACTAACTCTCCTGTAATCTATGCTTCAGAGTTTCCTTGTCTGGCTTTTCTCGCCACCCCATCCTACTTCTCTCACTCCCTTCCTCCCGAGAGTACTCGCCTAATAAATAGCTTGAACAGGAATCTCCAATTCAAGCTCTGCGTCTAAAAAGGGAGCCTGACCTAAAACATCTATTTTACAAAAGAAGGGATTGAGCTCAGAGTGGGTAAAGTATTGCCCAGATTAACACAGAAGAGTAGGAATACAAAGTCCAGTTCTGTGCAACTCTGTTCAGTCATTGTATGATAAATTTTTCCAATGTTAATTTTGGTCAACAAACTTTCCCTCTCCAAGGAAATGTGAAACTCTAATGTCTAGGTCAGCAACTAGCTGGGCTCAAATCTCGAGGGGCAGGGTTGGCAGGCTGTGATCCAACCAGGGCACAGTTCAGAGGGTGTGTGCAGGGTCTCTGTAGGGCAGGGCTTCAGCTGTCCCCACACTTCCCACCACAAACCAGGCACAGTTTGGAAAGGTATATCTGTTTCTTTTGTCACCAAGACTGTACAATAGTCTTAACATTGAACGAAGACAGCCAAGGATGTTAAAAATCCTGCAACCTAAGGGGCAGTTGGGTTCAACAAAGAATTGTCCTGCACCCATGTTGAGGAACACTTCAGAGTGCCCAGGGTCAAAGAGTAAGTGAGCCAAAGGCAGCCATCAAGTCCAAAGGGCAAGGGAATGACGGAGAAGAGACGACAGAGCTGGAGGGGCAGCTGGGCAGCCCCCGGGGCTGGGGCCAGCCAGGCTGAGTGTGGCTGCTGTGCACACAGCTGGCGGGCCTGGGCGTCCGCACTGTGGGCGCTGGGCCACTTCCAAAGTTCAGGACAAAGGAGGAATCAGTATGGATGTTGTGGGAACCCAGGCCGAAACTACGTGGCATTAGATTCATTGCTCATTTATTTCAGTAAACAGGTAGTGAGTTATTTTCTGGTGCTGTAGTGAGCAGTAAGAAAACCCAAACATGCTGATAATTGGTGTGTTCTGAGGACTAAAAAGTCAATGCTAAGAAGTTGCTGCAGTCATGATTTGCCGTATTCTAATTTTGGCTGCCCTGCATTTGAACCTTATCCTATGTAGGAATTCTTTACCTTTTAAGTCTTGCTGGGCTGGAGGCCATCTCTCATGTGAGAAGCTGAAAATGCCAGATATCCACTTTCCCAGCTCCCCTGCAGGCAGCCTTGGAGAGCTGTCCCGCATTTTAAGCTGGGAAATTGTTACCAAAGAGCAGAAGGAGAGGGAAGAAGTGTTTTGCTGATGAACTCTGGGTGCTGTCTGGGGCCTTGGTTTTTAGCCACAGAGATCTAGAATTTGGATCTTCAGGCTTCCTAGTGGTGCAGGAAACTACCGAGCCTTCTTTGAATACATTCCTTTCCTGCTTAAATCAGCCAGTTAGTTTCTTTTGTGGGTGGGTGGTTGGACAGCATCACCAACTCGATGGACATGAATTTGAGCAAACTCCGGGAGAAAGTAAAGGACAGGGAAGCCTGGCGTGCTGCAGTCCATGGGGTTGCAAAGAGTCAGGCATGACTAAGCAACTGAACAACAGCTGCTGAGAAAACAAAGATAAATCAGACAACGATGCTGTGTTCTTAGGAGGATGAGCAGGTAGAAGGTCAGACTCGGGGAGTGCCGCCACGTAGGCCAAAGCTGCCACAGAAGCTCAGAGTAGGAAGTAATGATAATCCATATTGGGCTCAATTTGTAGGGGAGATTAAAAGCCAAGGAGACTAGTGTGACACAGTAAAATAAATAAGTAAATAAATGAAGCACGAAACTCATGGACATTTTGTTACAAGTGATGTGGAACTGAGTCCCGGGATGCGGGAGATCAGCTTGACCTTGGAAGGCAAATGCCGGAAACGAGTTGTGGTGGGACAGTGACTAGAGACTGCTGGTTTCCCAGCCAGCCTTCCAGGGAAGCACTGTCTGTGGGCTCAGACTTCTCCCTGATTGTCTGTGAAAGCAGAGGATGAAGAGCTGTTCATGACAGATTTGTGGCCCAGTTTTCTATAACTTCCCAAAGATTGTGCTATTTCTTCCACTGTATGTTTGAAATCCGATGGTTTCCAGAGTACAGTGCAGCCTCTTGTGGTCTGTGCTATCTTGTGTATATTAAGTAGAATTTTATTTTAGGGAAGTTGGGGTGGGGCATACGTTTAATGCTCTGATTCCCTTTTCTTACATAACTGTCATTCATTGAGCACCTCTTCCATGCCAGACTCTTTGCCACATGTTATCTTTAATCTTTAGAACGATGCTCTAAGCAGGTATTATAAGGTTAGTTTTACAGAAGAGGCCTAAGGACTTGGCCAAGATCACAGAGCTGGACCAAGATGACAAAAATGTGAATCCAAGTGACTCTGGCTCCAATCTTACCTGCTTTCCATGACACACACCATGATTTCTGCCTGCCAGATATCCTAAATCAAGGATCATGTGTCCTACCCTAGGAATAAAATATCCATTTATCCATCTTAAGTTCATAGCACATACCTGGCAGGTGTGTCTGAGATACATATTAAGCATCCTTAAGGGGTTGATTAAGATCAGCTACATAATCTGGAAAGATCAGTGGTGAATAAGTCTTTCTGATTAAAACAAAAAGCACTGATGGTTAAGATATTATATTGTAAGACCTCTTCCAGGCCTGATTTCTCTAAATACTAATTAGCTTGGTTGATGGGATAATGCTGTTGTTGCTACAGGGGCTGGGGCTGGGTGGTGGGGTCGGGGGTGGTGGAAGGGGAGCTGGTGCTGTTCAGAGGCCAAAGGCACAGAAATTGACCTATAAGCTCAGATTTGCCAAGCCCTCACCACTGTGCCTGGGCTTTCCTTGTGGCTCAGCTGGTAAAGAATCCACCTGCAATGTGGGAGACTTGACTTCAATCCCTGGGTTGGGAAGATCCCCTGGAGAAAGGAATGGCTACCGTCTCCAGGATTCTGGCCTGGAGAACATGGGGTCACAAAGAGTCAGACACAACTGAGTGACTTTCACCACTGTGCCTAGGGGGAATATGGACCACCTAGCGTGAGTAGACTATTAGTATTAGTGGTAATAATAATAATTAACATCTTTTGAAGACTATGTGTTTGTACTACATAATGAATGCATTATCTATCTTTAGTCCTCTGCACAAACCTGGGAGGTTCCACTTTATAAATGAGAAACAGACTCACAGAGCTTCACCAACTACATCACACAGACAACCAATGAACTCCTTGGAGGTTCAGATCCATACCTTTGTGTCTCCAAAGCCGGAATCTAAGGGATCATGTGGTGTTAACTGTAGATGAGTGGTTCCAGGTACACTTATGAAGAATTACTTTAAAGTCATTACCTGTTTATTCAGCAACTACTTACCACTGCTTATTTTAGGATGAGCAATAGACTCCTAAACAAAAGAGGCATGGCCTCTGCCATCATGGTGGGGGAGGAAAAAAAATCAAGTAATTACACAAATGAGCATCTAAGAACAAACTATGCTGTGTGCTATGATGGAAAGGCATAGAAAGATGGATGAGTACATCACAAGGGGACCTAACCTAATTTATCAGATCAGGAAAATCTGTTTGGAAGCAATGGTGACTGAGTAAATACCAGGAGGATGAGTGTAGTTAACTGGGAGGAAGGGGAGGGACCTGGGGAAAGAAAATTCCTGGCAGAATGAAGGGCATGTGCAAAGGCCTGAAACAGAAGGAAAGAACTTTTAGTCTGTGGTCAGTAGACGCTGCTGGCCTGGGGGATAAATTTAGGTTATAGATGTTTGTTTTGGCTCACAGACTCTTCTGGAAAATTTTAAGCCTTCAAGAGGAAATGTTGCATAAATATTCTGACTTCAAGCTCCTTTCAGAAAAGCATAAGGTATGACAACCCTCGGCCCTCAGGGCTTCATGGCACCAGTGACAAGCACTGAGTGTGTGACCAGTTTAGGTGGGGCGTACACTCTCCATTTCACCAGTCTCTTCTGCTCATTCTTGTCTCCCCAATGCTGAAGCAAGCTTCAGTTACCATCTGTCATCATATTTGCACTGTTGCAGTTCTTATACTGGAGAATTCTTTCTTTGTATCCCTGTCTCAATAATAAATGAAAGTTAGATCAAGAGAACCATGTGCTTTCCCACAAACTCAGCATGTACCGTATTTCTTGGTAAATGTGGGCACTTAAGTCCCCCTCCCACTCCTATTTTGGTGGAAACAGAATAAAGGCTAGTAGTATGTACCACGTTAATGGCCTAAAATATGTCGACTTTCTCGTCAACTGCAAATGCTTAGTGAGACTAAGACATGCCTTAGACACTGTGAACTCCCCACCATAATAGGCATGGAGAGCTGAATATAAATTGATTTTTAGTCACAGATATGAAAAATGCTGGTCTACATTTCTAAATGTAGGACAGTACCTGTTTTTAATTGCTACTCAATTTATTAAGCATGATAGATCATAAGATAGCCCTTGTCCCAGAAATATATGTTACTCATTCCTTCCTTGGTCAGATAAATTTAACTTGGCATCTCCAAACCACTGCTCCTTAGCCAGACAGCACAAATTAATTCTGAACTTTTCTTAAACATTTATAAACATGTCAAGTAATGCAGACATCTCTGGTATGGTTTAAGAGTCCTGGGCTGTGATACAAGAAACCACTTTACTTTATACAATTAACACATTCCCACAGTCAGAGTGTAAATCACGCCACACATTCAGAACACTAGAGAAACTCACTGAGGGAACTTGTGATGAATCATTTTGTAAAGCAGAGAATTTGAATGTAATACCCAACATCCCTCATTAATAATTTTTTGCAAGAGCAAAGGATTGAATAAAGTACATATGCATCATACATGTGATATGATGCCTCAATGTCAGTTTCCTTATTTGTAACTAAAATTAGTTGATTTTGGTGTTTGCCTTGACGTCCATTCTTTCCTTCTTTCCCCCTGTTGTCAGTGTGACTAAGCCCTGTTACAAGTCAAATCTTCAGCTCAGACTCAACCAGCAGAGGGTACTGTTTGAGCGTTTAAGTGGACTTCCCATCTTTGTCTTACCCATCCAAAGAAACAATTTCTGAATAATAGTCAGGGACAATATTCAATAGGCAAGTTCTGGCATGATAATAGACAGCAACGATCATGTTTCAGCATCGTTTTGCAGGAAATTCCCTTTGTTCTCTGCTGCTCACAAAGGACATATGCAAAATGGACCTGTAGTTCCTGGTGGTAAATGTCTATGAAAGGTAGATGAAGAAGGTTCATAGTTAGAGAGTAGAATCTCCTTCTAAATTTACCAAGTATTTATATCCCTTTTAGGTTTAGGGTTCTGAATCAAGATATCAGCCCCACGTGTTCTCAGCTTACTGGTGAATGATAATGAATAATTCCTGCAGTAGCAAATGACATAAAATAATCAGGCAGCCTGTGCACATTGTAAATCAATGAGCACAGATGTCTCCAAATGGAGGGGATATTTGAAGATACTTGACATCTTGCTGGGTTCAGAACACTTGAGGGTGGGTTAGTGCCTATTTATTCAAATAAAGTGAGCATCTTCCCACTCTAAAATCAAGCTCAGCATTAAATATAATTAAAAATATTGTAGAAGACTGTATCCCTTAATATTCACATAACTTTGATCAACTTTGATCACACATTTCTTAGTAAAATTTCTGTTTGTATTTTTACATTAATAATTTATTAATTATTATTAATTATTTTATTGAAACAAAAACCACACATGATAACAACAACAAAAAAGATAAAAACCCTTGCACTAAAAAGCAGTAGTTCTCTGCCTACTCTTTCTTGTTTTCAGTCTTTTCTCAGATGCAAGTTTTACCTTTTATAACGGGTTCTTTTGGTTATTTACCTCCATATCTTTAAGCAATATCCGTATACTGCTAAATCTTGGGTTATTAGTTTCGGGTATTATGTATTGTCTTTCTATGCTGATTCATGAGAATGTAACTTAAGTCATTCAATACCTCGTTTATGCATATCTCGACTTTAGATCTTTATTGGTTACCTATGCGCTTCTAGATACAATACTTACTCCTTTTGCAACTTTAAGTGAGACGCTTATTCTTTTAACAAGAGACAATGTATTTTGTGTCCCTGTCTTTTCAGTTATTCTCTCCCACTTCTCCCTCCCAATCTGTACCTCTTGTAATCTGTACCTCTACAATATCAAGACTGTTAAACGTTTGCCTTTCATCATCATTCTACCATCTTTGTCTATAGGTTGATTCTAAAATTGTAAGCCGGTAAGTCGTGCTTATACTGAGACTCAAGCTTGTTTATTACAGTATCACATAGTATATTATTATTATACTTCTTGCACAATTTTTAATTTTTCTGGAGTTTCTAATTGTCTTTTTCTTTTTTTTCTGTGGTATTTGCCTTTCTTGTGTTAGCTTTTTTTTTGGAGGGGGGGCGTCCATTCAGGAATTTTGTAAAGTTTCTCCAGAAACTACTTTCTTTTGAAGCTCTTCATCTTGCTACCCTTAATCAGTACTTGTTATGTAGGCTGGCTAATGGGAATCATCCTGGTGTTATTTTTCTTTGTTTCATCATTTCTGGAATGTGAGTCTTTTGCTTTCTTCATGGACTTCTTTCTGATGCAGTACATACTGACCAAAATTCTCTAAGAAAGGATATGTGAGATGCAACTTTTTTGATTCTTTGAATATGTGAAAATCAGCACCTGCAAGTGGGATCTAAGTTCACACTTGAGTAATAATTTAATGAGATACAGAAAATATGAAATTACGCAGAATTTTAAAGGCAGTGTCTCTTTTTCTTGGTCATCTGTATTGCTGATGTGAAGTTTTGGGCCCGCTTGATTCTGATTCTTTGATGATCTGCTTTTTCTTTCTGGAAAAGTTATCAACAGACGCTTTTTTTACAGTTACTCGTGGGCAGTTCCAATCTAAAATGTTTAGTCTTTCTGCTATCCAAAATGCTCCTATATTAATCTCTTCCATTTTTTCTCCCTTCCATTTTTGCTACTTACTTTCCATAATTCCTGTTAATTGCCTATTAGTTCTCCTGATTCAATCCTTTTGCCTTTAAAAATTTTATTTTCTGGGAGAATTTCTCAATTCTGTATTCTAAAATTTCTTTTCCCTTTGACAAGCATATTCTTTAAATCAAGTTTCCTTCTTAATCTGTTTGTTCTTTTTTCATAGTATATTGTTCTTGTCTTATGGATGCAGGGTATTCTTCAATCTTTCTAAGGATGTTAGTGTTTCTATAAAAATCTCTGTTCTTCACATTATCTCTTTTCATTTTGGAATCAGTATTTCCTATTTGTTTTTTTTTTTTTGTTTTTTTTTGGTCAGCGTATCTCACATTAGGGATTTATTTAGATGTATGGGAGTCTTTGGTTTCCTGTTCACATTTCAGAGTAAGGCAAACACCATGCCTGGGTTTCTGATTCACATAGTAATGAAATCAGCTGTGTCATAATACAATTTTAATCTGTTTCCCCCATATTTCAGTCGTATGTGTCATTCCAACCCCTAGTGCGTCTGAATTTTCAGAATTCTGAGCATCTCAGTGGTTCTTCTGGGCAGTTTATCTCCATCTCTCTTACTACACCACCTACTTCCCTTTTATTTTACTCTAAGCTCACTTCTTTATATATAAATACGCCTTTCATCTGTTAACATATCTCCATCTACTTGTCATCTTCCAAAAATTTAAGTCTTCTGTCAGCTAAAGACCACTATTTATTCTTACCTCATGAGTTTATACCTACTTGCATTCACTGACATTTTAATGGGCTTCTGGATGGAAAAGAACATAAATACATGTGCACACTCTGTCATCTTTATCTGGAAGTCCATGTTAATTTTTGAATGTGTTATTTTATGGTCTGAAACTTCTAAATGCATATTCAGTATTCATTTATAGCCCATGTCATTTGTAAAAATGTATTTTCAATGGACATATTTAAGAGATCTTCTGGCATGTGTCATTTCCCTGGCTATTTTCTTAATATATGAAGGTAGAATAACAAGTTGAACATTTGTTTAATCTTTTGACGTATCAATCATTTCAACTGATTATATTTGTTCTTTAAATCAACACTGTGGAATAGGTATTGCCATGATCCCATTTTATAGATGAATGGATTTGAGTGATAAGCTTAAGATCTGGTGAGTGCTGGCCTGGTACCTAGATCCAAACCTTTCTTTTCTATGAAGACATACTATGTCTCTTAGATACCACTTAGTAAAACCCAGTAAATACAACAGCATAAATAAATAATGTAATCTGCCTACAGAATAAATTCCTGCACTCATAAAGCTTCATGTGTTATGTTTTAGTTCTACTCTTGGTTGTATTTTTAAAATAATATTTAGAACTATTCCTGAATATTTGTTAAGGATGTTGCATTCGCAGCTTCTCCTCCCAGTGAACTCCTGGATAATCTCCACTGATAAAATAAGTCATGTTGCATAAAGGAAAAGCTATTGTTTCAAAACGTCAGAGGCAGAGCTAAGGTAGAGTCAGACTCTTCTGATTGTCTTCAACTATTATATGCCTTACTAAATTTTAGGTCAGGTAATCTGGCTCTTAACATTCAAAACTGTGTTAATTATGGGATTTTATAACAAGGTTATGCAGTGTATGTTTGCCAATTGGGAAAGAAAGATAATTACGCTTGAATGTAGGTCACATTTAAGAAACTCTCTTAGGCCTAATGGGAACCATTTTCCTTAAAAATCAAGAATTAATGATATTGAAGAGAGTGGTGTCTCTATCCTGTGACCCAGTTCTTCTGGTCCAAGATTTTTTTCTCTACCTCTTTTTGGTGGCTATTGTTAGGAAGAGGTTGTTGTGTGTGCATGCTCAATTGTGTCTGACTCTTTGGGGATCCCATGGACTGTAGCCTGCCAGGCTCCTCTGTCCATGGGATTCTCCAGGCAAGATCACTGGAGTGGGTTGCCGTTTCCTACTCCAGGGGATCTTCCCAACCAGGGATCCAACCCATGTCACCTGGGTCTCCTGCATTGGCAGGTGGATTCTTTACCACTGAGTCATCAGGGATGCCCTTCTTAGGAAGGGAAACTTGCATAATTTCCTATGGACAGTTTGGGCCAGCAGTGGTAGCTGCTGAACTGGGTCCTGTTAGCTGTAAGAAACTGGTGGATGAAGAATTATCAATGAGGATGTTACAGAGACATTTTTAGGGTTGATATCATAAGCAGATAATTCTCCTAACTCCCTGCAAAGTGTTTTATGTTGATTTGTATGAGAAGGAGTTTTAGTCTTTGCCCTTGAAAAATTATGGTGTGTCTAAATTGTCAATGTTTTTTGCTTTCTCTTTCTCCTTAGCTTTTTGAGTTTCAGCATTGTCAAATGGCAAATCTAACAAACATCATTTAAAATGGGAGTGAACTCTCCTCAAAAACATGTAGGCTCTGTTGCGTCTAATTAACCATTTTAATTGAGGCGTGAAAAAATGTTCCACTCACAGATTTCCCAACCACTGCCCTACCCCTCCCAAACTCACCCCTCACCATCAGGATAAAGGCTACAACAAAATAATGGACTGTTTAAAATTCATTGCATGGTCAAAAAAGAAACAGTTTTCTAAAGGTGTATCTGGGTTTCCTTGGAATGGTGCAAAAGCTTTGATTTCACCACTGTAATTTAAGTGGCTGTGTTTTAACTTATGTTGGGACTGGGACAAAATAGCTTTTTAAAAAGGAGATAGGAGAGCTAAATTTTAATTTGTAGTTTTTAATTGGCTAGGATTTATATCAGTTTGAAATGTGCTTATTTCCAGTTATTGTTTTCATCTTTTCCTTATTACTAATGGAATATTATAGTTAACCAGTAGTTGTTGACATATTCTGAGGGTGAATTTTACAGTTGCGTTTCTCTTTGTCTCTTTTCCGTTTTTAAAGAATTAAGGTACTTTAACAAGCTGCTTTAAGGAATTAATAGTATCATAGAACATATTGTGTGCTAAGACCATCAGGCATTTTTCACTACAGGTGGGTATGACGCCTTAGAAAGATATCTGACACATGAAGGATGATTGGGGCATTGGAAAGATGTGGTCCTGAAATCACTCCCCTGTTTGGGTCCCACAGCCCTTCCTCCCAGCAGTTACTAGGTCCACAGGATGGATGTTGAGCTAGCTGGAATTCAGAAGTGAGAAAATAGGCCTGGTTCTTCCCGGGTCTGTTTAGACGCATTTGCTGTTAATTGCCACTTTGGAGTTCTTTTTTAATGATGCATGATACCAATGTGAGAGTTGGACCATAAAGGAGGCTGAGCACTGAAGAACAGATGCTTTCAAATTGTGGTGCTGGAGAAGACTCTTGAGAGTCCCTTGGACAGCAAGGAGATCAAACCAGTCAGTCCTAACTGAAATCAACTCTGCATATTCATGGGAAAGACTGAAGCTGAAGCTCCACTTTGGCTACCTGATGTGAAGAGTCAAGTCTATGGAAGAGACCCTGATGTTGGGAAAGACTGAAGGCAGGAAGACAAGGTGGGCACAGGGCATGACATGGTTGGATGGCATCACTGACTCGATGGAAATGAACTTGGGCAAACTCCAGGAGATAGTGAGGAATGGGGAGTTGTGCTGTAGTCCATCAGGTCACAAAGAGTCAGACACAATTTAGCGACTGGATAAAAACAACATGAGTGGTGTGTGAGTTTCTTAGGATTTTGAGCCTTCTGTGAATACAAAACTCTGCAATCACTTCTTACAAATAGGTGAGCTGTGGTACAGTAATCCAGCTGCTGCTTGTCTTTGGGGTGTAGTATGCTTAGCTAATCCTATCAAGTATAATTCTAACTGGGTGGCTCTTGCAAAAGATGTAATCTTTAGGTGAAGGATATATGAAGAAAATACTCCAGCCATTCTTGACACTTCCCAGGTCACGAAACAAGAACGTGATTTATTTTTCTAAACAACATTTATAAGGTACCCAGATGGATCTCCACTTAAAGGGTGAGGTTGGAATCTAACCAGGATAGTAGAAACATTGCCTTTATCAAGAAGGGCATTGTTCAGGGTTGTAAGGCAGGATGAAGAAGTAATGAATGTCATGCTTTAAAGACATGTCTAATTGCTAGGAGATCATTCAGGTAGCAACTCAATAGCTCTGCCCCAGTGAAAAACATCTACATCTGCTTTATTGACTATGATAAAGCCTTTGACTATGTGGATCACAACAAACTGTGGAAAATTCTTAAATAGATGGGAATACCAGACCACCTTACCTGCCTCCTGAGAAACCTGTGTGCGGGTCAAGAAGCAACAGTTAGAACTGACATGGAACAACAGACTGGTTCCAAATAGGGAAAGGAGTACATCAAGGCTGTATATTGTCACCCTGCTTATTTAACTTATATGCAAAATGTTTGTGTGTTAGTCGCTCAGTCGTGTTCGACTCTTTGTGACCCCATGTACTGTAGCCCACCAGGCTCCTCTGCCCTTGGGATTTTCCAGGCAAGAATGCTGGAGTGGGTTGCCATTTCCTTCTCCAGGGGATCTTCCCAACCCAGGAGTCAAACCCAGGTCTCCTGCATCGCAGGCAGAGTCTTTACTCTCTGAGCCACCGGGGAAGCCAGAGTACATCATAGAAATGCTGGGCTGGAAGAAGCACAAGCTGGAATCAAGATTGCCGGGAGAAATATCAATAACCTCAGATACGCAGATGACACCACCTTTATGGCAGGCAATGAAGAAGAATTAAAGAGCCTCTTGATGAAAGTGAAAGAGGAGAGTGAAAAGTTGGCTTAAAGCTCAACATTCAGAAAACTAAGGTCATGGCATCTGGTCCGATCACTTCATGGCAAAATGATGGCGAAACAATGGAAACAGTGAGAGACTTTATTTTCTTAGGCTCCAAAATCACTGGAGATGGTAAGTGCAGCCATGAAATTAAAAGATGCTTGCTCCTTGAAAGAAAAGCTATGACCAACCTAGACAGCATATTAACAAGCAGAGACATTACTTTGCCAACAAACCGTCTAGTCAAAGCTATGGTTTTTACAGTAGTCATGTATGGAAGTGAGAGTTAGACTATAAATAAAGCTAAATGCCAAAGAATTGATGCATTTGAACTATGGTGTTGGAGAAGACTCTTGAGAGTCCCTTGGACTGCAAGGAGAGCCAACCAGTCAATCCTAAAGGAAGTCAACCCTGAATATTCATTGGACGGACTGATGCTGAAGCTGAAACTCCAATACTTTGGCCACCTGATGAGAAGAGCTGGCTCATTGGAAGAGACCCTGATGCTGGGAAAGATTGAAGGTGGGATGAGAAGGGGACGACAGAGGATGAGATGATTGGATGGCATTACTGAATCGATGGACATGAGTTTGAGCAAGCTTTGGGAGTTGGTGATGGACAGGGAAGCCTGGCATGCTGCAGTCTGTGAGGTCTCAAGAGTGGGACATGTTTGAGCGACTGAACTGACCTGAATGATCTCTGGGAAGACATTCTTAAATGCTGGAGAGGAGCAAGATTTATAAAGGGGAAGGACTATGTTTCTCTGTGTTTCTTTAAATTTTTTTAAAGTCTTGGGATGACTTATTAGTGTATGTACATGACAGAATAAATTCAAGTGTTTCTGGGACTCTTAAGACTTTGTAAATAAGGAAATTTTAGGTAGGTCTAAAGGAATATGAGGAAAGTTGGATAAAGAGTCTCACAGGGTGGAAGTAAGTTAAAGATTCTGCCTTTCCCTGTTTGAATAACATTCACTGGTTTGAAATTAAAATTGTGGGAACTTGGGAGAAAACTTTAAACTCAAGAGCGAGATGTCTGTTTTAATATTCAACACAGCAAGTTGTGTCTATGAGGAGATGAGTAATTTTTGGATGATTTTTGTGTTTTAAAACACTGTATTTGGTAACCCTGTTATAAACTTTTGGGTATCTGCTGTACTCCATAAAATAGCTAAAACAGTTTGGATTTTTTTTTTTTTAATGGCCAGAGCCATTAGATGCTGTAGCACTTGGATCTGATCCATAATGCTTCATAGTCTAACAGCAATCTCTAGAGCCCAGAGCCCTGGGACTGATTCCAACCAAACAGTAGGTCAGCACTGGAAAAGAAAGAAGCTGTTGCCCAGATTGCCACAAATGGAAATGAGAGAAGAGAAATGCTTATCAGGGTAAATAAACTCAAAGCCTTATTATTAGGAAGGGAGCGGCAAGGGAGCAGGAGAAATAGACACAGGGCTGACATTTACTGAGGACTCACTCCACGTCTCACTTATTGTTAAATGCTTTCATGTCTTATAGGAGTTCACCTGCTGCTGCTGCTGCTAAGTCGCTTCAGTCGTGTCCGACTCTGTGCGACCCCACAGACGGCAGCCCACCAGGCTCCCCCATCCCTGGGATTCTCCAAGCAAGAACCCTGGAGTGGGTTGCCATTTTCTTCTCCAATGCATGAAAGTGAAAAGTGAAAGTGAAGTCGCTCAGTCGTATCTGACTCTTAGCGACCCCATGGACTGCAGCCTACCAGGCTCCTCCGTCCATGGGATTTTCCAGGCAAGAGGACTGGTGTGAGGTGCCATTGCCTTCTCCAAGTAGTTCACCTAGTCTTCACTAAATCCTAAAGGTTGTATTATGTTCATTATTACAGATAAAAAAGCTGAAGAGAGAGGTTACGAAACTTGCCCAAGGTCACATAGCAAGCATATGGTGATGTTTGTTAACTCCGGTGACTGACTCTGCCACAGGTAGGTATAATTTAGGCGGGTTGTCATTAGTGTCTGCTGTAGACCTGTAACAGTTTAGATCAATGTACGGTGGCCAAGGGTGATCAAATCATCCTGTTTTCTGAAGCTTCGAAAAGTCAAGGTAGAGAATTCATGGAACCTTGATCATCAGAATTACTGATACACTCTTGGCTTTATTCACTCATTCAACAAGTATTTATTGAGGTCCATTCTACATGCCAGGTCCTGAGCTGAGTAATGGTCCCACAGCAGGAGATGCGATTCTTGTACTCAGGAAATAGTAGACAAGAGGTGAATACATTCATGTTCACGAAGCGACGAGTTCAGTGAGTGGAAACATCATGTCATCCTGATGTACCAGGTTGCCATGGAATTAGATGCACAAGTGACCTGAATATTCTGGTTACTTACATAGACTTTACAGAAGTGGCCCTGGCCTCACCGCATGGCACGTCCCCGGATGAACATGCCCTCATCCATGGGTTGTTTCGTCCATGGATTTGCTGCTGTAAAATTGTCCTCCTCATCCTTCTCTGTATATGCCACTCACCCTGTTGGTCCTTCAGTTTTTTCCCTAGTCTTTTCCTCTGGGGGACTTGCTTGATCCCACTGATAACAAAAGGAATGTAGCAGGGCATTTCCGTAGGGCTGTACCATCTCCATTTGGGATGGGAGTAGTTTTTCAAGAAAGGGAATGGAGTTTTCTTCTTTTAAAGGTCTTTTAAAGGTCACAGGAGATTTATTAGAATGCCCTGGAAAACATACAGATAAATTATAAGCTTGCAAATTAATGTAATAATATTTATTTAATAATCTATCAAACAATGCTGAATGTTTTTGAAGGTATATACATTATATGCAGAAAAAACTTGTAGAAAAAGCCACACCAGACCCTGAGGAGAAGGTTGGGATTGCAGCTGATGGCCAAATGGGATTTTGTCTAATTCATGCTATTATAAAATTTTATCTGGATAATATATTTGCATATAACTTTTATAATAAAAAATAATAATATGAAAAGAGGTAACTTGAATGGAGAGCAGCTAGGAAGCTCTTGTAATAGTCCAGAAAATAGATGGTTAAGACCTGAAATAAAAATGAAGACAGTGTTGCGTAGGGATTGAGAATCAGAGCTCTGGTTCTAGACTGCTTGGGCTCAAATGCCTGCCCTGACACGCACTAGCTGTGTACCAGCTGGATAGATTACCTAACCTATTTTGTCATGGCCATTTCATCTATAAATGAATATGTAAAAAAAATAACACCTACTCATAGAGTTGTCATGATAATTAAGTGGCTTAGTCTGTGTCAAGTGCTTAATACAATGGTTAGTAAGTCCTCTGTTAATACTGGCCACTATTTTAGAGGGGAATAGACAGGATTGGGTTGGGAGGAGTAGAAAGTGATGAATAACTGAAGATCCTACTACCTTGGATACCACATTGATGCTGAATATTTTATCTTGTGCATCATCATGCTTTTATGAGCATCACTTCCCACTGGTTGCCCTGAGGTCATAGGGGTATAGAATGTCATAATGTTTCTCTATTAATTCTATGGCAGGTACTGGAAGTTGGTTTTCTAATTATGAATTGCAGTCTGGAATGAGATGATTATATCACTTAGCCTCCTGTCTAGTTCTCTAATTAGTAAGTTGGTAACCATATCACTTATCTTTAGAGCTTGGATATATTTTTTCAGTTAATAATGTGACAATACACATTTCAACAGACATACAACATCTCTTCTCCACTTTTCCCTGCTTATTCTAATGCATTTTCAGTCCCTGATGAATCTGCTCCCCTAGATAATGTTTTGGGAAAACAAGACAGGTCAAAGGAAAAACATTACCTCTCAAAGTCCAATTGTGTGAAAACACAAAGATAAATATCACTCAGGGGGCAGTGGGGGCTGCTGCCACTCTGGCATGCTGCCTATCTCTCTGAATTATTTTAAGGATTCAGTGAGGAAAAGTATGCTTTAAGAAAATATCATGACTGTACACATGAGTATTTAATCTGTTGGCTTTCAATTTGTCATTTTTTTTCTATTCCACATGAAAACACTGTAGAGAAAATTCTAGATGGCTACGTTCGAAAAACCAGCTTTCACTGAGTTCATATTTCTCTTCAGCTTTATCTACCTGTCTCACCTTTGAATTTACTAACTCTTGAGTAATTGTTTAAGTTTTGACATTTTATTCTCTTCAATTTTTAGAACTCTGCTAGGATAACTGCCGAATCTTTGGAAAAGGGTGAATATTTAGTTTAGATGTTATCCTCCCTTCTCTATCCAATGTATATCTACATGTTTTTTTTTCCTTTAATTATGACCCTAAATGAAGCTTTGATGGCATTAAGGCCTCTTCACCTGTGCTTAGGAAGCTCTTTGAGCCTTTCCTGAAGATCTTAATGTGGCTTGTAGTTGCCTTGATTTAGGTCATAATCTAGTCCATTTTCTAGCCTATATCATGCGTGCCTGCTTAGTTGCTCAGTCATGTCTGACACTTTGCAACCCCATGGACTGTAGCCCACCAGGCTCCTCTGTCCATAGAATTCTCCAGGAAAGAATACCAGAATGGGTTGCCATTTCCACCTCCAGGGGATCTTTCTGACCCAGGGATTGAACACACATCTCCTGCACTGTAGGTGGATTCTTTATGGGCTGAGCCATCAGGAAAGCCTAGCCTCATAGGTAGATCTAAAATAATGTAATTCCACGTAATTCCTGCACTTTTTCTGTGCAGGCCCATATTCCAGGTCATAATGTCTTTATACACCCTACCTTAAGAAAAATTCTTCTGTTATTGATTGTTTTCTTCTTATTATTTGTAAACCTGGAGTATTAGTTTATACATTTCTGGGTTTTCACTTCTACTGGATTTTTCTCACTTATATATCAGAAAATATCTTAATATGTTATTATGAATTTGAAGTTGTATTCTCAAATGAGAAGGTATTGATATTTTGTGAAATGCTAAAGTGTGTTTTTAAAAAAATAACACTTTACTGAGGTATAATTGGCAAAAAATAAACTGTACACATTTCAGATGCCCAACTGGAAAACAACTTTTGAGTAACAAATTCAATTCATTTTACATAGAAACTCCAATTTAGGTACCAGCCTATCTTTCTTCTTGTCATCAAAGCTAAGCGTCTGAATTAATCATCTTCCAGTAAAGTCCATTCTTAGTCTCTCTCAATCAGGTTTTTGTTCTCATGCCTCAGGTGAAATTGCTTTGGCAAGACTTCACTGCCAAATCCAGTGGACATTTTCCAGTCTTTTCAACTTGGAGTCTTTGGGACTCTTGCCATCGTTGACCATTCTCTGCCATCTTGAGAGTGTCACCTTTCTGGGCATCCACAAGGACACACTCTGCTGGTCCCTCTCCCACCACAAATATGGTCCCCCCTCATCCTCCTTTCCCTCCCTGGCCTTGAAGTGGTGGCAGTGCCGTGGCTCTACCCTTTGCTAGTCATCATCTCGACACCTGCACTCTCCCTGAGTGAGGGCATGCACTCAGTTTGTTTTCCTGAACAGATGCTGACAAGTTACAGGTAAACAGTTACAGCTTAAACTCCTTTTCTGACATCATATTCATACGCATAAACTTCTTGTTGGACATTTCTGCTTGCATATACCTTAGGCATACAAATTTAGTATTTTTAAGACTTACGTCATAATCATTTTTCAAAACCCTTCTCTTCCTTCTCTATTCCTTAGCCGAAGACATAGGCCTTTTCTCTGGGCAGATTACAGTGTTGGCAGGAAAACAATGTGGAAGTGTGTGACGTGATCACAAACAAGCTTGTGTTGCTTATGCCAGTTCTGTACAAGGAAGCAGCAAAGGACTCCGCAATAGTAGCAGTGTTAGTCGCTCAGTCTTATCTGACTCTTTGTGACCACTTGGACTGTAGCCGGCCAGGCTCCTCTTTCCAAGGGATTCTCCAGGCACGGATACAGGAGTGGGTTGCCATTCCCTTCTCCTGGGGATCTTCCTGACCCAGGGATTGAACCTGGGTCTCCTGTACTGCAGGCAGGTTCTTTCCCATCTGAGCCATCAGGGAAGCCCAAAGACTCAGTGGTACTACACAACTGTTTGGGGAAGAGAACCCTCCAGACTGAATTCCCAGTGACAGGGAAGAACGGATGGATGCAGAGTATTCTGAAATGCAAGAATGTCAAAATGAGGCAAGAGATGTCAAAAAAGCCTTCACAGAGCCCACGCATCTTCATTCCTTCATTTATTCAACAGCTGCACGTTGAGAATTTGCCATGAGTTGTGAACTCGTAGGCGCTGGAGAAGCATTAGTGGGGAAGAGGCAAGACTCCTGCTCTCATGGAGCTTATATTCTAAATGGAAGAATCAGACACTAAATATGTAAAACATGAATAAAAATATAAGGCTTCCCAGGTGATACAGTGATGAAAAATCGACCTGCCAGTGCAGGAGATGCAGGTTCTATCCCTGGGTCAGGAAGATCCCCTAGAATAGGAAATGGCAACCCACTCCAGTATGCTTGCCTAGAAAATTTCATGGACAGAGAAGCCTGGTGGGCTACAGTCCATGAGGTCTTAAAGAGTCAGACATGACTGAGCACACACACACAGTCATAAAAATAAAGCTTTAGAGAGAAGTACTCCTGGGCAATTAATAGTATAATAAACTAGAAAATGCTAGAATGGTGGGGAGGAGTCCATTAGAACTTAGGATGATGGAAACCTTTCCGTGATGTTTGAGCTGTTTGTTGAATGAGTAGATGAATCTTCCTCTCTTCTTTACCTCTAAAGAGCAGAAGGTTTCAAAACCAAATTGAATCATTAAAAGGAACCCACAGAGTGAATTTTGGGCAGTATGAGTTTTCTTAAAGTCTTCACAGCAAATCCAGAACAAATGTTTCTCTGTTTCACTTTCTTTTCTTCAGAATTTAAGATAAAATGCGGACTTACTGGGCTTGTCTCTCTCACTCAAATACTGTGTTTGTGCTTCGATGCTGAGGAAACTGAAGCATTCTCAGTAAAGAGACCTCTGTCTGGAGTGTCTGTGGTGTGAAATCCTTAGCAGTGTGCAGATGTTGGCCTCCAATTTATCTTTGATGGTATCCCCAGATTCTACAGTTTCGGCAACATATAAAGAAAAAAATAGAAGTCTGATTTATAAGTGGTGTCCTGCATGTTTATTCAGGGAATTGAATTCAGGAAGCTCGTTTCTGGGAAAACAGCAATAATTAAGACAAATTCACATAAAGGTCTTACCTTTAAGCAGAAGGAAGTAGACGATAAACAAGTAAACAAATAAAAATAAAATGCCAGAGTGATAAATACTATTAATAAAATAATGGGAGGAGGATAAGGGGAGAAAAAGTCATGGAGAAAGAGCAATCTTAGAAGGTACCTCCTGGGACAGGGGTCTCTAACCATTTTGGCACCAGGAACCGGTTTCAGGGAAAACGATTTTGGCATGAACTGAGCTGGGGATGGTTTGGGGATGATTCAAGCACATTACATTTTTTGTGTGCTTTATTTCTATTATGATTGCCTCAGCTCCACCGCAGATCATCAGACACTAGATTCTGCTGGTTAGGGACTCCTGTCCTGGGAGGTGATGTTTGCGTGAAGACCCAAGAGGTGAGAAGGTTCCAGCCACAGGTGGGAGAAGTAGGCCTGCAAACCAGTCAGCTAAGAGTCGGGTTTATTCAGCAGAGGGATAATTTCTCATTTCAGTAAATGCTGTTTATACTGCATCACTTTCACAAACATGACATTTAGACCAGAACGGGAAGTCCATTTGACCTATAGATCTCTTAAGGATTTTTTTTTTCTAAAGTTGTCTTACGATCTTGAATGAACTGATGTCCTCAAAAAGTACATACTCAATTCCATCGTTGCAGACAAGATTCATAAAGGCTTGATGTTCCACATACTTAGTTTTGCTATGGAAGTAGCAGAAGGATAAGAAAAGGCAATGCAAAAGAGGTCCTTTATGGTCTCACTGACTTTAAATTCAGTAAAATAAAATGTAAAAGCATGAATGTGTACTTGTCCTTGGTAGAGGGAGGAAGGAGAGCATCTCTCCTTGAAGGTTGCTTTTCCTAAGCTCATGTCTCTGCTCCACCATTGAAAAGCCCACAGCTCCCCTTGGCAGTTATAACTTTTCCCATGAAATAAGGAAAAAGAACTAAGACTCACTACCACTGAAGAGAAGCCAGAAGCCATTAGTCTTTGGTTTTCATTGCTTTTGGTTTCTGTTTGAAGATGCTCGTTCTTGGAGAATGCATGATGCTGACCTGGGGAATTTTTGTTTGAGGTTTTCGGGTGGCCCAGATGAGCTGGCTGATGAGACAGAAATCTTTTCTTTAAAAGGGATTTTAGGGAGAAGATAGGGTTTGGAGTGAGAGCTTGAGAATTGAGTCCTGTTGCTGTTATACTTGCGGTTTGGCTTTCAGTGAATCACAGAACTCATCTTCTGGGACCAGTGAGGACCAGGCGATGAGTCTGTGTTTGGTAATTGCAAGACACCTTGAAAATATTGCTTATTGGTTATTACTGTTCTCATTATCATTGTTTTTATTCTCCTGGTAGACTTCTCCTCCCAGTGACTCATTTTACTCAACAAACTTAACAATTTGAGGTTTTCTGTACCATCCTGTTTGAAGGAGTATGTCCTAATTAGTTCAACACACAAATACTGAAATTTGAAAAGAAAGAAAATTAAATATTAGAAGGTGTTAACAAAACAGATGAGGCATTAATCTAATGTGGGTTGGGGAAAAAGCCAGGAAAAAAGCATAAGTCAAGAGTTAAAAGAATGTAACAGAGGGTATGAAGGGTGAATTCTGCCAGGAAGAACCGTGGATATGTGGTGGCTTAGAGAGCACTGAGTTACTGTTACAGAGAGGTTAACAGGCAGAGCAAATGCCTGGCCCGGAAGTGGCCTGACCGCCTGTGCAGGGGCAGGCGTGGGACCAATTGGGCGGGACGTCCACAGCGGCACGTACCTCTGTGTCTCGTAAGCGTGGCAGCAGTCAGCCTGTGCTTTCCCAGTACAGCTGTCAACATCACAGGGCCAAGAGCAGGAAGGAAGGGCACGTCCCCACAGGCCCAGTGATGGGGCAAAGGAGTGAGTGATAATAACAGCTCCTGGCAGCCAGGCAGCAGCTAATCAGGACCAGAAAATCTGGTGTCCGTAGCAGGGTCCCTGAAAGCTTTCCCACCGTAACTCCATCACTCCCAGACCTACAGCCACACTCACACACACAGAGAGAGACACACACCGCCCCCTCTCCCTTTTATTAAAAGTGACAGCTATTTATCAAGCATAGCCACAAGAGTCAGAAGGCCTGTTTTGAGTCGTGGTTCTGCCATCTATTGGCTGTGTGACCTTGGGCACATTTCTCAAAGCCTCTATAACATGGGTCTGCAGGCTGCAGGGTTCCCCAGGACAGGGGTGCTGAGAGGAGTCAGTGAGATCGTGTACAGGCAGTGCTGCAGAGCTTGGCACATCATAAATACTCAATAATTAGGATGCATGAAAATGGAACCAGTGCTGGAGCCAAAACTGGGCCCACACTTGAAAATCAAGGTAGTTCTCACAATAAAGATGTCCTTGAACTTGGAACAGCAGCAGGACTTTGTTTATGCTGCGTCTCAGGGGATGAGGTGAGTTACCTGTATGTCTGGTCTGCCTGCCTTAGGGTGGGTCTGTAGATTGGCACAGGGTTTGTACCCCAAGTGAAGGGCAGGAAGAGGGATATAGGCTCTGGAAACCTGGAGGGTACTAGTACACTGCCAGGCAGAGGTGTGGGTGTTCTAGAATGCAGGAAGGCTGTAGCAGGGACAAAAGCACATAGGCAGGCCAGGAAGCCAGAAAACAAGGGCTGAGAGGTCAGGGGGCCACGAAGAGGTGAAATCAGCGAGCCAACGAAGAGGTCCGGGAATACAATTCCAGAGAGGTGGAGGCTGGCTGAAAAGGCAAGCAAGCTTGAATGAGAATGCTTCAGGATCTGAAAGACTTGAGTTAATTGTTGTTTTAAGAATAGATGATGAAATGAAAGTGAGGGAGAAATTAAATGAGCAAGAGAGAGCCAGATGGATGGAACAAATCTATGTAGGAGAACGAGAGGGATCACCTGGTTAGGTGGACTTACTTTTGGAATGAAGGAAGCGTTCCTCTTCCCAAAAGGAGGCTGAAGGTGTAGAGAAACAGTGAGGTAGAGAAGAGAGAAGTTGATGAAGCCTGTATCTGGTGGCCTCAGTCTCAGAGGAGAAGGAGACAAAGGCATCTGGTGGGGAGGGTGGGGGCCGTGAGGCAAAGGCTTTAGGAAAAGTGTCAAATAGTGCCTGGGGAATTTGGTAGGAAGCCAACTGAAGATGAATCCCTCCCCTGTAGTGACTTCAGCATGTCTGGAATGCACCTAGCCAGGCTGCCTCATAAGGAAACTGAAAGTTGTCCATACCCACAGCCTCAAATAGCAAAACCAAGCTCATCCTCCCCTGCTCCAGCTGATACGAAGCGCCCCCACCTACTGTCCCCACTTCCTACCACAAACCTTCCCCTTCACACCCACTCCCCTCTGCAGACCCTACTCTCAGGGGCCGCCCAGGCAACCTGGAGGCCATGCTCCCTTCTCTCAGTTCTCATTCTTATTGCCATCCCTAGAGAATAAATATCTTCTTTTCTCCCTTACCCTTCCCTTACTCTCACTCCCTTTCTCTGATGTCTTCAGTGTTTTTGGTTAGACCAGTGTTTCTCAAAAGTGCAACAAATCGCCTAGGGAATTTTGGTAAAATGCATATCTTAATTCTGGAAGTCCTGAGAATCTACATTTGTAACAAGCTTCCAGGTGATGCTGGTGTAGCAGGCTCTTGCGCCAGTTCCATGATACTTTCCTAACTTTTCCCTCATCACAGTTAACATTGCTGCTGTTTCTCCTACCGTGTTTTGAGCTAGTCGAGGGTGGCATTGGTATCTTTGTACACCTCTTTATTCTCCCAAGTGCCTGGTGCATTGTCTTGTTGCTGGTGCCCAGTAAGTACCTGGGACTCATGACATATGCTGGAAATATCTATTTTGTGTTAGGGCTTTTTTTCTCCCACATTTTTTGTTTATTACTATCTCATTTCACTTCACCTGAAACTTGTCACCTCAGCCCTGGGCCCAATGTGTCACTGGAAGGAATCTCCATACTAAAACGTTAACTTGAACTATTACTTATCTCAAGAATATTTGAAAGAGGAATATCCCATTAGAGGTCAATGTCTAACATACGATATACAAATCATGTACGCAGTGTTTCTCATGTTCCTCTAGGTAATTAATTTTGTAGTGTCTTGCTGAGTAACAACTCTCCTGACAATATTTGAAGCATGGGAAAAGCATTCCTACCACAGAATGTCATTTAGAATTTTCAGAAACTGAAAACCCCTTACTATCAGAATGGTATGTGTTAGAAAGTGTTAAGTCGCTCAGTCATGTCTGACTCTTTGCGACCCCATGGACTGTAGCCCTACAGGCTACTCTGTCCATGGAATTCTCCAGGCGAGAACACTGGAGTGGGTTGCCATGCCCTCCTCCAGGGGATCTTCCCAAGCCAGGGGTCGAATCCAGGTCTCCTGCTTTGCAGGTGGATTCTTTACTGTCTGAGCCACCAGGGAAACCCATGAATAATGGAGTGGGTAGCTATCCCTTCTCCAGGAGATCTTCCCAACCCAGGAGTCAAACCAAGGTCTCCTCCATGCAGGTGGATTCTTACCAGCTGAGCTACCCAGGAAGCCCTCAGAATGGTATGCTGCTACTGCTAAGTCGCTTCAGTCGTGTCCGACTCTGTGCGACCCCATAGACAGCAGCCCACCAGGCTCCCCCGTCTCTGGGATTCTCCAGGCAAGAACACTGGAGTGGGTTGCCATTTCCTTCTCCAATGCATGAAAATGAAAAGTGAAAGTGAAGTCGCTCAGTCGTATCTGACTCTTAGCGACCCCATGGACTGCAGTCTCCCAGGCTCCTTCGTTCATAGGATTTTCCAGGCAAGAGTACTGGAGTGGGGTGCCCTTGCCTTCTCCGTCAGAATGGTATAGGTACTTACAATTCTTCTTTTGCCTTTGCTTCTGAATAACTTCCCACTCATCTCCTAACCTGGAGGGGGAATTTGGTGATTCAGGCTTCACAACTTCCCACTTTCCCCCTCTCCTAGAACTTCACTGAGCATGCTGATTTTAGTTCTGTCCACGGTCCACATAGCATCATGTAATATGCTCAGTCTTGGAAAATGGCAACAACAAAATCCCTTCTAATTCTTCCCTGTGAAATTCCCAGCTGTGTTCCAACCGCTCTTCTCCTGAGGGTTTGTGCTTCTTTCTGCTCCAGTTGCTGCTTTTGAGAATTGATAGACCTTGTGGTCAAAGCATGAGCTTCCCAGGTGGTGCTAGTGGTAAAAAACCCACCTGCCAATGCAGGAGACATAAGAGACATGGGTTCAGTTCCTGGGTTGGGAAGATCCCCTGCTGGAGGGCATGACAACCCACTCCAGTATTTTTGCCTAAAGAATCCCACAGACAGAAGAACCTCGAATGCTACAGTCCATAGGGCTAGGGCTTGACAGAGTTGGACATGACTGAAGCAACTTAACATGTATGCACGTAATCAATGCATAGCCAGCTCTCCACCTAGGACTCCCCTTCAGCCAATACTGATGCTGCTGGAAAAGGAGGGAGCAATCAGTTCATTTTACAGAGGAGGTAACTTATTGTAGTTCTCTTTATCATCTGAAATATGGCTTGCTGGAAGGATATTTTTGACCCTCTGTGAGCCTCTTTCATCCTAAGTGTCACTCTGCCTTCTCAGTCCTCCAGCTTATGCTTCTCTCTGTGGTACATGCTTCCATGACTGTAAGGGAATAGAGGAACTGGATTCTCAGAAGGGATTCCGAGACCTTTAACACTTAAGCAGTAAAGACGTATTTGAACAGAGGGGTCTTCTCAGGCCCTTGAACCCACTCTATGTAGCCAGCCATTCCCTACGTGTGTGTGCTAAGTTGCTTCAGTCATGCCCGACTCTTGGTGACCCTATGGACTGTAGCCTACTAGGCTCCTCTGTCCTTGGGATTTTCCAGGCAAGAATAACTTGAGTGGGTTGCCATGCCCTCCTCCTGGGGATCTTCCCAACCCAAGGATCGAACCCGCTTCTTTTATGTCTCCTGCTTTGGCAAGTGGATTCTTTTACCACTAGCACGCCTGGGAAGCCCAGTCATTCCCTTATACCTGTGCCTAAATTTCACTCTGACCAGAGGAGGCCATCTCATTGAATGAATCATAACTTTAGGATCTACTAGTCACAGTAGCATCATGTAGGCGCAAAAAAATTTCTTTCTGTGGCTCTTTCTCAGACTACTTAGAGCTTCCCACCTCGAACCACTGATGTTTAGAGCTGAATGTGATGTAGTATGTATGGCAATTTGCCAATAGAATATCATAGATTGAGACAGAGAAGCCTTCAGAGCTCTATTCTTCAAAGAGTTCTTGCCAATCATCTCAACCTTTCAATGTCCACCTTAGTTTTTATTCCATTTACTTGAATAACCATTTGACCTTAACACAAAACACATGTGTCTTTGTCCATCCATATCACGCTTTATGTGATGGGGGAGGCTGCCACTCAGCCATTTAAAAGGACCTGTCTTTAAAAAGGACATGTTCAGGGTGTGGCCAAAGGCTCATCTGAAACCCTAGAAATTGTAGGTGGAAAGTATTTCATGGGTTGTTTGAGCAAGGCTGCCTGGGGGAATTATAAGAGTCCAGAGCAATAACTATCGTGTTGGCTGTTTCAGAAATTAACTGAATGGGAAAATAGATGCCATCTGACTTGCTTAAGTGTAAGGACAGGGAGCATATGGGTCTAAATTTGGCTTCAATTTCGCTTTGAAGTTAATGGGCGTGGCAAGTGCTTACCTAATTGTGACACTTGGACCAGTATATTTTGCACATTCAGGATTTTGTTAATGAGACAATGATTATTTATGTTCTGCACTCTTCCCCACAGACTGCAAAAATACCCTTTGCTCAACTCTGTCTAATCATTGCATGCATCAACAGTCAAAGGTAATGACAAAAGGTAAGTTTATGGAGCAATAACCCTGTTAGTTAGTATAAAAGAGCTATTCCTGGAAAAAAGATTTAAGTAATCGTGAACTTCAGTCTGACTGAGAGGGCCTCAGTAGCTTGGTGATCCTAACATAACCATCTTTGGTCAGGTTGGTAGTCAATGTAGAAGTGAGGGGTAGGTGGGAAGGTGCAGTTGACGGTTGTTTAACATATAGAACATGAGTCTCATGTTATTTCTTTCAAGGTCAAGTTTAAATTTATAAGTCTGCTGTCTCTGTCCACCATAACACTCACTGGTCACTTTCTAAATCAAGGTCTATTTATTAAACACTTACCAAATACATACTGAATTCTAGATGCTGGTACCTTGGAGAATCAAAAATAAGTGTGACCGAGTTCTAGGAGTTCTCTATCTAATGCTGAATCCCTTCACCACAGTTCACCTGGAATGTGATTCACAAACTTACTCATGGACTCATCAGTGTCGCTTTTAAAATAGTGATGCCTAGATCTCTCCCCAGATACGTCAAATGAAAATCTCTGGGACTGGGCTCCCAAAGCTGTGTATCTCACAGGTTCTCAAGACAATTCTTTTTCTTCCCCCAAGACAATTCTCATGCTACTGTCTCGGCAAGAGTCTACAGATCTGAGTTTGGGGACTAGTCACGTATTTTGCTTATTTGTTACACAATGTTATGATATATATTTTATTGATTGTCTTATATGTCAAGCTCATACAAACCGATTTAAAATTATTTGAAGAACTATGACTTCTAATCTTCTCAAAGTCAATCGTAGTATTGTGTTCAGACCATTAATAAATCAGCATTTTTTAGCCCTGAGTGCATTCTAGAATTTTTTGGAGCTTTTTTATTTTTTAATGCTAAAGCCAGTCACTACATACCTATTAAGTTAGAAACTCTAGACACTGAGTCCTGGGTATTGACATTAAAACATTTCTCCAATTGATCCTAATATGAATCCAGGTTAGAGGCCCACTAGAATAAATCTTTGCTGTTGATGACAATGAGCATGGTGAATCTTTATCTTCCTGGAATCAGCATGCACCTTTTGATAATTCCCTCCATTTGTATGACTATCCTGAGTGTTCAGAGTGCTTTCATCTTTCATCATGAATCTTGTAAACCCCTGGAAGAGGCCTGAGAGATATTCTAGCCAGATGTCAGCAAGTGCTTCCTATAAAGGAGGAGACAGTAAATACTTTCGGCTTTGTGAACCGTGTGTCACAACTATTCTGCCATAAAATGAAAGCAGCCATAGGCAATATATATATGAGCAGGCGTGGGTGTGTTCCAATAAGCATCATTTCCAAAACAGGTTGGAGCTGGATTTGTCCCTCAGGCTGTTATTTGCTAATCCCTGATCTACACCAACACTCTTATTTTACAGACGAGGAAATTGAGGTCCAATCATTGACGTGATTTGACTCAGATCTTACAGTTAGAAAAAGGCAAAAATAAGCCTGAAGTTCAGGTGGTGGTGTTGTTTAGTTACTAAGTTGTGTCTGACACTTTTGTGACCCCATGGACTATAAAGCCTCCTAGGCTCCTCTGTTCACGGGGTTTTTCCAGACAAGAATATGGGAGTGGGTAGCCATTTCCCTCTCTGGGGGATCTTCCCAACCCAGGGGTCAAACCTGAGGTTCCTGCCACATCTTTTGCATTCGCAGGTGGATGCTTTACCACTGAACTGCCTGGGAAGCCCCGAAGTTCAGATAGTGAGGCTTAAAAAAAAGGCAAACAAACCCAAATGATGACCCACAGTCAGTGAATAGTGTTTTAAAGGGTTTCTCATCTGTGCCCTCTATGTTTGTGTGGACTTTCTGTGTAATGGTGGCTGCATGCGTGTTTATTCCTCAACTCTGTCTGCAAGCTGCTAGAAACTAGAGCCTGAACTTGTTCTGTGCTGTGTCCCCAGGGTCCTGGGACAAAGTAGCGCCCAGTACCTGTCAGTGAATCGAGTCCATCAGAGCCGTGCCTTTGGAGTTCAGTTTCATGTGTTTATTTTCAAGATATCCTGATCCTGGCTGGCTCATCAACTTCCTTGACTAACTTCTGTTGATATCTAGCTTACTAGGCTTGTGCTCTTTGTAACTTCAAATAACATTTGCATAATGACAGAAAAAGTCTTGAGGTTGTCACAGTGGATAAAGCACAGGTCAAGAGTATAATTACTTTGAAAAAGTCCACCTTCATGTTTTGCCAAAAAATGGTAAGAAATCAATGTGAACACTATTCTCCCTGATATTGTTTGCTGTTCACTTTTTTCCTCTGTCGAGGCATGTGGGGCAGTATGTTTCTCTCATACGTTACATCCAGAACTGCCTTCCCACCCCCAGTGCCCCAAACCACTGTGCAGACTCTCCAGCTTAACCTTGAGAGGCACTGTTTACAGTTGGATGAACCTGGGACTCTCCCTTCTTGATTTAAGCTTAGCAAATGGACAAGAAGAACCAGCAGAACCTGTACAGCAATTTCAGTCTATAAACAAGCAATCCAAAGGGAATGAAGGTAGATATTACTTTATGACTGCAATTATTGTCTTCTCTCCCAAGGTTGTCAACACACCAGGCTGAGCAGTGGCTTGAGAAAGTTCCTCACTTCCCAGGCAGGTTTGCTGGTTGCCGTGCAAGTAACACCATCCGGGGTGTTTGCTTCATTCAGGTGCAGTGGGCTATTATCTTATGTCCTTTACGTTATCAAAGCATATGTTTTTCATACACATATACATGTTTCTTCCCACACACACAGCATTGCTAATGTTGCAGTACAGAGAAAGAGCAAAACAGAATGTTATGTTCTCACAAAGGCAAAAAACTTTTAAAAGATAATTCATACTGGGGAAGAGTGGGTCAAATGCTTGGGAAATAAATGAAGGTGATTTAGCCATCAGTACAAGGTGTGGCTCTAATGTCATATAATTTGCAAAGCCTCTGTACAGAACCATATTATTTGACTTTTAAATTCTGTACCCTGATAAATAGTTTGAGTGATATAAAAAAAAATAGATGACATGGTTCCTGACATCTGCTAGTTGACAATCATTTGAGGAGAAAGAACAGTGCATGTATATGTCATTGAATGAATGAATGATTGATCTACACATGTAAAAAAATGATAAAGCCTCCCCATGAATGAAATAGGTGATACCTTTTACATGAATTCAGAGGGGAGGATTTTCTGTGTGGAATGGAATGGCTAGGAGATGGTATTTACATTAGGTCTTGACGGATGGATTTGGATAGTAGAGGGGAGGTGAAGACCATGCCAAGCTGGACGGTGAATCAACAGGCACATAAGTGAAATGTGCCGTCTGTTTGGGGTAGTGCATTTTGTGATGGTGCCTTGGTTGCAGGGTAAAATGGAAGTGACTGTGGGAAACTAATAATGCCGTGGTAAAGTCTGTGGGCTTGGGTTCAAATCCTAGCTCTGCCATGCTTCATCTATAACTTGAGAATAGTGGTTTAATCTTCCTAAACCTCAGGTTTTTATTCTATAAAACTGGCTGATAAAAATGTCCATCTCATGAGTTATTTTGCAGATTAAATGAAATTATCCATGTTAAACTGTGCAGTGCTTGGCACACAATAAACACTCCATCAATAATAACTATTAAATTATGGCAGAGCCTGAAGGTCAAAGGGAATTATAATTTCCCAGACAAGTTGGTACTCATTCCTTTTTAGACATCTGCTGTGACCTAAAAATCTCTTCTCAGACTGCCACTTCTTTTCATTCTTGTCTGTGATCCAAGCAAGGTCATTCCCATCGTGGAGAGCTGCTCCAGGAGCTCTTGGTAGGACTCTGAGACTAAACACCATGAGTCAGGACTTTGAAGCACTAATCTGACTGCTATGACTGACATGTTCTCTGGGCCTTTGATTATCTAAATTCAACATCTATAAAATGGCCTTTGATGCTGATATAGGGAGTGAGTCAACATCACCCCACCACCATCTTCCACTCCCTGAAAGGTATAAAATTCTAAGTAAGAATAATATTTCTCTTTGTGTACTTTATTGCATGTGTGCTAAGCCTCAACAAGGAATTAGGAAAGAAAAAAATGGTAAGCTAGCGTGGGAGTATTCAAAAGAACCCATATGATGTCCCCTTAAAGAAGAGGTTTATAAAGGAGGAAACTGAAGCCCAAATCATGGCAACCCACTCAAGTATTCTTGCCAGAACAATCCCATGGAAAGAGGAACCTGGTGAGTTACTGTCCATGAGGTCGCAAAGAGTCAGACTCAAAGAAAGCGACCTAGCACACACGCTCAAAGTCCAAATGGTAGATCTGATGTGCTCAGGGTCACACCAAGCAGGAGATCTCCTGATGCAAGTGGGAAGGCTCCTTGTTTATCCTACTAACCCTGCTTGCTGATACAGAAGTATCGGCTGCTTTATTTTCCCAATAATTAGGACCTTCAGTTAGGACTGACAGTAACTCTCATTACGGGGTCCAGAAAGGATTATGCCAAGGAAAGATTATACCTGGAACATTTGTTATGCAAAGTGCTGCCTTCCTAAGTAGAGAGATCCCACAGTGTTCCCTCCCTGGAACTGCCAGTGTGTCTCAATTGCCAGAGCATCTCCACCAGCCTACAGACACAGGCTGCTCCCTTGATGGGCTTGCCGTGGCTGTTTGATGGCCATGAAATACCATTTAGGAGATGGTCTTTAATGTCTTTTTGTTGTTGATCCTTAGCCTTCATGGAGCCTGAGCCTCTTGAGGGGTTTGCTTTCAGGCCATGTGCCCAGAAAGGGTTTCTCAGTCTAAGTCTGTTCATTGCTGGTTGCTAGGGCCAGGGTGTGCTGGTTACCGCTGTGTTTCCCAGCAGTGCCAGCAGGATCTTTTTCTTCCTCTCTGTGCCTCCAAAGCAGTTCTTCTGGGGTAGCTTTGTGTGTGCTCCTGCCTGGGGCTGAATGGTGAATGGCCTGGGGATGTATGCATCCTGCCCTTGCCCCTTGTGTGTGAGTCTTTGGGGATCTGACTTCCAGGGCAACTGCAGTTTGGCTACACCCCAGGGCATCGTCATCAGAATTGGCTATTTGTCCTGTGCTGTTTGGAGAGCCTAGAAAAGTCCCTTGGGAAGCTTATCAGATGGTCTGATGAGAATAGTTTCTCAGAGTCAAATTGCCATTTTCAGCATCATCTTTGCTATTAGGTTTCTCTTATAAGGAAGACATAAAAGATAAACAGACTCTTTTCCAAAGAAGTATGGACTTTGATCATGATCGTTGCCAGGAGCTTCACTGTGTAAATACCTCTCCTCCCACAGCCATGTGGCAGCCTCTCTGTTTGCTTTGAACCTGGGTGAGACCAGGTGGCTTTATTGATATAATCTTCCCCATCCCCTCTCATCCTTTGCTTCTCACTCTCTGCTCTCCCTTGACCTTTCTGATGCCCAGAGGGTGCTAGGGCAGTGCGCTCAAGAATAGGTTGAGCCAGATAAGTTTCTGAAGCTATCTGGACATCTAAAGACTCCTGGCAGTCACAGTGACCACATCGTGGTCAACAGTTTCCAAGAGAGAGGACTCAGGCCTGAGGTCCAGAAAACTTGACACAATAATAACCATTAGCAAGTACTGAGCAGCTGCTCTTTATCAGGCCAGAGGTCAGAAGTATATAGGAGTTGTATTAATATTATTTGATGTTTACAACATTCCAAGAAAATTATTTCTTCTATTATTCCCATGTTATAGATGATAACACTGAAGCTCTAAAAGCTTAAATGAGCTGACTGAAAGCACATCCATTGTGGTTAGTGTTGGTTAATCCATAGTTAGCGATGGGGTCAAAATTTGGACTCCAGGGCTGTCAGACCCCAGAGGCCATACCCTTAACCACTATATTACCCTGATTTAGTTCTGGTGCGTGGTGGCTATTGCCAGTTTTAAGAATAAAGTATATTTAGATATAAATAAAGCACAAATATTCCTTTCAAACTCCAAAGGACAAGAGGTCATCCTCGTGACTTTGATAGGAGGCATAAGACAGGTTGTGGAGTGTTTTGGGTAATTCTAGGTATCTGAACACCTGTTCAGCTATTCTGGGATTCAGTGGTAGGGGTGAGGGGAACATGGGGAGGGTGAGGTCATTATTGCAAAAGCCATTTCCTGAGAGCGCGACTTCAGGAAATGCTGGAGCATTAAAAATACCACTTGTGTGGGAGTGTGGTAGAAGCATGACTCATATTCAGCAATTGTGTCCATAGGTCACAAAGGATTTGGGGAACACAGGGGATATTCATACAAGATTGTGCTTGTAGGCGGTTCATTATGAAATTTTTAGTAGGTTGAGCAGCATGGTCAAATTTCAAGAAGAGTGACATTTAAGATTCTCCATGAAAATAGTGTGACTTGACTCATCCATTTATACATTGATTCACAAACCTCAATCGTCCACCTACTCCATGCAAGGCCTTGTGCTGGGTGTCTTGAGGGAAGCATAAGAGAAGTCAGCATGAGCCCAGCTCTTGGGCAAAGAGCTTATGAATTGGTAGCAGTGAAACAAGATGCTTTCTTTAACTCTTTCTTTGCTCCTTGAAGCCCTGATGAAAGGAAACCAGTCCTTAAAGGAAAGAATTTTGCATTATTTTCCAACCCAAACTTCAAAAACCAGGTCTGGTAGCTCCTAGGCCTTCTGAACAGGATGTGATTGTGAAGAGGAAAGAATCAGGAGTTTGGCATGGTTTACACACCTTTGATCACTTTAGGGTGAGTCAGGGCAGAAAGGATAGGAATTGTTCATTGCTTATTTGAAGTGTGCCCAGAGAATTCTTCTTGCTTTAATAGTTTAAAATTACACTTTATATAAACTTTGCGACATACTAGAGTACAATAATATAGTGATGACCTGTGAAACTGTATCCCGAGGTAAGTACCAGAATGGTATCAATAACTTGCATCTCCGTGTGTGCTCCTGCTCTAGCCTAATGCCCTCCTTCTCCGCTCCCCTCCCGGAGGCAGCCACCACCTTGAGTTGGCATTTGCCCGACAGAGTTTGGATATTTCAAGTCTACTAAGCTGTACATGATGCTGTTATATGAAGGAAGACTGGAGAATTCAGAGAAATGGCTCGATGATCAGGGTCTATTTTGCCCCTGCTGGTAGATCTGTGACTATGTTGCTCCCATCCAGAGGATCAGTCTACTCACAGATGCAGTTCCTCTTGAAGGGGCTTCAGAGCACAGGACTATGAGTATGGGCTGGAAGTGTGAGTTATGAGTACCGAAGTCTGGTAGATCAGTCTTCATCTCTAACCTCCGTTGGCATGAACCAGTTGCATGACCTCAGCCTAATAGCATAACCTCTTTGAGCCTCATTGCAAATATGGAGATGAAGGGACTTCCCTGGCAGTGTAGTGGTTGAGAGCTTTTAAATGGTCCACATTAAAAAAAAAAAAATCTTTAAAGAAATGGAGCTGAAATGAGAAGTACCTGCATTTCAGTGTGGTGGTAAGAATGAAAGGAGTAAATGTGCAGAAACTGCTTGGTTGCTGCTGCTGCTAAGTCACTTCAGTTGTGTCCGACTCTGTGTGACCCCATAGATGACAGCCCATCAGGCTCCCCCGTCCCTGAGATTCTCCAGGCAAGAACACTGGAGTGGGTTGCCATTTCCTTCTCCAATGCATGAAAGTGAAAAGTGAAAGTGAAGTCGGTCAGTCGTGTCTGACTCTTAGCGACCCCATTGATTGCAGCCCACCAGTCTCCTCCGTCCATGGGATTTTCCAGGCAAGAGTACTGGAGTGGGGTGCCATTGCCTTCTCCAAACTGCTTGGTTAGTACTCAATTAAAGGTAGTCAGAGTTTCAATTCAGCTCAAAGAAAACCTAAAGGATTCCTTGAAATACCGTACAGTGTGCTGGTTATTGTTAAGGAAATAAACAGAACCTAAATTTGGTCATCTGTATTATTTCT
This sequence comes from Capricornis sumatraensis, assembly GCF_032405125.1. Lineage (NCBI taxonomy): Eukaryota > Metazoa > Chordata > Mammalia > Artiodactyla > Bovidae > Capricornis > Capricornis sumatraensis. Next base: position 67,104,213 of record NC_091072.1, on the reverse strand, counting down.
CCTTTTGCTTTTTAGTTTTTCTCTTTTTTAATGGTCTTTCTGTCACCGTCTACCATTGGATCTTAACATGTTTGCCAACGTTTCATATAGGTCACCAAGAGAAAAATAACTCAAAGTGGTCAATGTTTTTTTAGTCAAGATGTGATATGATAGAATGCTAGGTTGCAAGCATGACACTTTTAGTGAGCAAAACTAACACAGACAAGGGAGTTCCCTGGTAGCCTAGCAGTTAGGGCTCTGTTTCCACTGCAGGAAGATCCCTGGTTAGGGAGCTAAGATGCTGCAAACTGTGTGGTGCGGCCAAAAAAACAAACAAACAACAACAACAAGAACCCTAATGCAAACTAAATGTAACCAGAAGGACTGATTTTTAATCATTTCTATGTTGCTGGCATTGGATTAGCAAAATTTTGATGGTTTAATGAATTCAATTAACTTTTTCAATTATGTTAATCTTTAAAATTTATGGGTAGCAGTGCATGAAAGTAAAACAATTATTTAAAAAGCCTTTTTATCTGTTCCTTAGCAAGCAAAGCTTTTCTTACTTTTAGAAACATTTGGGTTCTGAATAATATGTGTATACATGTGCATGTGTGCATGCGTGCCCAGTTGCTTTAGTTGTGTCTGATTCTTTGTGACCTTAAGGACTGTAGCCCGCCAGGCTCCTCTGTCCATGAGATTCTCCAACCAAGAATACTGGAGTGGGTTGCCATGCTCTCCTCCAGGGGATCCAACTTCCTGACCCAGGGATTGAACCAGCATCTCCTAAGTCTCTTGCATTGAGGGCAGATTCTTTACCTCTGAGCCACGGGGAAAGCCCACATACATGTCTGTGCTGTGTGCTGTGCTTAGTTGCTCAATCATGTCCAACTCTTTGCGACACCATGGACTGTAGCCCACCAGGCTCCTCTGTCCATGGAGATTCTCCAGGCAAGAGTACTGGAGTGGGTTGCCATGCCCTCCTCCAGGGGGTTTTCCCAAGCCAGGGATCGAACCCAGGTCTCCGGCATCACAGGCAGATTCTTTACCATCTGAGCCCCTAGGGAAGTCCATGAATACTGGAGTGACTAGCCTATCCCTTATTCAGGGGATCTTCCTGACCCAAGAATTGAACCCGGGTCTCCTGCATTGCAGGAGGATTCTCCACCAGCTCAGCTACCAGAGAAGCCCATGTGCATGTCTGCTGCTGCTGCTGCTGCTGCTAAGTCGCTTCAGTAGGCATGTCTACCTATGTATATATATAGGATGTATATATATGTGTATATACAGGTCTACCTATATATTCCTTCTCCAAGGGATCTTCCCGACCCAGGGATTGAACCCAGGTCTCCCGCATTGCAGGCAGACGCTTTAACCTCTGAGCCACCAGGGAAGCCCCATATATACATGTCTACCTATGTATATATAAACATGTATATATGTTTGTATGTGTATTTACTCAGTTTTCACATTCCTTTTGCTAGATTTGACAAAGAATGTGATTTTCAATTGTGAATTGTTATCTATGAAATACTTGGGGAAAAAAATCTTAGAGACCTTTTGGAATTAACTGAGCTTATTCATTCAACAAAATATCCAGCAAATATTTACTGTGTAGTTATTATGAAGTGTAATTTTAGGGGCTAGAGATGACTTATAAATTCCAGGAGACGTGAAACTGAAGATGCCTTTTGTTTTCTTATGTGCTAGCTTCCAAGTTCTATTTTAATCACAAAGTCACAAATAACATTTAAGAACTATCCATTTGAATACCCATTTATAATAGAAACACTGGAAATTTAGGAACAGAATAATGGATTTCCTTAACAAATATATGGAATATAAAGAATAGATGGGATTGAAATGTATTGTGATTACCTTATGTATCAGTGCACTTTACGTATAACACCTCAGTTATTTCTATGGCTGTAAGAGATAAATATTTATATAACTTATTGATGAAGAAACTGAGAGACTGGATTTGTTATAGATTCCAAACTAAGAGAGACACCATCAGTATAGAGCAAACTTCAAGTCTTGTTCCAAAGTCTCCTTTCTCCTGTTAAAAACTTCCCTGTTTAAATCAGTTAAAAAAAAAAGACAACCTTTCTAATATGTGTTAAATATTGCTTTGGAGTTCTAGTCAGTACAGAAAGATACAAAAATCAGAAGAATTAATATTTGAAAACAAAATTAAAATGTCATCTTTGCATACTGTGATTGTATACTTTTAAAAACTAAAATCAAAAGTCTAAAAAAAAAATTCTAGGCATCAATAAAGCAGAAAGATCAATGCAAAATAAATACATACAAATCCCAAAGAGCTTTTTCTCTCAGGTCAGAATAATGAAAAAGCATCTAAATTATTTGATAATATATATTCTTATTAGGGAGTTGCATGTTTTATTTAATGTAGACAAAAGTGTAAAACTTTACAAATATTAGAAAGATAATATTAGAGAACACCAATAGAGAGATAAACAATTATCCTTGAAAGTGATGATAAATCAGAAAGACTTCTATTTAATTCAGTCAATTTATAGGTTAGGCATAATCCAACTCAAAATCTGAATAGGATTTTTTAACTTAATGGTGATTATAATTTGTTTTTGCAAAAATACATATCATTTTGGAGCACTTACTATGTGATGGACATTATTCTAAACGTTTTACATAGAATAAGCACTTCACATAAAACAGTATCTTTATTATCCCCATTTTACAAATAAGCAAACAGAGGCCAATAGAAGTTCAGGTAAATTACCCAAGTTCACATGATGACTAGTAAGTTGCTGAGCCGGGATTCTGAAGGCCCACGTGCATGTACCACCATGCTCAGCTAAGAGCATTAACTAGCACTTTGCAAAGTGGAACATTCAAGTGGAGCTAGTCTTCCCAAGTAAGCATGTGATGGTGGTGGTTTAGTTGCTAAGTCATCTCCAACTCTTGCAATCCCATGGACTGTAGCCTGCCAGGGATTGAACTCATGTCTCCTGCACTGCAGGTGGATTCTTTACTGCTCAGCCACCAGGGAAGTCCTCAGTGAGCCTGTAGATAAATGGAATAGCATAGTCCAGAAATAAGCATATCGTATAGAAGGGTATAATAAATAACAAGAGACATCTTAAATGAGCAATGAATGAATTATATAATCTACATTATTTGAGATTCATAGCTAGCATTTTTTTTGAAAAAAGAAATCAGCTTCCTAGCCCAATTTCACACCTCATGATCAAAATAAGTTTTGAATGGCTAACATGGTAGGTAAGAAAGAACATAGCAGAACAGATAAGTTATTGCATGGAGAAATTATTATTACTGTTACTGTTATTTTTTTACTATGAAGTGACAGAAGAAATCACAAAGGGAAAGACTGACCCATTTGGCCACATAAAGACTTGTAAACACATGTACAACAACAAGAACAAAATAACTTAGGTCACCAGATGGGAAAGGATCACATCAGACATGACAGAGGTCACCATCTGTGGTGGAAACCCTCAGAGCAGAAGCGGAAGCTATGGACCGGTTCTTTCCTCCATGCTGAGCTTTGGGAGCAGAGAAGACCCGCTTTCAAGCGGGAGCAGGGCTTGTGTTCTGGGGATGCACCTGGGGTGTCTGCATTGGACGTGACCTCTGCACAGGGACTGACCTGTGGCTTGGTGAGGTCTGGCAAGGCTCTGGGGGGCTGGTGGATTGGAATGGTCCTTGGGTAGGACAGAAGGTGGCCACCCAGAAATTTTGTATCTAGGAAGGTCTTTGACTCCAGAGGAAGAAAAGAAGGAAGAACTGAGAGGATATAGTCTAGAGGTGGAATGAATCAGGAGAGCCAGCCTAGAAAATCCACCTCACTGCCAAGGAGAGGAACTGCTTTCATGGGCAGAGAAGATGGTGGGTCAGTGTTTCCCGTTGTTTCTCCACTGGAAAATGGAAGGTCTGTAAGCAGGAGAAACAGGGTGCCATGGGAGGTGGATTTTTCTTAGCTGTAAGTGAATTCTTTATGTGGTGATGACAGGACAGTGATTTCTAAGGACAATCCCAGGACTCAGGAGACCACGTGGGAACTTGGAGGGAAATAGAAGCTCTGAGGCATCTCATGAGCTTTCACATCAAGAACTCATTTAATACATGGAAAAAAAAAAAAAAAAGACATGAATAAGCAATTCATACAACAGCAATGACAGCCAGCTAAGAAACAGAACGCAGATCACCTTCACGAGTACCCAGGCACATGAAGCTGATACAGCACTTCAGGAAAATGACTTTTTGTCTGATAAACCAGCCTCCTTCTGCTAAATCTAAGCTCAGAGCTGACAGAGAGTTTTGGATTTTATTTGCTGCTCTGCTACACCCCTAAGAGTGATTAGTCAGAGTAGATACTCAATAAATATTTGTTAAATGTAAAAGGGAACACTTAGCTGCCCTGTTTGTGGCAAAAGCTTGATAATTCAAATATTGCTGATGACATGCTGAATTGGTTCAGCATTTGGGAAAAATAAGGAAACAAGGTCGTGTTTCACTGTGCATATGCCAATGTTCAAATCTTTTGAGTCCATCAATGTACTCTTGGGAATTTGTTCTAAGAAAATAGTTGAACCTTCAGTTCAGTTCAGTTCAGTCTCTCAGTCATGTCCGACTCTTTGCGACCCCGTGAATCGCAGCACGCCAGGCCTCCCTGTCCATCACCAACTTCCAGAGTTCACTCAGACTCATGTCCATCGAGTCAGTGATGCCATCCAGCCATCTCATCCTCGGTCGTCCCCTTCTCCTCCTGCCCCCAATCCCTCCCAGCGTCAGAGTCTTTTCCAGTGAGTCAACTCTTCGCATCAGGTGGCCAAAGTATACATGTGAACTTCTACGATACCAGGGAAAGAAAATAGAAACAGAGGTTAACAAACCTTACAGATTGTATAAATAATGTTATTTATCTATTTAAAATGACATTTAAGAAGACATAGACATCTCCATAGAGATGTAGAGAAGGATTCCATAATGGTAAATGAATAAAGCAAAATATAGAGGAGCCTTCCTGCAGCCTCCAATGCCCTTTATGGAAGCACGTCTTCCTGCCTCTCTGAATCTTGCGACTGTAGGTGCAGACCCTGTAGATGGCTGATAAAGCTTCCAGTGCTACACGATGCCGCCGTTGCCCAGCAAGTGTGCCTGCTGCTGTTGTGACACTAGATGTGATGTGCTTGCATGTTAGTGTCACATCTCCTACACTGAGGTCCCCAAATTGCACAACCTCATCTTCTCAAGGAGATCCAACCAGTCCATCCTAAAGGAGATCAGTCCTGGGTGTTCACTGGAAGGACTGATGTTGAAGCTGAAACTCTAATACTCTGGCCACCTGATGCGAAGAGCTGACTCATTTGAAAAGACCCTGATGCTGGGAAAGATTGAGGGCAGGAGGAGAAGGGGATGACAGAGGGTGAGATGGTTGGATGGCATCACCGACTCAATGGGCATGGGTTTGGGTGAACTCCAGGAGTTGGTGATGGACAGGGAGGCCTGGCGTGCTGCAATTCATGGGGTCGCAAAGAGTCAGACATGACTGAGCGACTGAACTGAACTGATTTCAACTGGGTCAAAAACATTAAATGGTAAAGATGTTATGTTGATCTTTGTCCTTATGCTGTGTTCCAAATCATCCTCCCAACACTGTTTGACCAAAAGTATGTGTCCAGTTCTAACTTGTTAGATTTTCTTTGAAAGCCCTGCAGTTTCTTATGCAAATCAACCCCACTGGGTCTGACTCTGTGCATGCCCATGCATGCCCGAACCCTACAGTGACAAGAACTACTTAGGTGCAAATTATGACCCGCTGATGTGAAAAGAATTTTTTGTTAAGTGCTGAGATGTGATGCTTGCTCTTATTTGAACAATGTTTTTATATTTTATACAAAATATGATGTAATATGTAAAATATATTGTAAAATACAGGAAAATGAAAATCAATTTTCATTAGCAAACATCAATCACTGATATCTGTTCATTTCTTGACAGTTCTTGAGTTACTCCTTTGTGTGTTATTCTCTCTCTCTTTTTTTTTTAATTTAACAAGTACTAATATAAGATCTGTTTGAAACCACTGGAGTGTTTATATATAAAAAGTTGATAATCTTATTCTGTCCAATCCATTTTTCCTCCTCTGAAAAACAAATCTTAGTAAGTGTGACGTATAGGTTTCCTCACATTTCTCTTTTTCTTCCTGTTTATACAAATCTAAATTCACATCCTCATATATGGAGAAGCTGTGTGTGTATTGGAATCACCCTATACACATGGATTTGAAGCTTGTTTTTTTCACTTACGAACTCATCTGGACATCTCTTCTGCTCATCTAATATGGATCCCACCAATTATATTTATAGAAGCACAATTTTCTGTAGTATAAGTGATTCATAGTTCAATTGACTTAGAAGTCTAAATTTCTAGGCAGGGCCTTAAAAGCACTGATGATCACAGACTTCTTGAGAGGAAGTCCATATCTTATCTATTTTGTTATAACAAAGAGTTTAGTACATACGTATGAAAAAGCCAATTTCTGGGGGAAAAAAATCTACCAAATACATGTATTCCTTTAGTGTCAGAAGCTAGAATTAATTTTACATGTCTCCTTTGTAATTACTTGAGTAGTTTTCTAATGAATCATAAATAAGAACCATTATTATACTGGATGCCATGAAAAAGGAGGCTCAAATTGAGGAATGAGAATAAAACCTTTTGAACAGATACTCAGAAGTGAATTTATTATGCTAATTTTATATCTTGAAGGCTTTGATGCATCTTCTAAATTGCTTCTAAAAGATATTGCTCATGTTTAAAACACTTCAATCTGTAGATTAAAATCTTTAAGCCTGACGTATCATGGTGTCTGCAACTAACTTTCAAATGGTTCAGCAAAAAATTATACATATCATGTGTGTATATATGTGTGTGTGTGTATATATATATGTATATATATAATCACATATGTATGTATACATAAACACACAGATATACATATGCATATGCAGAGAGAGAAAGCAAATTGGACAAATGTTAACAATTAGTGACTATAAATGAGAGGTACTTGGATATTCATTGTACTGTACTTTTACATTTTGAAGGTTTGAAAATTAGCAAAAGAAAATATTAGGAAAAAGAATGCCAACAGTGTTTGAAAGCATGAATTTTAAAGCAAACCAATACAGTATTGTAAAGTAAAAAATAAATAAATAAATAAAATTTTAAAAAATAAAGCAAATCTCAATAACCCTAACATTAATTTTAATTATTTTAAATTATTAATAATTTTGAAAAGATCTTTCATGATTTTAAAAAAATGGTATACAATTTTAGCTTTTTACTTCTTTAGTTATAAAGATGAGTATTTTCCATATGTTTCCAAGAACTTTAACTTTCCCTTTTATGAATAGTCTTTGTCCATGCCTCTGTGAAAGGCTTATTTCTGAAGAGCCTTTTATAAATGATATAAGTATATGGATTTGAAAATTTGAAAGTGAAACTCACTCAGTTGTGTCCAACTCTTTGTGACCCCATGGACTATACAATCCACGTTTAATTCTCCAGGCCAGAATACTAGAGTGGGTAGCCTTTCCCTTCTCCAGGGGATCTTCCCAACCCTGGGATTAAACCCAGGACTCCTGCATTGCAGGTAGATTCTTTGCAAGCTGAGCCATAAGGGAAGGCCAAGAATACTGGAGTGAGTAGCCTATCCCTTCTCCAGGGGATCTTCCCTACCCAGGAATTGAACCAGGTTCTCCTGCATTGCAGGTGGATTCTTTACCAACTGAGCTATCAGGGAAGCCCCTAAGTATATTGATACTTCATGATATATAAACAGGTAACTCTCAAACATATGTCATATGAGAATTTTATATATTAAAGTACAATAACCAATGGAAAAGGGAAAAATTGGAAAAGTTGGCAAATTCTCACATACCCATATATAGATTTTTAACATATCTCATACTATTTTAGTTACCAAAATTAAGGATATATAATTAAGTTGATTGCAAAAAAAGCGTGAAATCCTAAAAACCGTTAAATACAGATAATTATTAGTTGATCTTGGGACTGGGAAGAACTTTTGCATAAAAATGATGGCGGAAAGAACAAAGAAAAATCTGGGAATCTATTTCATTATATACAAATCTAAAAAAAAAAAAACTGTATGTAGATAAACACCAAAGAATTGAAATCCTTAAAATATCCCCTGGAGAAGGAAATGGCAACCCACTCCAGTATGCTTGCCTGGAAAATCCTATGGACAGAGGAGCCTGGTGGGCTACAGGTCATGGGGTTGCAAAGAGTCGGACACGACTGAGTGACTGAACACACACACACACACACAAATATTAAAAAAAAACAAAAAAAAACTGTACATAGACAAACACCAAAGAACTGAGATCCTTAATATGAAGAGCACTCAAAATCAATAAAAACAATAATGTCACAACAGAGAAAAACATTAAAAAAACAAAAACTCAGAAGAAAGAAAATTCAGGTCATGAAAGAAGAACTCGAAATGCCTTTAAAACATCGGAACAGATGTTTTAAAATGGACAATGCAGGGCATTTGTTCAGTTAGTCTATGGCAGTTTGTATGAGTGGGATTTAGCTTCAGCTGATGATGATCCAGAAAACTGGCAATAATACTTTTGGAAATGTTAATGTAATACTCAGCTCTCTGTTAGCAAAAGCATGGCAGGCAAGAGGGCAGATTATCCAGCCATATTTGGCACTGGTCAGGCCCTTACTAAAGTAATGCAATCAATATGGAGTTCCACCCTTTAACATGCATGTGGGGAAACTATAGAGGATCTCCTAAGAGGCATGGCCGAAATGATTACAGAGAAAGTCAAACTGATGGGGGAAGATTAAGGGGATTGTATTTATTTAGTCTAGAGAGGAAAAGCTAAATAGCAAATACATAGTTATTTTCAATTATATAAGTATGTGAATAAAAATGATTATCCTGAGGAAAGCTGGATTATTCCATCTGTATGATAGACAATAAGCTAAGAGGAATATGCTTAAATTACACCAAGAGACTCTAATTAACTTTAGGCCTTGCAAAACTTACGGGCAGACTAACAAAGAAACTAAGGAACCCTTGCCTTTGTATATCTTTCTGAGCAATTTAGACAGCTGCCCATCTTGTGGCTTAGTTATAGAATAGCAGGTGGCTGGGTCCTTGATTAGAATTATAGGCTTATAGAATCTTAGAACTGAAAAATAGCTTCAGTAGATTAAAGTTTCTCATTTGTGTGTTCAGTAGATTTCTGTTGCCACTCACCAATAGCATATTCAAAGGAGAGAGTAGGATATAAAGTGTTAAAAGTTACAGTTCTTACATGGTCAAATGACTGGAGCTTTTTAAAGCATCTACTCTGACAATGTGAACAAATCTTAGTTATCTGGTAGGAGAAAAACAAACTGTAAGTTGAGTTTGGGGAGGATAGTACTGTGATTCTTAAGCTTTTTCCAGGTTAGATAAAAACTAGTATTTATCCCCCACAAAATGCAAATAGTTACATGCACACAGGTCCACAAACATATAGGCCAAGGTGGAGGTAGTGTGATATCGTGGTTAAGAGCACAGCAAATGGACTTCCTATATCTGTATTCAAATCCTACCTTTTCCAGTTACTAACCTGACAATCTTAAGAACCTTAATTTCTCCATGTCTGTTTCCTCATTTCTAAAATAGGGATGGGGGCTTCCCTTGTGGCTCAACTGGTAAAATAGGGATACCTTTTATATTCTGGAATATTTTGATAAACATCAATCAAGTAACAAAAGTAAATTAGAAAATATTTTTAAGTAAATGGACTGACACAAAGCTGATGGTATAGAAAAATTGTAATTAGTAGTAAAATTCATTCAGTAGGTAATGATTCATGTTAAAAAATGAAAAAGAATAAAATGCATTCCTTGTACTTAGTAATTAATAATTTCAATAATTTTTGTCTGTTGTTTATATATGTGTGTATGTGTAAGACTGATGTGGAACCCTTGTGTTCAGGTAGTGATAGATAAATGATATTATTGTAGGTCATGGTCAAAATGCTTGTAGTCATTACAGGTTATTGCTTTTGATCTTTTTTATCCCTTTAAAATTTTTTTTCTAGTGTTCTCATTGGAACATAATATATATCCCCACCGCATTTCAAGTTATTTTGAAATAACATGACTCCACCTTGTATGTAAGGCAACAACCTAACAATATCCATCCACCCTCTCAGCCTTGGTGCCATGAACTTTATACATTTTACTTCTACACGTTACCAACCCTACAACATATTGCTGTCTTTTTTGCTTTAAATGGTCAGTTAAGTTCAGTTCAGTCGCTCAGTCGCGTCTGACTCTTTGCGACCCCATGAATTGCAGCACGCCAGGCCTCCCTGTCCATCACCAACTCCTGGAGCTCACTCAGATTCATATCCATCAAGTCAGTGATGCCATCCAGCCATCTCATCCTCTGTCGTCCCCTTCTCCTCCTGCCCCCAATCCCTCCCAGCATCAGTCTTTTCCAGTGAGTCAACTCTTCTCATGAGGTGGCCAAAGTACTGGAGCTTCAGCTTTAGCATCATTCCCTCCAAAGAAATCCCAGGGCTGATCTCCTTCAGAATGGACTGGTTGGATCTCCTTGCAGTCCAAGGGACTCTCAAGAGTCTTCTCCAACACCACAGTTCAAAAGCATCAATTCTTCGGTGCTCAGCCTTCTTCACAGTCCAACTCTCACATCCATACATGACCACAGGAAAAACCATAGCCTTGACCAGAGGGACCTTAGTCGGCAAAGTAATGTCTCTGCTTTTGAATATGCTATCTAGATTGGTCATAACTTTTCTTCCAAGGAGTAAGCGTCTTTTAATTTCATGACTGCAGTCACCATCTGCAGTGATTTTGGAGCCCCCCCCCAAATAAAGTCTGACACTGTTTCCACTGTTACCCCATCTATTTGCCATGAAGTGATGGGACCAGATGCCATGATCTTCGTTTTCTGAATGTTGAGCTTTAAGCCAACTTTTTCATTCTCCTCTTTCACTTTCATCAAGAGGCTTTTTAGTTCCTCTTCACTTTCTGCCATAATCAACTTTCCACCAAATAAACTGAGAAAAAGGAAAAGAAAACTTCCACATATATTATCTCTGGTATGCTTCAGTATTTCCTGTAGAACTGAGCCTCTATGCTCCATGGTCCTCCCTCAACCTAAAGAATTTCCTTTCACATGCTCTATAGTGAGAGCCTTCTGGCAATAACCTCTTTCACCCTTAACAATCTAAACACATCTCTCTCTCGTTCCCACAGTTGAAGGACATCTTTCCTGGTTGTAAAACTATAGACTGATAATCCCCTTTCCTCAGCACCTCAGAGATGCTATTCCATTGCCATCTGGCCTGCTTTGCTTCTGCTGAAAAGCAAATATCCCTGTCTTTGTTTCTTTGTGTACAATGTCCCCTCTTAACTCACTGCATATGGTTTTCTCTTTATCCTTGGTTTTCAGTAATTAGACCGTAATATACCCCAGTGTTATTTGGCTTGTATTCTTCCTGCTTGAAATTCAGTGAGTTTCTTGACTTTTGAATTGGATATTTTAAATAAAATTAGAAAGTTGTTCAGTCATTGGCCCTTAAAATATTTTCTGTCTCTCCTCTTCTGACGTTTAAGCTGTATGTCTGTTGGGCCATTTGATTTGATCTCTTAGGTCACTGATCTACTCTGTTCTTTTTTCTTTTCAATCATTTTTGTTTTTTGCTCTGGAAAATCTTTACTGATCTGTTTTTAATTCCACTGATGATTTCTTCTGAAGTGTACAGTGCTTTTGTGTTTGTTTGGATTGTTTGAGAAGCAAATGTAAAGATGGGATTCAGTTTCCAAAAGATATGTTGAGAAAATATCTGTGAAGGATAAAAGATGAGGGAACATAAAAAAAAGAGAGAGAGAGAGAGAGAGAACCTTCAGATTGTAAAGTTTGATGCCTGTGAAGGAGATGAAAAGGATATGGAAAAATGATTGTATGGGAAATACAGACTTTGTTATCCAGAAGTAAAAAAGTTTTGCCAGGCTGTTGGAAATTTCTCAATCCAAAGGAACCCATTGGAGAGTTCCTAGAACTCACAGGAAAGGACCTTTTTGCCTCTGTCATTCTCAGCCATTGGCTGGGAGAAGTGCATAAGGAGGCTTGGCTTTTGTATGACTGCCGTGAAAGATCCAGAGAACAGTTGTGAGCTCTTAGTCAGTTTTGTTTCATACAGCAGGTCTGAGCAGCACCCGTTTATGATGAACCTAGTGGTGTTAGGTCAGTCTAATTATTTTTAATTTCTGATTTTGTGTTTTTAGTGCTATAATTTTCCTTTTGGCTCTTTTTAATGTTTTTGTTTCTTTTTTTAAAACCCCTATCTATTCATTTATTACATTTATTTTTCTTTAATAGATTTGTAATAGTTAAAAATAGTTGTTGTTCTTCAGTCACCAAGTTGTGTCTGACTCTTGGCAACCTCGTGAACTGCAGCACACCAGGCTTCTCTGTCCATCACTGTCTCCCTGAGTTTGCTCAAACTCATGTCCATTGAGTCAGTGATGCCATCCAACCATCTCACCCTCTGTTGCCCCCTTCTCCTGTTGCCCTCCTTTTTCCCAGCATCAGGGTCCTTTTCAATGTGTCAGTTCTTTGTATCAGGTGGCCAAAGTATTGGAGCTTCAGCTTCAGCATCAGTCCTTCCAATAATATTCAGGGTTGATTTCCTTTAGGATTGACTGGTTTGATTTCCTTGCAGTCCTAGGGACTCTCAAGAGTCTTCTCCAGCACCACAGTTTGAAAACATCAATTCTTTGGTGCTCAGCCTTCTTTATAGTCCAACTCTCACATCCATACATGACTACTGGAAAAGCCATAGCTTTGACTACACAGACATTTGTTGGCAAAATGGTGTCTCTGCTTTTTAAAACACTGTCTAGGTTTGGCATAACTATTCTTCAAAAAAGCAGGCGTCTTTTAATTTCATGGCTTCAGTCACCTTCTGCATTGATTTTGGAGCCCAAGAAAATGATATCTGACACTGTTTCCACATTTTCCCCATCTATTTGCCATGAAGTGATGGGACCGGATGCCATGATCTTAACTTTCTGAATGTTGAGTTATAAGCCAGCTTTTTTACTCACGTCTTTCACCTTCATCAAGAGGCTCTTTAAGTGTCTCTTCACTTTCTGCCATTAAAGTGATATCATCTGCATATCTGAGGTTGTTGATATTTCTCCTGGCAATCTTGATTCTAGCTTGTGATTCGTCTAGCCTGGCATTTCACCTGATGTACTCTGCATATAAGTTAAATAAGCAGGGTGACGCCTTGACATACTCCTTTCCCGATTTGTAACCAGTCTGTTGTTCCATGTCTGGATTGAACTGTTGCTTCTTGTCCTGCATACAGATTTCTCAGAAGGCAGGTAAAGTGGTCTGGTATTCCCATCTCTTTCAGAATATTTCACAGTTTGTTGTGATCCACAAAGTCAAAGGCTTTAGCATAGTCAATGAAGCAGAAGTAGGTGTTTTTTTGAAATTCCCTTACTTTTTCTATGATCCAGCATATGCTGGCAATTTGATCTCTGCTTCCTCTGCCTTTTCTAAATCTAGCTTGTACATCTGGAAGTTCTTGGTTCACATACTGCTGAGGTCTAGCTTGAAGGATTTTGAGCAAAATCTTGCTGACATGTGAAATGAGTGCAATTGTACAGTAATTTGAACATTCTTTGGTATTGCTTTTCTTTGGGATTGGAATGAAAACTGACCTTTTCCAGTCCTGTGGCCACTGCTGAGTTTTCCATATGTGCTGGCTTAATGAATGCAGAACTTTAACAGCATCATCTTCTTTTAAGATTTGAAATAGCTCAGCTGGAATTCCATCACCTCCATTAGCTTTGTTCGTAGTAACACTTCCTAAGGCCCCCTTGACTTCTCATTCTAGGATGTCTGGCTCTAGGTGAGTGACCACATCATCATGGTTGACTGGGTCATTAAGAGCTTTTTTGTATAGTTCTTCTTTGTATTCTTGCCACCTTTTTAAAATCTCTTCTGCTTCTGTTAGGTCCTAGCCATTTTTGTCCTTTATTGTGCCTATGTTTGTATGAAGTGTTCCCTTGGTAACTCCAGTTTTCTTAAAGAGACCTCTAGTCTTTCCCATTCTATCGTTTTCCTCTATTTCTTTGCATTGGTCACTTAAAAAGGCTTCCTTATCTCTCCTTGCTATTAACTCTGCATTCAGTTGGTTGTATCTTTCCCTGTCTCCTTTGCCTTTAGCTTCTTTTCTTTTCTCAGCTATTTGTAAGGCATCCTCAGACAACCATTTTTCCTTCTTGCATTTCTTTTCCTTGGGAGTGGTTTTGGCCATCACTTCCTGTACAATGTTATGAACTTCCATCCATAGTTCTTCAAGCAGTCTGTCTACCAGATCTAGTCCCTTGAATTTATTCACCAACTCCACTGTATAATCATCAGGGATTTGATTTAGGTCATATCTGAATGACCTAGTGGTCTTCCCTATTTTCTTCAATCTGAGCCTGAATTTTGCAATACGGAGCTGATAATCTTAGCTACAGGCAATTCCTGGTCTTATTTTTGCTGACTGTGTAGAGCTTCTCCATCTTTGGCTGCAAAGAAGGTAATCAATCTAATTTCAGTATTCACCATCTACTGATGTCCATGTTTTAGAATCGTCTCTTGTGTTGCTGGAAGAGGATATTTGCTATGACCAGTGTGTTCTCTTTGCAAAACTCTGTTAGCTTTTGCCCTGCTTCATTTTGTACTCCAAGGTCAAACTTGCCTATTTTCAAAGTATCTCTTGACTTCCTACTTTTGCACTCTAGTCCCCTATGATGAAAAGGGGGAAAATAATTAGTTTATTAATAAATATCTATGTATACTAATTCCAATAGTTAGATCACCTGTCAGTCTGAATAAGCTATGCTTTTCTTCTAAATATCTTCCTTTTTCGTTGCCTGTCTCATAATTTCTTACTGTTTTCTGGACATAGAAACGAACAGTGGAGACTGAGGTACATTATTTTTTGTTTGTTTTATTATCCAGAGAGTGTACATTCTTTGTTTTTGATTACAATGAGGGACTAGTAGTTCATCTCTCTCCTATAGGGGTGTTCAGCTGGTGCTGAATCACAGCTTTCATTATATCGTATTCACCTGATTAACCACATTCCCAACTTCCTTCACAGACTTTTTGACCTTGTCAGTATTTGAGCTGGGAGGAGGGTAGGCTGTAGTTTCATCTTTGAATCAAAATCTGGAGGATCTCTAGAATTTGAGCATCATGAGAATGTGAGAGACTTTGTAATTGTGTTTTTTCTTCCAGTCTCCCTCTCATTATAATCTGGGGGTATGTCAAGGAGAGCACTGTCAGACTGGGCAATTAGTTTTTCCTCTAGGACTCATTCAGGCTCTAGTCTTCTCTGCTAGGCTTCACTGTTGAACAACATTTGTCTGATTTCTTTTTCACTCAAAACATCCCAAACTACAACAAACTGGCTCCTCTGTCCTCCTCTACCCAGATCATGTGCTCACATCCAGGTGTGGGAACTTTGTTTATCTAAGAAGGCATACTCTCTGAAATTCAGTTCATCAAGTCTTCCTTGCACCTGCCACTCTTTGCACATCTCACAGAGAAGTATGATTTTTATTTTGTCTAAACATTTCTTATGATTACCATATATGAAAAGGTCTTTTGTGTCTGTGTTAAATTACCTGGGAACAGAACTATGTAACAGGTTATTGATAAGTGGTAGATGAAGACTTACAGCTCACTGATCTATTGTTGAGCTTGAAGCTATTTAGTATTGATATAATACTAAATATTATTTATTAAAATTTGGTACCCAGATAGGATGATGGGTCTGAGGTCAACAGGCTTGCTTATTTCACAACATCTCCCTTTGGCCTGGTGCTTCCTGTTGCTCCTTCCCACTAGTAAGTGGTGATCTAGGGGGATGATCACTCCCCCTTGTGTGTTTTCTCAGTGCTGAGTAACCTTTAAACTTACATAGTTTTGCTTGGCTATTATTGTCCCTCCCTAGAATGAACTTTTTCTCTTCTTCTACTACAATGAACTCCAGAACCCATTTCATGCATACTCTCCTTTGAGAAAAATCTTTAAAGCTTTTTCTTAAACTTTGTCTGCTAAGGACAAGAAAATACTTTATTTTGTAGGCTCTTCTCTGTCAGCACTGTTCAACTCAGCTAGTGAGGTAAGAAAGCTGCAATTCACAAGACTTTTTTGGTCATTCTTGCTGTCTTGCAGGTTCCAAGATCACTACACTACAGATAAGATGTAAATGAATAAGCTCGGCTATGTCCCCATAAAATTTAATTTACCAAAACAGCCAGATTGTAGTTTGCTGACACTTTTCCTAAAGAATTAGTAGACCTACATAATTGTGCTTGTCGAATTGTAAGGTGGTTAATTGTTCATTTGGGCTACTTTGAACACAGTTAATGTGCAGTGTACTCTGTTACTAGCATGTATGTGGGGCACACAGTAATTCTTTGCAGTATAAATGAAACAAGGAAGAAATGGAGGGAAATGTGAGATGACTGTGGAAATGGAGACAGAAGAAAATGAAAAAAATAGCTGTCTTTGATAAACAATGCTAGTTCCTGTACCAATGAACCCTTCAGTGTCAGGTCTCAGTTTCTTAACACAACAGATTTATTTCATGTGCACGAGAGAGCTAAGTCAGTTCAGTCATGTCTGACTCTTTGCGAGCCCGTGGACTGTAACCCACCAGGCTCTTCAGTCCATGGAATTCTTCAGACATGAATACTGAAGTGGGTTGGCATGCTCTCCTCCAGGGGATTTTCCCAACCCTGTGATCGAACCTGCGTCTCATGTTTCTTGCATTGACCGATGGGTTCTTTACAACTAGTGCCACCTGGGAAGTCCTGCTTACTTATAGTTCAGTGTGAACTGGCAGGGTTCGGTGGCATAGACTCTGTTCTGCACAATCATTCAGGAAGAACCCAAGTCCTTCCATCTAAAGGCTCCACCATCTACTCTAGGTCCTTTCAGACAGGAAAAGAGAGCAAAGGTCATGAGTAGGAGGTTCTAATGGCCCAGGACTGGACATGGTACCCATCACTTCTGTATATGTTCTGTTGTCAAGATCTAAGCCATAGGTACCCTGCTATGGTTAAAAAAAAAAAAAAAAAAGAGTCTGAAAAATTTTTCCTAACTCTGTGCCTGGCAAGAAGAAGGGGTTATGGCTGTTGGTAAGCACTAGCAATATAGTTTGGGTTGCCTTGAATGAAGGCAATGAGAGAATAAAGCTATTGAGACGAGAAAGCAATCAAAAGACACTTCCCAGAGAGAGGGAGCAGCATTTCCAACAATAGTATACAGGTTAATTTTCTCAAAAGATATTGCAGCCCTTGTAAAGGCTATCATTTGCAAATATATAAACTATCTTAGATAAATGTAATTGTGTGCCAGTGTGGGAAAAAAATCCACAAAACTATGATTGGCCACACTTCAAAATATATTGAAACAATATGGCAGATGTGTGGGAAGGTAGCTGCCCTCAGTCTGGGTGAGGTTACAGGCACTAGATTTGGTTATTTTGAAGCCCACGGTATAATTATCAGTCTTTGAGAACAATTTTATCCTAATTTAATCTTAATTACCTTGAGTCTCTTTCTCAGTAGCTGCAATTATATCCTTTAGAATAATCCCACTGGCCATTTCTCAGAGTTATTGAGAGTGTTTTCTTATCAGAGCTGGTGGGAAATAGTGATAGGAATGGGAAGGTAGAGATCTTACATATAAGAAAGCAGTTTATAAAGAATAAAAGAAAGATATTGATCATTAAAATGTATAGTTATTAAAATATTATTATTATCATTATTTTAGTTTATTTATTGCAGTTGAATTGTTTATGGAGTTGAAATACCAGTCATTATACCTGCCTAAGGGAGATTAATCCATGAGAACTTTTTTTTTAATGAAGGGATTACAGGGAAGCTGTTTTCCTGCACATGCAAAACAGGATTGTGGGTCCCTTCCAAAATTCTACTTCCTTTAAAATCTGGTTTCAAGATGGCTTTCCAGAGGAGTAGGTAATTTGGATATGCTGTAAGTAAGTTCCTGGGCCTGAATTGCCATTGTCAATATAGTGGTTGGTGAACAAATGAAAAATATCTGCAGTGAGATTCAGGCTCTGGAGCTGAGGCAGCTTGAAGAAAGCCACTAAAGGGGTTGGAAGGGAACCACTGCCCTTTCATTTACGAAAGGATGAGGCATCTCCACTGAAGCCTTGGTTTCCTAAACAGGTCCTGGGACTCCATCCTGACAGCTCACAGAGTATCTTAACGCAGTCTCTCTCGCAGTCTCTAGCGAGGTCACCAGCTTTCACAATTGCTGTCATGCCTGTGGCTCTCGGCAGGATGTACAATCCCTACTGCCTTAGAGCCTGGATGTATTTAGCTCAGTAACCACGCTCAGGAGTTGGGCGGAATGGGTTGTTGTGACTTCTGGTTTCTGTCCTGCCTTTTCTTTTAGGATGTGAGTTATCTTGGCTGAAACTGAAGAATGAAAGAATGCAGGTGCAGTTTGGTTGAGTGAAGGCTATACATTTTTTCGTGATTGTTAAATTCTCATTTTATACATTCAAGGAGTGGGCCTGTGTGTTGAAGAGTGTAAAATTTTCTGTTAAAAAAGGTTAAAATGACATGTTTTTGTGTGCTATCAGCTAATGATCGTGCTAACCAAAAAAAAGGAAACATTAAATAGATAGTTGAGAATTGATTTCACTTTGGAAAGTAGAAATTCATGAGAAGAGTTCTAAGGAAAGTGTGAGCTATATTAACTGGGTGCTTGGAAACACAGTAAGCTCTCACTAGATGATAGTCTTTAATAAAGAACTTTAGTTAACATAGATTGAGTGCTCATTATGTACCAAAAACTGTTCAAATGACTCTATGACATAATAACTCTATAATATAGGCAGTATTATACCCATTATACAGATGATGAAACCGAGGCATAATCTTGTCTAGGTTCACAAAGGAAGCTCAGAGTTAGAATTCAGTTCCAGCCACCTTGACTCCAGAGCCTCATCTGAGAACCTTCCCCATATTCTATTGCCCACCAACCTGGCATATGGTCGGCTTTCCTATGCTTTTATTTTTTAAATTTTTAAATTTTATTTATTTTTTTCTATTCTTCTTCAATTCTTTCACCATTTAGGTTGTTACAGAATATTGTGCAGTTTCCTGTGCTATTGGAGAAGAAAATGACAGCACACTCCAGTACTCTCGCCTGGAGAATCCCTTGGACAGAGGAGCCTGGTAGGCTGTAGTCCGTGGGGTTGCAAAGAGTCGGACACGACTGAGCGACTTCACTTCACTTCACACTTCCTGTGTTATACAGTAGGTCCTTGTTGGTTGTCTATTTTACTCACTTATTTTTCTAAAAGATTTTTGACGTGGACTGTTTTTAGAGTCTTTATTGACTCTATACAGCATTGCTTCTGTTTTATATTTTGATATTTTGGCCATGAGTCTTGTGGGGTCTTAGCTCCCCAAGGAGCTCCTCAGGGATCAAACCAGCATACCCTGCATTGGAAGGTGAAGTCTTAATGACTGGACCATGGGGCAAGTTCTGGCTTTTCTTTTTTCTGGGTTTTCAGGATGTAGTTCTAAGAGAAAGAGGGAACTGTCCTTTCTTAGGTGATGCCCACAGCTTTTCTACTCCTATGCAGACAGCAGCCCTACCTCCAGGAGGAAAGGGCAACCTAGTCATTGAGGAGGCTCTGAGTCTGCAGCCCATGCTGAGTCAGGGTATCTGGAGGAGGTAAGGAGGATGTAGGCTAGTGGAGAAAGGGGAAATGAAAGGCTTTCTCTCCTCTCCAAATTTCCCCAAAGAGCTCCAGCACAGATCAGTTGGAATAGTTGCTTTGGAGCAGGTTGAAGAAACTTTGTTTTTTTTTACTAAGAATAATTAAACCACAGAGAACTTCCCCACATCCTTAGCCACACACATTCATGCACACACATATGTAGAGTACACATTTGAATTTTTATATTTCAAACATTAAGCAGTTGAAATCTCTTCACATTGTGGCTGCACTGAGCAGATGAAAACCATTACAGCTTAAATGTGTCTACTTTTTCTGCACAGAGAGTAAGAGAAGTAATAGTCTTAAGATGTATAGCAGAATATTTTTCAGCTTTGGCTTCAAACCACTTTTAGAAAAAACTTAGAGGTATACTCATGCAAACATGATATTGGTTATTTAAGTGAAAAAGACTGACTTTTAAGAAGTGTGCCTAAGTGTGTTCATATTGATGAAAGCTATCTGTTCCTGTAGTCAAGATTGGAAAGCTGTGTACTTATCCCAATGTTTTTATCATGGCCAATCAGAATTTCTTTAAATATTTTAGAGAACCTGATCAATATTCTTTCCAAGTGATCTTGGTTGGTAACAGATGGTTGCCCTTTGAAGACAAGTTTCATTTTTTTAATAGTAGGAAATAATTAGGAGCTGAGTCTGTAGAAAAACATCAGTGATTTTAAAAAAGGCCATAGATTTTTGATGAAACACAGGGTGTGACTATAAGAATCAGATTAAATTTGATTGTGTAAGTTTATTGCTGTATAGGTGATTTCCAAAAGAGCAAGTGCTATATCAACAAAAATTGTGATAATGTTGAGTTTGTGGTCTCCTGACCTAATAGTAATTTTTTTGTATGTTTGAATTCACTTAAGTGTTTATAAGACTCCATTTCAAATTTTATAGCCACATGCTATATATATTTGAACAATAGCTCTTAATTTATATTCAAATTTAATAATAGGAAAAATTATGTTCTAACATTGTCTGATAATAAGAAAAGGCAAATTAAGTCAGCAATTCTGGTTTAGAGATAATTTTACAATAAAACCATGTCTTTTTTTTTTTTTTTTGCCGCCATACCTTACTATAATCCTTTAAGGAGTTTTCAGAATGGATAGGAGTAATGCAAAGTTACCCCAAACAAAAGATAATTTATGGAGTTATCTTGGTAGCTTGATATATGAGTAGCAAGTCCTTTTTCCTATGGCACAGGGGAAAAAATGAACATACTTGAAACTTTTATAATAAAACTTCATTTTTGTTATTGCTGCTAGATTTAAAGTTTCCAAGAGATATACTACAGTTTAAAATTTTAATACCAGTAAAAATTTCACATTTTATGCTTCTTACTCCTGGGTTCAGTTTTGGGAAGTGGTAGTTGTTGCCAAATGGCATGGGAGAGAGGAAAGCCCTGTGCTAGGAGTGACAGAGTGGGCATAATCCTTTCTGTATGTTTGTTATTGCTATGTTTGTACTGGGGAACAAGGTACCCCTGTCTCTGGGCCTCAGTAATCGCATCATTAAAAGTGAAGAGAATAAACTACCAGATGTCACATAGTTCTGCTCAGTTCTAACCTTTGGTCACTTAGTGTTCTCTAAAGTCATAAACTGGGGGTTTTGTGGTTTTGATGACACAGATATCTGAAGGCTCTGCTTTACTTGTCATCTGGCATTAAAGAAAAGAGCCAGCTCAGCAAACCTGTTTTGTCTTCCTTCACAGTCTGAGCTGGGAGAGGGAATGACCTACCCAAGCTAAACAGGGTCATTACTCTCCTGGTGAGGCAACTTAACAACCAGCTTTTCTGTTTCCTGGTTGGCATACCCAGGAATTATCATCATTATATGCTTCATGTATTGCTTAACTGATGCACTGTCGTATATTTGGAGTATTTTGCAATGCTCCCTTTCTCTTGGTGGTTTTAAACCATAGAACCACTATGAAAAATCAACTCTCTCTCATATATACATATATATAATTGGCTTTGAAGAGCTATCTAATTATAATCATTCACATTGGACTAGGGAAATTCAGAACAAAGAATAGTTCATCATATTCATGGTCATGAAATTGTAGATCATTTACATTTTTTTGTTAGGTTACAAAAATATTATATATAAAATCCTTTTAGAAATCCCTGTGTTCCAACCTAATATCCAGGACTCTTTGCCCTATCTCACAACTTTACAAACTATTTGCTGAGTACAAAAGTAAATACAAAATATTTAGTATGACCCCTCAGATTACCAGAAAACCTTTGCAGATTCAGACACCCTGGCACATAAATCTAACTGCTTCTACTCCTAGTTTTAAATGGGTTTCACAGGGACTAAACACCGAGGTGTCTGAATTACACATAGATGCTCAGCTTCCAGAAAGTGACTTGAATGATTAAATGGTAAATCTAGCTTGACACATACAGCTTTTAAAAAACTTTCCACATTTTAGAGGTGGACAGTATTGCTTGACAATAGGAAGTAATAATTGATAATGTATACCAAAATTCAAATTCAGGAATATTACTGTGTGTGTGTTGCAGGGGTGCTAAACTGGAATTGATCTTGGGATAAAAGGTTCATGACAAAAAGGCTCTTCAGTAAGATAACCTGTACTGCAAGTTGTACATGAAGAATTTATGGTCCTAGCAGGCACTCAAGGAAGGCTTATGAAGCTGAATTAAAGCGTTCATGGCCAGCTAACCCTGGGGGGAATGGGAATATACTTCAGCATACTTAAAGAGTCAAAAATCTCTTAAATTTCAAGCAGTTTTTAGAGAGTTTTTCAAGCTTTAGAGGTTTAGGGTTAAGCAAATTCTTTTAATGTTTCTGGATTATGAACTGAACCCCTAGAAATAAGTGGTATATTAATCTTTTGCTTTAAATAGAGATATATCTAAAATTCTATATGTCTATGTCTATTTATATCTGTCATCTTTGCATCTTTCAAAGATGGCCATGAGTAGGTTTGAGGCAAGGACAAGGGAGAAAAGAGACAAGAGGAGCAGTAACAGGGGGGAGTGGAAAGGAGACGAGGAGGAAGAAAGAGTGTTAGGCAAGAACTTCTGCCTGTACGCTCAGTCGTGTGTCTGACTCTTTGTGACCCCTGCAGCAAGAATACTGGAGTGGGTTGCCATTTCCTCCTCTAGGGGATCTTCCCAACCCAGGGGTCGAACCTGGGTCTCCCGCAGCCCCAGCACTGGCAGGCAGATTCTTTACCACTCGAGCCAACTGAGAAGCCCACACAAGAACTTAGCCAATTTTTATAAATAATTTTTTGTCTTGAATAAGTTTTTTTTAATTTCTTTATGAGATGATACTGTTAAAAAATTATATTATGATGAGATCTGACTCAGCTTTCTTTTTTTTAAAGTAATATCAGCAGGTTTATTTATTCATTGATTTTCCTTTCCCCAGAAAGGAAATCCTCATCTAGTTGTCAGGCATCTATTGGTAGTGTTCCTCTTTAGCTAAAGTGGAATCTTCCTGGATGTCCAGTAGTAAGCTACAAGGCAAGCTGGCTTCCCTGTCTCTCCAGTCAGTGAATGCAGAAATTAAACCAGTGGCTCCAGCAGTTGAGAATTCCACTTTCTCCCTTGTGACTTCTGTTTACTTTTTGATGCTGGGCACTTGGATAAAAATGGCCCACCCAAATAGGAATGATTATTCTTTCCTTAGGCGTATAGCTCTAAATTTGAGTTGAATTATATACAGTTTTGTGAAGGAGAGTTTATCAGTCGTCTTTTTCTGGGTAATGTTGCACTAGCAAACCCTCTAATATCCCGCGCCTTACAGGAATGAAAGCTAACATGTCGGTCACGTTACCTGTGGGCGGTAGGTCAGTTATGGCTCTGTTCCTCATCTTCTTCGTCTCGACATCCGGGTTGGTAGAGCTTCATTGAGGACATGGTGGACCTTGTGTCAGAGGGAAAAGAGAGAGGGGGTGGAACCTCACAGCAGCTCTCAAAGCTTCTCTGTATGTCACGGCCACTGCTGTGTCATTTGCCAGAGAAAAGTCACATGACTGAGATTTGTAGGAATGTAAAATCCTCCCATGTGGAAACCCAGTGAATATTTTAAAAAATGATACAAATCTACCAGAGAGAGTATGAGACACAACAATTTAAAGTTTTGTTCTCCATATGATCCAGCAATTCCACTCCTGGGCATAAATCCAGAGAAAACTAATTTGAAAAGATAACATTCACCACAATGTTCGCAGCAGCACTATTTACAGCAGCCAAAACGTGGAAAGACCTAAATGTCCAGCAACAGCTGGATGCATAAAGAAGAGGTGGCATAGATGTGTGATGGACTATTACTCAGCCATAAGAAATAAAGCCATTTGCAGCAACATGGATAGACCTAGAAATTATATACTAAATGAAGTAAGTCAGATAGAGAAAGACAAGTATTATTATATGATGTCACTTATGTGTGGAATCTAAAAAAAAATGATACAAAGGAACTTATTTACAAAACAGAAATAGACTCATTGAAAACAAACTTACAGTTGTCAGAAGGAAAACCGGGATGGAGGCAGGGGAAGGTCCTACCATCTAGCACAAAGAACTGTATTCAAAGCTTATAATAAATTATAATGAAAAGGAATCTGAAAAAGAATATATATGTATGGATATATTTATAAGGAATATAAGAATATATTTATATACTCCTTATATATACAACTTTTTTATATTATATATATATATATACACACATACACTTACAAATATGTGTTTAACTGAATCACTTTACTGTATACCAGAAACTAACACAAGATTATAAATCAATTATATTTCAGTATTTTACATATATATGTGTGTATATATATATATATACACATATATATATATATAATAAAGTCTTGTTCTCTGCTTGGGAACTAAAATGGCATCCTAATCTTTGCCTTGCCACCTTTCTCATAATTGATGGCTTTACCCTTGTGATAACAACACAGAAAAGCTGGAAAGGAAGATTTGTGGGGAAAATCTTTTGTTGGCATTCAGGCTACCAAATATATTTCAATAAAGGAGTGTCATAAAGAGGCCTTCAAACTGTCTCTCCCAGGAAATCTTCGTGGATTAATCCAACAATCTCTTACTTACCAGTTCCTTGTATTGATGGAGTGAGAGCAGTGGGAATGCCCTTATTCCATCAATGAGCCCTTCCCTTTGTGGTAAATATAAAATAATGATAGACACATGTTTTACTGCCTGTTTCTTCTATTGTATTAGACGTTATCTAAGAGAAGAGATTGCTGTACAGCACGGTAAAGTCGTTGCCTAACTGTGAAGTTCCTTAAAATCATACCATTCACTAACTTGGTTATTCTATTCACTTCTCAGAATGAGAAAATAACTTGATTTTAAGACCCTTCATCACTTCGCTCTTTCTTTCTCAAGATGTAGGGTAAACACCATTCACAACAGTAGTTCATTCACTCATCCTCATTCCTCCAACATTCAGTAAACAATGAATGCCCATTATAGTCCATGCACTAAGCCAAGTGCTGAGTTGTGGCACCAGGAGCTTACAGTTTGTACCCTCATGGACCTTCCTTTTGAGTGGTAATGACCCAGACAAATCAAATAATCACACATACTTATAAACGATGATGATCATTAGGAGGAAGATTTACAGGGTGCTCTAAGAACATATAGGAGACGTGACTTACTCTATGTGTCTATGAAGGCTTCTCTGAGGAAATGAAAGTTGAGCTGAGATCTGGAGGAAGGATGGAAGTCAGCTATATAGAGAGAGAATGAAAGGAAAGCAACTTAACAGATGCTGCAGGGGCAAGGGCAAAGGCCTGAGGTGGGAGGGAGGGAAAGAAAGGGCAGTTGGAGGGAGTGGAAAAACGAAGCAGCACACCATGTGAAGGGTGACGTCTTTATCCTCTGAAAGGCCTTTAGGAGGGAGTGACATCAAAAGATTAGAGTTTTTAGATATCACTCTGGTTGGCATGTAAAATGGATTGGAGAGTGGCAAATGGATGGCAGGATACCAACATAAACTCTTCTGCAGTAGTAGAGAGAAAAATTTCTGCTCAGCACAAAACTGGCATTTAAAAGTTGGATGACACACTGCTGATATTATGGATCTCTTAGTTATAGCATTTACATTTAAAAACTCAATCCTTCGATCCCTGAGTCAGGAAGATCCCCTGGAGAAGGAAATGGCAACCCACTCCAGTACTCTTGCTTTGGGAATCCCACTGGGGAGGAGGCTGGTGGGCTACAGTCCATGGGGTTGCAAAGAGTCAGACACGACTGAGCGACTTCACACTCTTCACTAGTTATAGCATTTACATTTAAAAACTCAATCCAGCAAGAAAAATAATCTAAGTTTGTCCTTGGTTCATGATTTACAGCACTATTCAAAATATATCTCAAGCCAAATATGCCAGTTACACCAAGAGTATAGGTTTATGGCCCTCTAATTACTTCAGTGATGGGCTATTTAGGACGTCCATGAAGCTCTTGAAGTTCTGTGAAAATGGTGTGTGTTTATTATGCTTATATATTATTCTAGGGAGAGAATCCATAAATTTTATCAGATTCACAATCTCCCAAGCAGTTAAAAACCACTGGTTTGCATTATCACTTGACCAACCCATAGTTACTCTGTCACCAGAATGCAGGTGTGGGTCACATGTCTTGAAATAATGAGAAAAGGTCAACTGACTGCTGAAGATTTGAGCTCTTTTTTAGTGCAAAGTGATTGCTGGTAAGCTAGAGACTATTTCCTAGTTCCTGGCATCTTTGGAGGGGTTAGGGGGGTTATGACTACTTCCCACCAATAAAATGTGTGTAGACATTTTGATTGCCATTTATGTGTAGAGTTGAATATGTATCTCATAAGCCTTTTCCATAATTTTCTCACCTTCTCTGGTGACTTTAAGGGCCACATTTTGAAACTGGCAGTATCACATGATGAAGGAATCCTTGATTACTGAGTCATGGAGGCAGCCAGGAGGGCTGTCCAGCTATTAACACCTGCACTGGATTTTGGTGATTAAGCAATAAATTTTATTATCATATGCAATTGAGATTTAGAGTTGTTTGTTACACCGGTTAATCTACTCTGGCATACAAAAACAATACTTCATGTAGGAAGATACAGAAAAATGGTTTTGTTGGCTGGGGACAATTCCTTTTTGGATTTCTTCCTGGAACCAAGAAATAACGCTGCCTTGCAGGCCCTAGTTTCTCGGTGCCATTTGGCCATGTGTAGGTTACTCTGAGCTCAGATTTCTTGCAAATCTAATCTGTGGTTGCATGAGAAGATGATCACCATAGAGAACTATTAATAATGAAAATGTCTTTTAACCATATGAGAAAAATTAATTAAGGTAAAAGAGAGACATGTTTTCAGTGGGTAGAGATAGTCATTTACTGATTCATTTAACAAATATTTGTTTATTGAATTTCT
Organism: Capricornis sumatraensis; assembly: GCF_032405125.1. Lineage (NCBI taxonomy): Eukaryota > Metazoa > Chordata > Mammalia > Artiodactyla > Bovidae > Capricornis > Capricornis sumatraensis. The sequence continues at coordinate 67,076,902 of NC_091072.1, read as the reverse complement.
TTAATGTGTTTCAAAATGTACCCAGAATCTTGTTTTAGTCAAATATGGTTAAGATAACAGACACAGTTGTTTTTGAAAGGAGTGTTTTGCTTGTAGTTCCCAAGACGAAAAGATACACCAAGCCATGCAGAACCACTGGAGAAAAAGCAGGTTTAGTGAGGAGGCAGAAGGAGTAAGGGGTGACTCTCGGGTGACTGAGGGCAGGCGGTAGTGTCCCAGATTGCAGGTGCCTCATTAAAGGAGGGGGGTGGGAGTACTCGGCATGGATTGGATTGCTTATGAAAGGTATGCTTACAAGCACATTGTTTAATATCCACAAGGCCCCTGATACCAAATTACCATGAAATATAGAATATTAAAAAAAATGATTAATATATAATGTTGTTGTTTAGTCACTAAGTCATGTGTGTACAATCCCATGGACTGTAGCCTGCCAGGCTCCTCTGTCTATGGGAATTTCCAGGGAAGAATACTGGAGTGGGTTGCCATTTCCTTCTCCAGGGGATCTTCTTGACGCAGGAACTGAACCTGTGTCTCCTGCATTGCAGGAAGATTCTCTACCACTGAGCCACCAGAGAAGCCCAATATATAATGTACCAGACATATTTTTAAAAATTAGTCACCAGGGTCTATGTAAATCAAATTAACTAAATAATTACATAGATTACTAGCATTCAATAGACATGTTTAGTGTCTCATTACTCTACTCCACAGAAGTCATTTTGACCACTGCACATTTCTACCAAAATTATTCACTTAAGTATATATCCAGTTGTTCAAGGTTAAAATGAAGCCATAGGTATTTAAAATTATTGAAAGGAGGGTCTTACAGAATTGTCTAAGGACTTCAGAGTTCAAATTAGAGTTTGTACTGAAGCATGAACTCAAAAAGTTTGTAGTCTACCTAGGTTCTGGAAGAGAAATGCAATCCCCCTTAATAAATACCTCTAGTTCTCCAACCCACTAGCCCCCACAAAAACAGTGTTCTAGGATATAGTCCATACTTAAAACTTTCCACCAACTCCCCATTGCTTATTACCAACATTTTCAAACTTTAATCATTTATAAGCCACCTTCTTAATTTTTGCTGTATCTGTATAATACTGTCTCTTGTATTTTCTTAATTTCTGCTATAGATTAACTTACCATGGTTCTATCTGTGTTCACTTTATCTTTAAACAATTTTTGTACCTATATAATTTTGGATTTTCTAACATACATAAATAAATACAAACTACTAAAAATCTTTAAAAAAATTTTTATTGAAGTATAGTTGATTTACAATGTTGTGTTAGTTTCAGGTATACAGCAAGTGATTCAGTTATATATACATACATTTTTTTCAGATCTTTTCCCTATGTGTTATTACAAAATATTGAGTATATTTTCCTGTCCTTGTTGGTGATCTATTTATATGGATTAGGCTTCCCCGGTAGCTCAGCTGGTAAAGAATCTGCCTGCAGTGCAGGAGACCTCGATTCGATTCCCGGGTTGAGTAGATCCTCTGGAAAAGGGATAGGCTACCCACTCCAGTATTCTGGGGCTTCCCTGGTGGCTCAGACAGTAAAGAATCTGCCTGTAATGCAGGAGACCTGGGTTAAATCCCTGGGTTGGGAAGATACCCCTGGAGGAGGGCAAGGCCACCCAGTCCAGTATTCTTGCCTAGAGAATCCCCATGGACAGAGGAACCTGTCGAGCTGCAGTCCATGGGCGTGCAAAGAGTCGGACACGACTGAGTGACTTAGCACAGCACAGCATCGCACAGTGTATATAGTAGTGTGTATATCAAACTCCTTAAAATAGGAGTTTGGATAAGGGATAAAATTCCCTTCTGCCACTCCTTTCCCCTTTGGTAACCATAAGTTCGTCTTCTAATGTCTGTGGGTCTATTTCTGAACATAAGTTCATTTGTATCATTTTTTAAAGAATTCCACATATAAGTAGTATCATTTGATATCTGTCTTTCTCTGTCTAGCTTACTTCACTTAGTATGGCAATCTCTAGGTCTATCCATGTTACTGCAAATGGCATTATTTCATTCTTTTTTTATGTCTGAGTAATAGTCCATAACATATCTACCTATACCACACCTTTATTCATTCATCTGTTGATGGATGCTTAGGTTGCTTCCATGTGTTTGCTGTTGTAAATAGTGCTGTGAACACTGGGGTGCATGTATCTTTTTGAATTATGGTTTTCTCCAGATCTATGCCCAGGAATGGGTTTGCAGGATCATATGGCAGTTCTGTTTTCAGTTTTAAAAACTTTGTTTATTTATGGCTGTGTTTGGGCTTTGATGCTGTGTTTGGGCTTTGTTCCTGCATATGGGCTGTCTCTAGCTGCAGTGAGCAGGGCTGCTCTAGTTGTGATGCACAGGCTTCTCATTGTGGTGGCTTCTCTAGTTGTGGGACACAGGCTCCAGGGCATGTGGGCTTCAGTATTTGCAGCATATGGGCTCAGTAGTCACATCTCCTGGGTTCTAGAATGTGGGCTCAGTAGTTGTGAGGCACAGGCTTAGCTGCCCTGTGGCATGTGAGATCCTTCCAGACCAGGGATCGAATCCTCATTGGTAGGTGGATTCCCAAACACTGGACCACCAGGAAAGTCCTATTTTTTTTTTTTTTAAGGAATCTGCTAAAAATCTTTAAAATATTATTCGTAAACCATGAAACAGCACATTGATAACTACCAGGAGGGCCCATGCCATCCTGTGGGAAATCCCAGTTAGGAGGATGATGTCAGTCCCCTAGTTCAGTTCAGTTCAGTCGCTCAGTCGTGTCCGACTCTTTGCGACCCCATGAATCGCAGCACGCCAGGCCTCCCTGTCCATCACCAACTCTCGGAGTTCACTCAGACTCACGTGCATCGAGTCAGTGATGCCATCCAGCCACCTCACCCTCGGTCGTCCCCTTCTCCTCCTGCCCCCAATCCCTCCCGTTAGTCCCCTAAGGGTACTTTTAAAGGCTCTTCATCGGTGGAGGCCCCGACTCTCTTCTATCTTTCTCTTCAGTTGTCTGGGCATCAGTCATGAGTACTGACCTTAACTCCCTCAATACGCTACGCTTTAGGGCTTCCCAGGTGGCGCTAGCGGTAAGGAACCCACTTGCCGATGCAGGAAACATACGAGTCACGGGTTCGATCCTCGCCTGGAAGAGGGCATGGCAACCCACTCCAGTTTCTTGCCTGGAGAAATCCCATGCACAGAGGAGTCTGGCGGGCTACAGTCCATGGGGCTGCAAAGAGTCAGACACCCCTGAAGTGACCTAGCATGCACGCACTCATGCTATGCTGTGTCTTGCCTGCCTGAACAGGCTCCATACCTTTAACTCCGCCCTTAACAACCGGACAGCCCCTTAGCCTGCCTCTAAAAACACCCTCCAGCTCAGTGCAAAGGCTTCTCTCTAGGCTCTTACTCCTACCCTAGCCCCATACCTGCGTTTCTTCCAAGTCCTCCTTTGCTGTTGCTGCTTTTTTCCTTCCTACTTGGTCCCATTAGGGTCATGTGTGGTTATTATTGTCCACTGGGTTTCATTCTACCTTTATTCCTAAATTCTGCCCTTGGGGGCTTCTTGGTTTTAAACTCTGAAGTCCAATCCTATCTCATTTCACTCCACTTTTCATCCTAAGTTCCTAGAACCCAAATCAGAGTCCACCATTGCAGACTTCCCACCTTACCCAAGGGGAAAACGAGACTTTTCCACGACTATTCCTTCTGCTTGGAACACTCTTTCTCTCCTTAGTCTTCTGGTATGCTCCTCGTTAGCTCCAAAAACTCAGTTCTAATATCATCGCTTCCTGGGTGCCTTCGGTTCCCTCTGTCTTCTCTTGTCTCATAAAACTTACTGTAGTTGCTATAGATCTTGGTCTGATAGGTCTCTCCTGCTTGTTTGAGGGCATAGAAGGCAGGGGATATATTTTAGTTCTCTTGGTTTCCCCAGCAATTAACACAAGGCACCATACCTAGACAGTGCTTTTAAATGATAGTTATTGAATGCATGGATAACTTAATAAGCTGGAAGTATTAACTAATATGAACTTTGTCATAGAGTTTTGAGATTTAGTTCATAAATATGATATAAGAATGGGGAGAGAAGTGTGTTGCTACACTAAAGCTCATTGAGGAATAATTGTCTTTGAGCTCCCCCTTCTCCCCATTCCGTACTCCTCACACTCCTATCTCCTACGCATACCTCGACTGACTCCTGGGCACAGGAGACCCATGGGATTGGGAGAACTTTTAACTTACAGGATGGGACAGGAAGCCACCTGTTACCCAGGGGTGAAAAGTCTCAATCACACCTGATCCCCAGAAATCCACCAAACTAAGTCCTGTGAAGAATTTTGTTAGGGCTAAATACTAGGAAAAACACTGGTTATTTACATAGTACATTTTCCCCTCATTTAAGCTAAAGAAAAAAAAAATTGAAAAGAGGGGGGAAAGCCAAAATTAAATAAGCCAGCTGGTTTAACTTCTCTTTTTACATATTTTCCGCTGCAATCCTCTCTTAGTCACAAGGTCTTTCTCAGCCATTTCACTGCTTTTCATTCGGCTGAAATGTTTCCATTTTTTTCTAGGTTAAAAAAATGAAGAATGAAAGGCTGAGTGGATTGTGACTTTATTCTGTCTCCTGTATCTTGCCCCCGCCCCCCTCCCCCCTCCCCCTCCCCCCCCCCCCCCCCCCCCACTATTCAACTGTGTTTGGTTAAAACCAGTTTCTGATAACAGCTACCCAGAAACAGTATCTCTGCTCTTTTTAAGAAACAAAGCCCATCTTTCTTGAGGTGCAGAAAATATTAGCTGTTACTCCCCACACGCCCTGCCTGCCGTGTCACAGCCTCCCTTCCCCGCATCCACTGCAGGCAAGGCTTCCGAAGGAGCAAGCAGAACAGCTGCTGCCCCACAATAGTTCCTTACAGAGCTGGTAAATAGACAAGGCCCCATTTTCTTGACCTTTGCCACCTCTGCTCCATCCTCAGAATGAGTGTTTTGAGTCTGGGCTGTGAGGGGGAAGGGAAGGAGGATAAGCAAGGCTCCTTTTTCACTTTGCCTTTCTCTGTCCTTAAAAATAAGAGAAGTGTTCATTGGGAAATTTTGCTTAGTAATTTTGTCCCCTGTCTTAAAAACAACCAAAAAAAAACCACACACACACAAAAACGATGTCGTGTGATGTGTGCATGTGTGTATCTGTTTCACAATCCCATCTTAGGAGGAGTTGCTTCATAAAAGAGGCCTGTCTTTCTTTAGAAGGCTGTGCGATTTGCTCAGTGGAGGAGAAGCTCTCTGGTATTGTTCAAGCAGGTCACTGCACTTGGACGAGCTGGCCAATGAGGCGGGGGGGCTCTGAACACGGGTAGCAGCTCGGCATTTCCAAGTGGGTAAAAATAATGTTCGCTCCTTCAGAGAAGCAAGTGGGAATCCATATGCTCTTTCAGCTCTCAGACAACGACCACCCAATAACGCCTTTCACCATGCAATAAAGGAGCATTTCTTCCTATAGGAGCATTTTTTCTTAGCATGTTGGGAACGTTTTATCTGCACAGAGTTCCAATGTGACCCTGGCTTGGTGGCTGTGAACTGCATTTTGGAAGCACCAGTCACCCCAGTCCACTGCCATACAAGCTTCCAACAGAGCAGCCCGATGTGATAGATCTTTCCTTTTTTTGAAAAAGTCAGAGAGCAAGAAGTAAATCAAAGCTTCGAGCCTTGCCTGCTAGGCTGTCCCTGTGTACGGAGCTCAAAGGTGATGCTGCTTGCTCTTGCCCCGTCACTAACAAAAGACTCCCTAATCCTGGTTCCCTTACACAAAAAAACGTGTAAAACCAGCCTGAGGACTGGAAATAAAATGAAGACTGCAGGAGCAGCTGGCGCATTAATGCCCCCGAAAAGACTAGCTGGCACCTCACCCTGAAACCCAATCACCCTGTCTCGGTAGGGACTGGGAAGGGGTTTAGTTTTACTACAAAACAATGAAGTATATTTTTAACAAATAAACACACTTTTGGCAGAGTAAAGACCCTGACGCTGGGAAAGATTGAGAGCAGGAGGAGAAGGGGACGACAGAGGATGAGATGGTTGGATGGCATCACCGACTCAATGGACATGAGTTTGGGTGGACTCTGGGAGTTGGTGATGGACAGGGAGGCCTGGTGTGCTGCGGTTCATGGGGTCGCAGAGTCGGACACGACTGAGCGACTAAACTGGACTGAACTGAGGCGTCGTTAGCTAGGAGATGCTTTATACATTTGCTGTAACTCTCTGTACACCTTCCATCCTCAGTACCACTCCCCCTCCACACACACCCAGGAATAATAGCTGAGGAAAGAAGTAATTGCCCACAAATGCAGTAAATCAGAAAAGAATGGCTCTACCCCAATTTTACAATCAAATATTACTTCCCCTTCTGATGAGCCACTGCCTGAACAACCCTCAGTAATTTTATTTTCATTTCCTGAAGGCTTGAGTCTTTCCTTGTAGCTAGCAAGGTTTGCATTTGATCACCATTTTCTGAGCTCTGTCTCTTGTCAGCTTTGCTTTGCTTTTCTCAAAGTAAACTCAGCCCAAACTTCTGGGAAATTTAAGTGTCGCGTCTTCAAGGTGGCTTGGATAAAGAGTTGTGTTTAGAGAGCTATGTAGTTTTCTTTGCATTAGCGTCAATGTCTGCTGATTCTTTGGGACAAAGGATGAACAAGGTTGAGGAACACAGCTTTTGCTAGTTCCTCAGCCACATCCCATGCTGGGAATTCATAGCTGCTGTGTGGTGGCTTGGGGGAGGTTTATTGGGAAAGAGTAAGTTTTAGTTAATTCCAACTGCTCAGCAGAGTCACATGTGGCTCTCACCCAAGAGTCCAGACCCTCTCTTTAAGGGGGGAATAACCGTGAGGGAAAAGTGAGAGGAAAATGCTGAAAGCAGGCAAAAAGAGTGATGGAAGAGAAATAACATTCACTTGGGATTCAGGCTGCAAACAGGGAAAATTGCAGAGAAAGAAACCCTTCTCCTTTTCTGAATGCTGCTCCCAGCTCCCCATGGCTCCAAGCCTCTTGTAATTGAGGTCTGAATTGGAGAGCTTCCTAAGGCTGCTGAGTGTGATCACACTTAATTTCAAGTAGCAAAGTCCATTTCAACCCATATTCTCACACTGACAGGGTGAATCTGAATAATAGCTGTATTGAGGCTGGGTTTTGAATGACTTGCCTGGCCAGTATGAATGTTACTTTTTTAGAAGAGAATGTGTTTAATAGCTCAGAAACATCTTTTCGCTGACCCCAGAATCATCTCAGGAATTCCGTCCAGTGCAGCTCTTTGAAGCGCGAGTTCAAAATGATGATTGTCTCCCAGTGTTCCCTCCCAGGTCTAGCTCAAATCTTTCTCTACTGGGGTGTTTCACCCTGGCCCAGCCTGTCCATGTCTGTCTTCTTTTCAGTTCCCTGATACCTCGGTCTCAGAGGCTAACTCGATTATCTTTATCTTCCTAGCATCTGACCAATCCTTCTCTGTGTTTTGTTGGTTTTGTCTCCTCTTTAAGATCTTTGCACTGGAGTAATTTCCCAAGGCTTGGTTTCTGGCTGTGTTACCGGATGCTCGTGTCCATTGAATCCTGACTCTCCAGGGGCCCAGGATGGCAGAGCAATTCCGGGTTTCATGTCAAGACAGAGACAGAACAGCTTCTAGAGGAAAACAAGAGGCCATCGCCTCTCAGACTTACCTACAAGCTTCTCAGTGGACTTGTCAGATCTCATTGCCTAAATTTGTGTCCCAAGCACATTCCTAACAACAATAATGGCCACTATTGGCTTCAACTAATGGGGATCTATCTTCTGGATATGGGTACAAGTTGGAATGAAGCTTATAGCTGAGAGGATGTGGGATGATAAGGGAACCAATTAAGAATTCAGTTAGGAAGGTCAAGGTGGGGAGTAGTGGTTGGGAACCCACTGTGTCAACCACACTGCTTTTCTTCATTTTTCTTGGAGACTCACAGACTCAAGATTTTAATTGCCTCAGTGCAGATGAATCTCATCACCACTTTTGACCAAGACCCCTCTTGATTTCTAGTTACATGTGTGTGCATGCTAAGTTGCTTCAGTTGTGTCCGACTCTGTGAGACCCCACAAACCATGGCCTGCCAGGCTCCTCTGTCTATGGAATTCTCCAGGCAAGAATGCTGGAGTAGGGAGCCATTCCCTTCTCAGGGAACCTGTACTCATAAGTATATTGGTCAAGGCATTAATTATCTATTGTTGCATAACAAATTGCCTCAAAAAACTTAATGGTTGAAAATAATATATATCTCACAATTTCTGTGGGCCAGATGTGGCTTAGCTGGTGATTTTGGCTCAAGATATTTTAGTGAGGTTTCCCTCAAATTGGTGGCTGGGACTGAAGTTTCATCTGAAGTCTCAGCTGGGATGAAGCATCTATTTCCAGGCTCACTCATGGGTGTTGGCAGATCTGAGTCCCATACCACATGTGCCTCTGCGCATGAGAGTACACCCAAGATAAAAGCCACGTTTTTTTAAATACCCTAATTCCAGAAGTGACGTTCTGTCACTTCTGCCACTATCTATTCATTAGAAGTGAACCAATAATCTGATACTCAAAAGGAGGAGATAATATTGATACAAGGACATGAATAGCAGTGGGCAGGATTCACTGGTGGCCATCTTTGAGCATACCTACCATAGTCGAAGGGGTTTCGCTGGTGGCTTGGTGCTAAAGAACCCACCTGCCAATGCAGGAGATGCAGGTTTTGATCCCTGGGTTGGGAAGATCCCCTGAAGAAAGAAATGGCAACCTACTCCAGTATTCTTGCCTGGGAAATCCCACAAACAGAGGATCCTGGCGCGCTACAGTCCACAGAGCCACAAAAGAGCAGGACATGACTTAGTGACTAAACAATGACCTTAGTCAAGGACTGTTGGTGGATAGCAAGTTAGCTCAAATTATTTTAAGAAAACAGGAAATTTATTGGAAGAAAATAGAAGTATCCTATAAAAACTGAAAAAAGAGGTCCAGAAACAAAGGGTCTCAGGAACTGCATATAGTACGTCAACCATCCCTTCCCTAACAGTTTCTTTACATTAGTTCTAGAACATGGCAGCCTGCTCGGTTTTTCTTCTACTCCTTGAGATGGTCATTCTCAGGTTTGTTTACTAATTTTTCACTTTTCCTGATTTTTAAATGTTGAAGTGCCTCAGGGATTAGACTTCAAACCACTTCTCTGCTCTGTCTAAGCCAGTGGTCTCCAAACTTTTTGGCATCAGGGACTGATTTCATGGAAGACAAGTTTTCCAAGGACCAGAGGTGGAGTTGGGGGATAGTTTGGGGATGACTCAAGAGCATTAAATTTACTGTGTACTTTATTTGTAATCTAATGCTGCTGCTGATCTGACTGGGGGTATCAGTCTGTGGCCCAGAGGTTGTGGACCCCTGATCTAAAGCCACTCCTTTGGAAATGTCATGTAACCTCATGTTTTAAATGGCATTTTTACATTAAATAATTTCTTCATTATTAAGATAATGCTAGCTGCTATAACACATTCAGGCTAATGCAGCCTGGTAGACATCCATTTCTAATGGACAAAAGTCCAGAGTGGGTGTTCTTTATCGGTTGACAGCTCTCAGGGTGGAGATTTAGGCTCCTTCTATTGTGTGGTTCTGCTGTCTTTAGCTTACAGCTTTTAAAGTTGTCATGTGTGTTAGTAACAGGGTAGAAAAACGATGAAAGAGTATGAAGGCTCCGGCACAATAGATTCTCGCAGACCAGGCCTGGAGTTGTATCTATCATTTACATTTGTATGCTTGGCTAGAATTGTCATCTGGTTAGATTAGGTTAAATTGCAGAGGTGGCTGGAAAGGTGAATCCAGATCTGAACCCAGGAAGAAAAACAGAAAGGTTTGCAGATGAGTCTGTAACCACACTCAGAAGTTTTTATTTTTTTGCCTGTGGCCGCAAACTTACTTTTTTAACTCCTACTCAACTTACGTACTTGCCTAATTGCCATCAGCCTGGGTAACATCCTACACACCATGTGACTAGAAAGGAAAAATAATTTATCTTTTGGAATTTCAGTTTCAAATACCCTGGGGGAAGACTCTGCCTGGCCCTGGTGGGTTGCCTGACTACAATTTCCTATGGCCAGGGAAATGGGCTGTACTGATTGATCTCACCCTCTCTGTGGCTAAGAAGACTGAAATCAAATGAATTGGAGGGGCCACTGGAACCATTTCTTTGAGCCAGGCAGATGCCACAGTTTGTGCTTTCCTTACAAAGTAACTGGTGATAAAAAGCGTAGAAGTCGAGGTACATATTGCTAAAGCACAGACTTTAACCCATCAAGTTCATTGGTCTTGTGTGACATGTAGCAAACAAGTGTGCGTGCTAAGTTGCTTCAGTCATGTCCAACTCTTTGCGACCCTATGCACTATAGCCTGCCAGCTTCCTCTGTCCATGAGATTTTCCCAGCAAGGATACTGGAGTGGGTTACTGCGCCCTGTGACATTAATTAAATTAAGAATTAACTAATTAACTCAGTGTTCATTAAGGCCCTGCCATATACAAGACCCTGTGTGAGAGGCATAGAGTATTCTTAGTGGTGAGGAATAAAGTAGGCACTCAGAAACTACACCTGAATCACTCATGTGACTTGGAGATTCTTTTCCTCCAGGCAGGAAACTGTCCTGTTTGACCTCTGTACACGAGGACTCAGCCTGATCAGTGCTGTCACTGGAATCTTTGAGGGGTTTCTGTTGGTGGTACTTAGATTCTACTCCTGGGAGGAGCCACAAAACCTAAGATTTCTGGAAGTGTGGCAGTTGAAAGGTCATGTGTTTCCTGATTCTTTATCAATGAAGATTGCTGAGGAGAATCTTATCTCAAGCCTATTTCCTCCAAGAGTGATGAATAAGCTGCCCTTATTTATAAATGAAGCAGTGTCTCCTATATCTCAATTTTGCCACCTTCTCCTGCAAAAGGTGATCTGGGAGGTGCTGGTAGGTTAGGATTCTATATCGCAAGCAAGCTGATTGCAAATTGACCCCCCGCCTTGCCCCGCTAAGAAGCATTTCAGCTGCAGGACTGAACTGATCAGCTGAAGCACATTCTCCTTTCCAATGATGCCCTAAATGTGGCTGTCACAGTGGGTTCTCCAGACCAATAGGATCAGCAGCATCACCTGTAGACTTACTGGAAATGCAGATTCTTGGGTCCTGCCTCATGCTCGCTGCATCAGAAGCTCTGGGATTGAGGTTGAACAGATTGTTTCCACAAGTCTCTCTGTTCCTTCTTCCCCCCACCAGATGACAGGATGTCAGCGAAAGTTTTAGAACCACTGACTTCAGGTTCTGGTCTACAGAAGAGATTTTTCTGATGATGAATAAAATTCCACAGAAGTGATTTTTTTTTTTTTAAATCTCTTCTTGGCTCTACATTTCTGATGATATTTTCTCTGAAAATTGCGGTAGTGGTAGACCAGTCAGTATCCTATTTTAAGTACTGACTCTTCCTATATGACAATGAAGAAATACATTTGAGTATTGGGTGTGGATGGTTTACATTTTGCTTGGCTTATTCAGCCTGGTATATATAATATATATCTAAACCAAAGCCAAAAACAACAGTACCCTTTCTGAATAAAGGAAAATGGGAACATTATAATCCGGGATCCTCTGGTGACCACTTAAATTTTCCAAATTACATTCGACTATGCATAGATATTCATATGGAGAAAAAAGAAAAGGATATCACCTCAGATCATTGGAAGCTGCTAAAATCATGGGGAATGATGGGAATTGCATTCCTTCCAGGAAGGCTGCTTTAAAACTGATGAGGAATCTGCATTTTCCACTATTTTTCAATGTATTTGTTTCCACAAAACTATCATTCCCAGCAGAGTTCCCCAAGGGATAGGACTCTAGCACTTGTTCTATTTATGACTATTTTATAACCAGGAACAGAAAGCTGGTTTGTTGGCCTCTTGAAACTGAACTAAAGAACTTTTAAAAGTGTCAGGTGCAAAGTTTTAAATTCACTACTCAAGTCATGGTTAATAAGCCATGGTATCTCAGTGACTGCCTGCAGACCATCTCCTATCTCTGCCGCTGCTAAGTCACTTCAGTCGTGTCTGACTCTGTGCGACCCCATAGACGGCAGCCCACCAGGCTCCCCCGTCCCTGGGATTCTCCAGGCAAGAACACTGGAGTGGGTTGCTATGTCCTTCTCTAATTCATGAAAGTGAAAAGTGAAAGTGAAGTCACTCAGTCGTATCCGACTCTTCGCGACCCCATGGACTGCAATCCACCAGGCTTCTCCGTCCATGGGATTTTCCAGGCAAGAGTACTGGAGTGGGGTGCCATTGCCTTTTCCTCTCCTATCTCTAGCAGCAAATATTAGTGGTGGGACTGATCCAGTGGGTTGCTGAATTACAGTGTAGGTTGAATTGATAACTTCATCAAATCTCTCAGGTAAGAGTCATCAATAAAATTTATTGAGACAGTCTACATTTTTTTGTACTAAGTTTTCAAACTATGATGTGTATTTCACATCCCCATCACAGCTCAGTTCAGGTAAGCCACGTTCAAATGCTCAGGAGCCACATGTGGCTAGTGACTGCCATGTTGGACAGCTCAGGTATGGGCTGTTGGGCTGAGCAGGCCAGTTAGCATTCTAGCAGTGAGACGATTTGATAATTGGAGTAAGGAGAGCACAAAGACCTCCTTACTTGAGTACGTGACTGAGTAGGAGACACGTCCCAAGGGTTCCTACTCTTCCTTTCCACCGGCTCTACTTTAATCTGCTCCTAAGGGTTCTTCTTAGGGATGGTTTTGGTCAGTTCCTCCTGCAGAATATTACAAACCTCTGTCCATAGTTCTTCAGGCACTCTGTTTACCAGATTTAATCCCTTGAATCTATTCATCAGCTCCACTGTATAATCACAGAGGATTTGATTTAGGTCGAACCTTGACAGGCCTAGTGGTTTTTTCCTGCTTTACTTTAAGCCTTGTTATGGCACCCCAGGCTAAGATAATAAGGAAAGAAATACTCTACTAATGCCTACCTCAGCTGTAGTTGTGAAAGATAATGGACAAAGAAGAACTGGAGTAACTGGTGTTGGGTCCCAAAGGACAATGAACAAGGGAAACTCTCCCAGGGATTAGGACTAAGGGCTGTCAACTGGGTCAGCAGTCAACCTCCCCTTGCCATAGTCCTGTCACGGGTGTGCTGTTCTGCCCCTCAGAATTTGCTTGTTGCTGGGGGACTGTAATGGCTGTGTATTTCCTTTTTGTTCTTCCTCCAGAATTCTTTATTGCAGTCTCCCTGTTACCTTCACTACCTTTTTCTATTTGGTTTAATGGGGGGTAATAACTTGTCTTTTAGTCTTAGAGCAGCCCCATCTGAACCCAATGGACAGGAAAGCACACAGACTCTAGGCTTTGAGCACAATGTAACAAACAGATGAACCTTGTTCCATGCATGAGAATGGGTACATAGACATGTTTAGGTGGCTGAGAGGTTGGAGTCCACTACTCGCTTCCCAGTAGCCTTTCCTCTCTTCTTAGTAATGGAACCCCGGGCCATGGCCAAGTTCAATTGTATAAGACAGGAATAAACCCTGTAGAAAGTAATGTGTTTGATAGTTATTCACCTACTCTTGAGATCATGCTTAATTCACTTTTCTTTTCAGTGAAGTGATAGCTGTGAAATCATTCAAGGGAAAACTGTGGTAGTTGTAGAATGGACTTTTTAATTAATCAGCTGTCACAAATGTAGTGGAAAATTCAGTGAGATTTCTAAATGCCCAGGAGCATCTGACCAGTCAATTGTCACATCTGTAAATGCTGTTTGTAATGAGGATTTTTGTCAGAGTTTGTCCCCACTACATCTCACATACGGAATCTAGGTATAAGTTGGTTCTCCGGTTATCAGAGTTCCAAAATGAGTCTGTTTTAGTGTCGAGATTGGAACACAATAATTTTTTTTGGATTCTGCCTTGGACCCTCAAATCATACACACTGACATAGGGGGCTTAATGACTTTTCTTATCCCCATAATATTCATGTAATATTGGCATAATTCAATAGAAAATATATCACTTTGTCACTCTTTAATCTCAAAAACAAAGGGATATTGAAACAGAGTGGAGTGTCTTAAAGATGATATTCTCTTGCTCTTATTGCCAGAATCCACTAATAATCTCAGTTAAGCAGGCTGTTATCATAAAAATGGGGTGTGAAAACATCCACACAGACAGTTTGCTTTCCATTTTCTTAATTTTAAACATTAGATTTTCAACACATAGAATAAAAACCCAACTTCAGCATAAAAGTAGAATTTCTCTTGTTTCTTACATAGCTACCCACATAAGAAGGATTTTTTTTTTCCCCCCAAGGAATTCATGCACTGAGTATAGGGCTCAGTCTTACATACATACTTTCCCACATGAGATCCTGAATAGGCTGCTGAATGATAAGATGATAAGATGAACAAAAGCAAGACCAGAAGCTTACTTTTCTTTCTTTCTTTCTTTTTTTAAAAAAAGGAACAAAAGGTTTATTGTGCAGGCCTCCAAATAACAAAATAGCTCACTAAAAATGCAAGTTTGAAGCTAGTTGATGTTTCATTGCTGTTTAAAAGCTCTTTCCAAGCCTTGATTAACACACTGATAATTGAAAACTATCTGGACACGTTATATGTTCTAGATACTAATCTGAGGCTTTCAGGAGTCCCTATACCTTCAGACTAGCTAAGCTGCCTTAAATCCTTTCTGGAGAGAGAAAGGGTAGAAATAAACCCAATGGTTGAGTTAAATGAATACAGTTAGATGTTCCACATTTGTTGAGACAGCTTTCAATCCAGAGAGTATTTGTTCCAGTTATCTAATCAGCCTCATTAAAAGCTGCAGCTGCCCAGAGCAGCTTTATGAGAGCGATACACCCTGAAATAATCCAAATTAATGATTTCTTAGGGCAGTGTTAAAGAGCTTCCAGATAGTTGTACAATGTCATGAGCCAACAGGATTAACTTCATCTTGCCATTGCCCTTTTTTATGTAAAAAGATGGAAGTTGTTTTTTTCTGGAGAGATGTTTACTATAAGATCGTTTGCTTACATTTATTTTCATATGAACATAAACATCTCCCAACTGCAGAATTACAAACAGATATCAAAAAAAGGAAGGCTCCACTAATCATTGGCTATTGTGATTGGCAATGGGTTTTCTGGGACTTGTACCATTTTAGTGACTATGGAGGCTTGAATTTGTGTACTTTGAGTACATGGCTAAACTAGGGATGTACGGCTGTCCTGAACCCTTAATTGAGGATGGTGTTTCTCCAGGTAGTTTGCTTAAAATGAGTTTCTCAGGCTTACAACTACCAGGCTCAAGTCTCATATGCACGAGACCTATTGTGTTCCATGAGTATCTGTGTTAGTCGCTCAGCCGTGTCCGACTCTCATGACCCCATGGACTGTAGCCCACCAGGCTCTTCTGTCCATGAGATTCTCTAGGTAAGAATACTGGAGTGGGTTGCTGTGCCCTCCTCCAGGGGATCTTCCCAACCCAAGGATCGAAACCTGGTCTCCTACACTGCAGGCAGATTCCTTACCGTCTGAACCACCAGGGAAGCCTGTTCCATGAGTAGATGTAACCAGACTCTGACTTGCCCTTTTGCCTACCCTAGGACTTCCCTGGTGGCTCAGATGGTAAATTGTCTGTCTACAGTGCGGGAGACCTGGGTTCGATCCCTGGGTCGGGAAGAGCCACTGGAGAAGGAAATGGCAACCTACTCCAGTACTATTGCCTGGAAAATTCCATGGACAGAGGAGCCTGTTAGGCTACAGTCCTTGGGGTCACAAAGAGTCGGACACGACTGAGCAACTTCACTTCACTTCACTTAAAAAAAAAAAAATCTTTGAGTTGCTTCTTTTAGTTTGTTCCCTTGCCTTAGAATTTATATGAACTAGCATCCTAGAATATAATTTTAAATTTCAAAGAAGGACTTGGATTTGAAAGCACTTTTTTAATTTCCTCCACATTTGGTCTGGGTGGTGATTGTATTAAATCAGGCTTTTATGGAAACACTATCATTATTAAAAACAAAACAAAACAAAAAAAAAACCCTTCTCATAGTCTCTAGGGACAGGACTTGGCAATCTGACACAGGCCTTTCTGATTAGGGGTATGAGAACTCCCACTTGTTAGCAATGGTTTTGTTTTGTTTTTTGATTTATAATAACTCCCAGCTAATGGTCCTATTTTTAGAACTATTTAAAGAAGTTCTAAACTAAAATTGTAAAGGAACTAGGTGAAAAACATTAACAAAACACATTAACACAACAAATAGATTTGTGTCTCCACCCCGGCAGCGCACAATCTGTCAGTGCTGTCTCCTTATTTTTCTGCCCTTTTCTTGGATTCGACTTGCTGCCTCCTTTTCCCCTTCCCTCTTCACCCCTCAGGGGGCCTGGCCATTTCTCTGGCCTCTAGAGTCTTGACTCTGCTTCCTTTCATTCTTTCTCCCGTGATCCTCCAGGCCCTCAGTTCTGTTCTGTCCTCCCACTAATTTTTCCTGAATTTTCCATTGCCTGATCCTCCTCTGGGCTGCTCCGCCATCCTTCTCTTCATTCCCCTTTGGCCTGAGGCCTCTTTTCCTTGCCTTCCTGTTCATTCTGCTGTTAGTCAGAAGCCACCTCTTAACCTTGGAGGGACTTTTGATTTTTTTTTTTTTCCCCCTGAAATTAGTTCAAATTTAGGCAGATCCATTTTGGGAACTTTCAGAGCAGGAATTTCCTAGCAAAGCAAACACCAGAGCACAAGATGCTGTGTTTCAGAAGGAATTGTTTTGGGTTAAGTGTGATAATTAAACATGCCCTTTCCCACCAGGAGCTATGAAAACTAAACAGATGACAGGAGGTGGATGGGAGATCAAATAGTCACTATTCCTAATAAAGCTGGACTAGTGACCCTGACTTGACCTGTGGTCAAAACCAAGTTTCTACTTTAAATTGTGTCTTCTGGTCACTGGCAGAGCAGCCAGCCAACAAATGTTTCGACCTATCCCCAGGTGTCTCTCAGTCTGAGGAGCCACAACTGAAGGTCTGCTAACTCTTGTTTTTCAGCCTTGGCGATGCCCCTCTAATTCTGTCCACTCTTGGGACACGATGAATGCAAGTGCACAGTGAGTGCTCATGCTCAGTCCCCAGTTTTATCCATTAGATCAGATCATGTGTAATAATTAATTTAAATGAATCTGTCCTTTTAGCTAATACAAATTAATAAGATGCATTTTTATACAATTCAATATATTTTTCTAAAATTCTGACTGAACACCTGATAATTTTTTGAGCACCAAGGACACAAAAATGAATTGGATGTGGATGACTTTGGCCAACAAGGAACAGGTGCAGGAAAATTAATTAGACATAACGGTATGCGAAAACATTGTTATCTAGGAGTCCCGTATGAAAAGGCCTCATGGGGGAGGGCCATCTCTGTTTCATAAGTACTTTCATAAATCCTTTAGGCAAAAAGAAATAGGTTTTGTAAAGCTGATGGAATTTGGAGTGCCCTTTTTGAGAAAACATAAAATTATTAATTCAAAATCAGATTCCAAAGTGACTATCCAGAATAAGAATAGAAACCACAGGAAAATTACTAAAGCCTTGGAGATACAAGCCCTTGGTTTCTGAGTTCTTTTGAGGCATTTCTCCAGAAATGCTCCATTTTGCTATCTAGTTTCTTGCCTGGTGGCAAGAACTCTAAGGTTCCTGGTAACTTCCAAAACTCATGGGGTATATGCAATTGGGGCCTGAAACTTAACTGTCACTGACTTCATGGTAAACTACTCTGGGGCAGATTTCCAGAGCTTGAGTGTTGGTTGGATCATGACTTCAAATAATGGAGGAATAACTTTGCAAAAAAGGGGAGGAGCATGGAAGAGCTCTGTACACTGTGACTGCTCCCCAAACCCCCATCAACCTTCAGGAAAACTGCAAAAATCACATTAGGCCCACTGTGTTTGTTTCTTCTGAAAATAGGTGAAGAATTACTTCTGCATTTTGATTGGTGTGAGATCAAAAAAGAGTTGAGAAGTGATTGACATAGGTGTTATATATGTTGCAGTACCTTAAATGCCATGATCTTTTTCTGAACTATGTTATCACATGTAACAGTATATACATCAAACCCTGCAAAAATATATGGTTAGGATATTTGCATTTGTATCCAGTACTAGATCAATTTATGTCACATTATCTCTCAAACCGAAAATATCTAAAATCATATATATATATATATATTTCTCTTTCTGAAGCCTTACTATTTCTAATCTCAGTTAATGGCACTTATGTCCATGCTGTGTATTCAGACAGAATCCAAAGTCACCAAGTCTTGTCCATTGCACTAATGAGATTGCACATTTAATTCTCGTTCCTCTTTCCCCTATCTTGACCAGAAAGTCAAGATATCTACTTCTGCTTTATTGACTATGCCAAAACCTTTGACTGTGTGGACCACAACAAACTGGAAGATTCTTAAAGGGATGGCAATACCAGACCACCTGACCTGCTCTTGAGAAATCTATATGCAGGTCTGAAAGCAATGGTTAGAACTGGATGGAACAACAGACTGGTTCCAAATCGGGAAAAGGAGTACATCAAGGCTGTATATTGTCACCCTGCTTATTTAACTTATATGCAGAGAACATCATGAGAAACGCTGGACTGGATGAAGCACAAGCTGGAATCAAGATTGCCAGGAGAAATATCAGTAACCTTAGAAATGCAGATGACACCACCCTTAATGCAGAAAGTGAAGAGGAACTAAAGAGCATCTTAATGAAAGTGAAAGAGGAGAGTGAAAAAGTTGGCTTAAAGCTCAACATTCAGAAAATGAAGATCATGGCATATGGTCCCATCACTTCATTGCAAATAGATGGGAAAACAGTGACAGACTTTATTTTGGGGGGCTCCAAAATCACTGCAGATGGTGACTGTAGAAATGAAATTAAAAGATGTTTGCTTCTTGGAAGAAAATTTGTGACCAACCTAGACAGCATTTTAAAAAAGCAGAGAGATTACTTTGCCAACAAAGGTCCATCTAGTCAAAGCTTTGGTTTTTCCAGTAGTAGGTATGGATGTGAGAGTTGGACTGTGAAGAATGCTGAGTGCTGAAGAATGGATGCTTTTGAACTGTGGTGTTGGAGAAGACTCTTGAGAGTCCCTTGGACTGTAAGGAAATCCACCCAGTCAATCCTAAAAGAAATCAGTCCTGAATATTCATTGGAAGGACTGATGCTGAAGCTGAAACTCCAATACTCTGGCCACCTTATGTGAAGAACTGACTCATTGGAAAAGACCATGATGCTGGGAAAGATTGAAGGCAGGAGGAGAAGGGGATGACAGAGGATGAGATGGTTGGATGGCATCACCGACTCAATGGACATGAGTCTGAGTTAAATCTGGGAGTTGGCGATCGACAAAGAAGACTGATGTGCTACAGTCCATGGGGTTGCAAAGAGTCAGACATGACTGAGTGACTGAACTGAACTGAACTGACCAGAGAATGCCCTTTTAAAGAGCCCTATTGCCTGACTTCCCTGGTGGCTCAGATGGTAAAGCATCTGCCTACAATGTGGGAGACCCAGTTTTAATCCCCAGGTCGGGAAGATCTCCTGGAGAAGGAAATGGCAACCCACTCCAGTATTCTTGCCTGGAAAATCCCATGGATGGAAGAGCCTAGTAGTCTACAGTCCACGGGGTCACAAAGAGTCTGGACACGACTGAGCGACTTCACTTTCACTTTCACTATTGCTTGCTGAGGTGATGTCATTCATTGCTAAAATGATGAAGGGTGCCTATGCTAGACAGAAATGTATCTCCATCAAGTATGTCTGTATCCTAGTGCCTGGAACCTATGAACAGATTACCTTACGTGGCCAAAGGGGCTGTGATGAAAGATAGAGACCTTGAGATGGAGAGACTATCCTGATTTTTGGGTGGGTCCTATTAAGAGAGAGGCAAGAGGCTCAGATTAAAAAGAGTCGGGAATGTAACTCTGGAAACAGAGAAAGGAGAGAGGTAGAGGTGAGGAATAGGGGGTTTTGAAGATGCTACCTTACTGGCTTTGAAGATGGAAGAGGCCACCAGACAAGAAATGTAGACAGCTTCCAAACCCTGAAAAAGCCAGCAAAGCAAATTCTCTCCTACACCCTCTAGAAGCAGCACAGCTCCAACAAACTTTAATTTGAGCCCAGTAAGATCCAGTTTGGACGTCTGACTTCCAGAACTGTAGAATAATGAACTTGTATTGTTTTTAAGCCACTATGTTTGTGTTAATTTGTTATGGCAGTAATGGGAAACTGTAACAGTGACAATAATTCATTCTTTGCCACTGTGGTCAAAATGGTCCATTCATCAGCCTTGAGTATTGAAGAAAGCTAACGTTGTAAAAAAGAAAAAAAAAAAATTGAATCACTATAACCTTCACTTTTCTCTCCCTTGAGGCTTTTCTCTTTCTGTAACCCAGCATCTCAGGACTCAGTCTACAACAAAAAGGCCAGTGCTGCATGAGAGAGGGGACTCTGATCCACCAGAGATGGCTGTGGGTTTCCCAGTATCTCAGTGCCAACCTGTGAGGTTTGGTACACAAGAGCCAGTAGCTGTGATTATGGCCTTTCTGGGCCAGGGCCTCAGTGGTTCAGGTGAGGATGATCTTGGCCTTTCTGAGGGGCTCAGCTATTAATCTGACACTCTCATATTTATATCAGGAGGTGCCTCCAGCCTTAGCCACTCTGTGTCAGAACCCCCAAGCCCTGACTTAGAGGTGTATAATGAATCCAGACAGCTTGCCCCTAAGAAAGAGCCCCCTTTTTTGGTTCCTTTTACTGCCAAGAGGCTCACATACCATCCCAATCCATTAATGATTTGAAAGTCTGTTTAATCTTCAAGAAAATGGTTGGAATTATACCCTCTCTCCTTCTAAGGAGGTAGCTTGGTTCCAGTGCAAAATTCCTCCTCCGTTCCCTGTGACCTACACTGGGAATATTAGGAAGAGACACAAGAGATGTTTCCACGTTCCCTAGAGCAACAGGTGCTTGTTCCCCTTATCTTACATAATTGTCCAAAAGCAGGAACAGTAAGTTACCAGGAAACCGATTTTCAATATTATAGAAGAAACAATTTGTCTGCTGTGGACTGTCACTGAAAGAACAAAACGTAACAGTTAAAAACAGTAGCATCCTCAGGAAGAGAGACGTATGCCACAAAAGTTCGCATATTTCTGTGACTTGAAGTCTAATCGTTGCCACAGCCCCAAAGAGCTGTCACTATGCGTGTGTTGCTGGGGGGTTTCTGCCTTAAGAAATAGTAAACTGGTGGAATCACCTCACAAATACTCCAGTTTTATGGAAGATGACTGGCAAATGCTGCATTTCAAATGGTCTTTTGGTAATCTGAAAACTGACTTTTAAAACTTTAATTCATTTACTGTTACCTTCTGCGTTTTAGAAGCATATCGGACTGTCCTGGGTGACTTGATTCTGTTAAACATGTCCTGTTATTCTTGTTTTTAAGATATTTTAAGTTTGAGCTTTAATGACAAGAGAGCAAATCTATCTTTATATTTTCACTAACATCTATTTTTTGCCATCAATTTCTATCCCAGGCTTTCATCTAGGCAAAAGTAAATAAACAAAGATACAAATAAAAGCCCTACCAATTTTAAAGAAACTTATTGAAAACATTGTCTTCTAGGCACCAGGCCAGTTGCCAAAAATAGAAAAATGAATTAAACTCAGTCCCTTTTCGAGAGAGGCTCCCTTTTTAATGGTGGAGAAAAGCATGTCACCACCATAAAGTACAGAACCGCTCAATTGATATTTATGTTCATACTTGTGTAAACCTCTGTAGTTTCAGAAATAAACATGACAGACATGAAGCCTGCCCACAAGTAGCTTAGAATTTGGTGAAGAGACCAGCCTTTGAACTAATTTTCACAAGTATAACCAGTGTCTCAGTGGAAAACCAAAACACTGTATGAAAATGCTTAACAGGGCCACCACTTCATATTTGAAGGGCAGGACCAATATTAGTTAGGAAAGAGTGGAAACATTTAGGGTGGGATGGGTGAAGTGGGCAGTGAGAAGATTTCAACATAGCAGGTACCAAAAGCCTTGAGGCTAGAAAGAGGATGAAATGTCTTGAAAACTAACGGCCCTTATTAGGGCTGGAATAAAGAAGGGCAGTGGAAGAACATTGTGTGGGTTATGTTTTAAAATTAAGCGTAGATGAAGTCTCTTAAATATAGGCCAACATTAAGAACTTTTAAAGAAAACCCAGTAAAACCATTGTACATTGGTTGTTTAGGTACTTGCTCATTCAGTGAACACTTATTAAATGCTCATTATGTGCCATCTCTCTGATAAGCACTGAGAAGAAAAAAGATGAATAGACAGGGTCTCTACATGTACACTAAGTAGTTTGTATCGTGATGGAGGCAGACATAAGACAGGATGAAAACCAGAGATGAGGAGACAATCCTATGTTCATACTGTTTTAAGAAGAGGTACAATTCTCATGCAGCTGTGCTGAGATGTCTGGCTCAAATCACGTCTAAAAATAAGAGGAGAGTGCTGAATGGCAGTAGAACTCCCATCTGGTTGCACATCAGAACCTGGGCAGGTTTTCCTATTGCAAGTGCCTGACTTGCTCCCTCGATCTAGTGAATTTCAGTCTGTCGGAGGTGAGACCCAAGAATCTAGAATCTTTAAAAGCACCGCAGTGATTCTGTGTGTGTTCTGCAAGCGGCATCTGGGAACGACTGAGACAGAGCGTGACCTGGGAGGTCGCAGTAACATTTCCCAACATGTGTGCTGCAGACTGTTCACGGATGATATTTGAACAGAGGATCGATGGGTGTAATGAGTTGAACTGTGTCCCCTCCCCTCCTGAAAGTTCTAATTCTCAGAGCCTAAGGATGGGACCTTATTTGGAGATGGTTTTATGAGGTTATCAAGTTTA
This sequence comes from Capricornis sumatraensis, assembly GCF_032405125.1. Lineage (NCBI taxonomy): Eukaryota > Metazoa > Chordata > Mammalia > Artiodactyla > Bovidae > Capricornis > Capricornis sumatraensis. The sequence continues at coordinate 67,053,890 of NC_091072.1, read as the reverse complement.
AATGAGGTCATTTGTGTCGACTGTCATCCAATATAACTTGTGTCTTACCAAAAGGGGTACTCGGGCCTGGACAGACATGCACAGGAAACAGCATGTGAATATGAAGATGACATCTGTAAGCCCCAGCGAGAGGTCTGGAACATCTTTCCCTCACAGCCCTCCGAAGAAACCAACTTGGCCCACACCTTCACCTTGGCCTCCTAGTCCGCAAAACTGGGAGACAAAACATTTCTGTTGTTTAAACCATCCCTGGGTACTTTCTTACAACGGCCCTAGCAAACTATTTTCATACCAGTGGTTGAATAAACTTGGGAAATTCTGAGTTAAAAGAGTTAAAAGGGTTTTTCTGCTACAGGGCCCTCAGAAGCTCAGATGCTAATCTCACATGCTAATATGACCTGGGGCCCTCTAAGAGAAGGCAGAGTCTGCATCTCATTTCAAATTTGATAACAGTGCTTTTCATCCATTGCAGAGGATTTCGAGAGACTGGTATTGTGTGGTTCTGACGCAGGCAATGTTGGACTCACTTCTCTGGAGGAAGTAGTCATGCTGTGGGTCTCGATGCTGGAAGGTCAGTCTCATGGAGTTTGGCTTTTTCAGTAAATAAGAGCAGGGTAGGGGTGGAACTTGGGGTGGGGTGAAAATTTTTGAATGCATTCCTTCAAATCCATCACATCTCCTGGAAAAAAAATAAGCTCCCAGGGAAGGACTTACTGGAAATAATCCGAAGCCATCTCTCTTGGTCCACGGATCCTTTGATTCCTGACATTTTACTTCAGTGATGCTGGAAGCCGCTTGCGGAAGGGGAAAAGGGCAAACAGTACTATGTCGTCTACCTTTGTGGTTCAGGAAATGCAGGAGAAAAATTGGAAGGTGATTCTGTTAAACCGAGCACACCACTTCCCCCAGCCTTCCGAGGCCTCCATTATTCCCGCTGTTGTTCCCTCATACCTTGCCGGCCTGGTGATCCGTCTTTGTCGAAACGGAACATTGGAAGAGAAATGGACACTTGTTATTGTCAAGGGATTAAAAAAATAAGACTGCAAATATTTGACTTGCATTATTTTAGTTATTAAACACAGAGTGAGGGAAATGTGTGGACTTGATGAGCCCAGACTTTAAAAAATTTTTTTAATTGGAGGATAATTGCTTTATAATGTTGTGTTGGTTTCTACTGTACAACAACATGAATCAGTCATAGTTTTATATATATATATATATATATATTTATATATATATATATATATATATGTTGCTATTGCTAAGTCGCTTTAGTAGTGTCTGACTCTGTGCGACCCCCATAGATGGCAGCCCACCAGGCTCCCCTGTCCCTGGGATTCTCCAGGCAAGAACACTGGAGTGGGTTGCCATTTCCTTTTCCAATGCATGAAAGTGAAAGGTGAAAGTGAAGTCGTTCAGTCATGTCCGACTTAGCGACCCCATGGACTGCAGCCTACCAGGCTCCTCCATCATGGGATTTTCCAGGCAAGAGTACTGGAGTGGGGTGCCATTGCCTTCTCCGATATATATATATATATATATCCCCTCCCTCTTGAGCCTCTCTCCCTCCTCTCATCCCACCCCTCTAGGTCGTCACAGGGTGCCAGGCTGAGCTCAGGCTTTTTAAATTTTTTCAAAGTTGAAATACTTCAATTTATTTCTCCAATGTGTTTTACATTATTTAAGATTGATGCTTTTGAACTGTGGTGTTGGAGAAGACTCCTGTGAGTCCCTTGGACTGCAAGGAGATCCAACCAGTCCATCCTAAAGGAGATCAGTCCTGGGTGTTCATTGGAAGGACTGACGCTGAAGCTGAAACTCCAATACTTTGGCCACCTCATGTGAAGAGCTGACTCATTGGAAAAGACCCTGATGCTAGGAGGGATTGGGGGCAGGAGGAGAAGGGGATGACAGAGGATGAGATGGCTGGATGGCATCACCGACTCGATGGACATGAGTTTGGGTGGACTCTGGGAGTTGGTGATGGACAGGGATGCCTGGCGTGCTGCAGTTCATGGGGTCGCAAAGAGTTGGACATGACTGAGCAACTGAACTGAACTAAAGACTAGATTTAAACATAAGAAAGTTTTAGACTTGATAATTTGCTCTGCAATCATGACAAAGGTTTGTGACTATTCCATGAAAAGTGGAGATCGTGCAAACCAAACATTCGTTAATCTTTGTTTCATATTTGTAAACCATTATTTATAAACACTGAATGGACTTCCCTAGTGGCTCAGTTGGTAAAGAATCCACCTGAAATGCAGAAGACATGGGTTCAATCCCTAAGTCAGGAAGATCCCTGGAGAAGGAAATGCCAACTGACTCCAGTATTCTTGCTGGGAAATCTCATGGACAGGGAAGCCTGGTGGGCTATAGTCCATGGGGTCATAAGAGTTGGACACGTCTTAGTGACTAAGCCACCACACCATTTATAAACACTACTCATCCATCACAGTCAGATTCAGCTCCCTTTCAACCACCCTCACAGGCTGGTGATCTAACTTATCCAGTGGTTGCTCCAATCTCAACATTTCCTCATAATCAGTGCCCATCAAACAAAAGCAGTGCCCACTTCAAACAAAAGTGCATTTTCTTTGGCTCTACTTTTAGAGCTTCTGACTTATTAGGGCTGAGTAAGTTGAACATCTGTATTTTTAACAGGCTTCTCACGTAAGGCTAATGGCCAGCTCAATTTGAGAATTCAAACTACTCCCTGGGCATTTACCGTATCCTGCCTCATACTGTTGGGGAGCCTTCTTCATCTGGGATTATCTTTTCCTCAACTGAATTAAATTTTTAAAATTGAAAGACTGTGTTTTTGATTGCCAGAAAATTATTTTAATGCTGCTTTTACATTTCTGTGTGTTTTTTATTTTTTGTTAAAGTGGTTTTCTGTATCCTCTGGAAGTTTTATGTTAACAGAAAATATTCATCTTGGTGTCTGGATTGTTTTTCACTGATCTAAGTCCCCTTGGGGGGTGTTCATTATTTTCACTGCTGACCACTGCTTTTAATTGCCTGAGTTAGCATTTAGGACCTTGAGTTGCAGGAATGGAGGGAGCTACATCAGTCCTGGTTCCTGTTGCAAATTGTCACAAGGAAGTCACTTTCCCACAAAGCTGCAAGGTGGTTGATCAGCCTCAAGGGCAGAGAGGACTTGAGCCCACCTGTCCAGCTCTATCCAGATTTCTCCAAAGCGAAAGAGACCAGCAGGTACTCTCAGACCATCCCTCAAGCGGCCACATTATCCTGTAAGGTTCACAGATCCCGCAGGGCCTCACTCTCTCCAGGAAACTTGGTGCTCTGATTCTTGCTCCCAGCTCATCATTGCTGGGATGTGGAAATCAGCTCTGCACCAACTCTCTCCAGAGGACTGTGGACTCTCACAGATGAGAGGTTTGACATGCATCCTGCAGACCCCATCCATCACCCTGCCCCAAAGCTGCTCTGCTTAATATAGGGAGAAGTTGATTAGAATGGGAATAGAGTGGGGAGACAGGAGAGAGAGGTAGCAGGATGGGTGCTTGGGCCACCATTTTCCCAGAAGGTTTGAACTTTCCATCTGTGTTATGTCTGATCTCTCCAGCTAAGGGGTTTTGACTATATATTTTGAAAGCAGAGATGATAATAACCTCCACATAAAATTGGCATTGAAATCACAGCTACCACCATTGCGCTCTTTCTGTGCCAGGCACCTGGCTGAGTGGTTTACATGTGTTAATGCCAAATGAGATGATACAATTGATGCATTTAGCTCATTGCCAGGAACAGGTGGGTGTTCCATACATGCCAGTTGTTCTCCTCTGTTTTGCTCTTAGCTGCTGACCTCATTGAGGGCAGATGCTGTCTTGCACACTTTTAGAGTCCCTCCTCCCCTCTGCACGTTACACCCTACCTTGCAGAGAGACACTCAACTTATTTGTTGGTCGAGAAACTGAAAAGATCATATGTTTCCAAATGGCAATTTCCTATTTTCTCAGCATCAGCATGTGGTCAGTTCCATTCATTTTACATGTTTCTAAAAGCCCTAGCTAAAATTCACTTCTTTTGCACAACTGCATGTAGTTGCTGTCCTCTGATCAGTTGAGTTCAGTTCAGTCGCTCAGTCATGTCCGACTCTTTGTGACCCTGTGGACTGCAGCACACCAGGACTCCCTGTCCATCACCAACTCCCGGAGTTTACTCAAACTCATGTCGTTGAGTCGGTGATGCCATCTAACCATCTCATCCTCTGTCATCCCCTTCTCCTCCCGCCTTCAATCTTTCCCAGCATCAGGGTCTTTTCCAATGAGTTGGCTCTTCACATCAGATGGCCAACGTATTGGAGTTTCAGCTTCAGCATCAGTCCTTCCAATGAATATTCAGGACTGATTTCCTTTAGGATTGGCAGCTTTGATCTTCTTGCAGTCCAGGGGACTCTCAAGAGTCTTCTCTAACACCACAGTGCCAAAGCATCAGTTCTTCAGCACTCAGCTTTCTTTATGTCCAACTCTTGCATCCATACATGACCACTGGAAAAACCATAGCTTTGACTATGTAGCATCTCCTTTGATAGACATATGACGTTTTTCTCATAGCATGTCCTCTGATAGAGTCTCACTACACGTAGGTATTTATCCCCAGTCTATCTTAATATTCAAGTGATATATGCATGTGGACTTAGATCTCTTACTAGAATCCATACCTTTTCTGCTCCAAATCAAGGACTGTTCTATATCTGAAATTCCTTCTTAGGAAACCCTGCCCCTAAAATCTGAGAGAATTGTCATAGGAAACCAGAATTATAGAACTTGTCTTTATCTCTTTGAGAGAAAAAGCGGTCAAATGGGGAACGGATCGTGAGGCAGCATGCCCACTGAGGGTGGATGTGCAGGAAGAATATGGTAGGACATCATGGTTAAAGTGTCGTGTTGGCCTGCCTTGGGCATCCTGCACTCTTGTGAGGACTTTTTAAAATGACTTCTTTTCCCATTAATGCTCATGTGCTTTCCTACTCAAGTAAATTAGCATATCCATCTCAATTGACTCAGCTTTTCTTTCTAAATGATTAACCAGTTTTTTAGTATAGGCACCCCATATTTTAGAAAATCTTTCTTTAATAGGTTATTGTGGTTATTTTTTCCCCTTTTGGTGGGGGGATGTAGTTGCTTTACAACGTTTGTTAGCTTCTACTGTACATCATGCATAAGTCATATGTATGCATATATCCCTTCCCTCTTTGAGCCTCCCTCCCACTCTCCCGCTGCACCCCTCTAGGCCCTCACAGAGCACTGAGCTGAGCTCCTTGCGCTATGCAGCAGCTTCCCACTGGCTGACTGTTTCACACAAGGTCGTGTGTATACATCAGGGCTACTCCTCAGTCCGTCCCCCACCTCCCCTTCCGCCCATGTCCACACAAGTCCATTCTCTTCCCCTGTGCCTGTCTTCCTGCCCTGCAGATAGTTTCATCAGTCCCATTTTTCTAGATTCCATACAGCGTTTTGTGAGTTGAAGTCAGGCCCTAATGTCTGACCAACAGCCAGTACCAGTAGGTGCCAGGGTTCTGTTTGGTATAATTGTCTGGTGTGGGCTCTGTGTTGTGAAAGGAACTTTTAGGAGAACCAGACTTGAGTCCTGCCTCAAGTGATTAGACAAAAGCAGAGGTCAGGAGAAAAAGAACGTGGATATGAACATTTAATCAGGGTTTGAGTCCTGAAACACCACCTGTGTCCCCTCTGGATCCTTATAAGCTTGACATACAGCAAACTTTTAATACATATTAGCCATTATTACTGATAGTGAAATAAGATACTTGGAAAAATTCGCTAAAGTGCATGCTACTGGAACACAAGATTCCAGTTTGATTTATTTTTGAAAATTGCAATGCCCAGCACAGTATCCTATCATAGGCAGTGTAAACATTCCCAGAGTATGAAACTGTCACTGGAAGGTGGCTGCCCCACTGGGAAATATACTTCACATCCATCTCACATCTAGGGGTGACTGTGTGATTTGTTCATTTCAATAATGTGTGAGCAGAAGGTGTTACAAGCAGGGGACCCTTCACAAGCATCTTTTTCTCTTATCTGGGATAAATGTAGAAGACTCTGAGGCTCTAGAAAGTGCAAGAAATACAGGCAAAAGGGATTCTGACTTTGATTCTAAGTCACTCTCATTGTACTACTTCTGTCAATGACAAGTAAATCTTTATGGTACTAAAATTTGCCCATTGAAATGTGAGGATTTACTTAATATGTCCATTTGCATTGCCTTAACTAATACTACTGTTAAGCATATTTGCTGAAGGAGTAAGTGGGCTGTATAACTAAACCACTCCTAGCACAATGCCCTTTTATACCTAAATATGGGTATATGATATACCTGTCCATCTTATTTCATCAATCTGTCTGTGGTCTCAAATAAAAACAGTGATAGTCAATCAGAATTTGAAGTGAGGGCAGTGAGATGGAGTAAATTTGAGGCAATATAATGGCTTTTCTTTTTTATTTTAAAAAAATGCATTAGCCCCATGCTATAAAAAAGAGAAGTTGAAGAACCCCTGAGTGAGGTGGCAGTGGGGAAACTCTTATACATACATTGTGGGTGTGTTTCCATCTTAGTAGTCAGCTGATGAATAAAATAGAAAGCATTTGTCTGTATGTTTTCTATTCAATCTGTTGTATATTTTTGTCTTTTTATATAGAAAATATAGTCAACAATTCCCTTGCTAAACTGAAAGAGAATTAGAAAAGGCTGCTAATAGCTTTTGTGTTTAGAAGTATAATATCTTCCCAGGAGTTATTTTATGGGTGAAGTGCCTGGAATTGCTTATAAATCCTGGGTTATAGATTTTTTTCTTTCCTTTTCCTTTTCTCTCTCTCTCTGTTTTTAACTAAGAGAACTTAAACTTGATATTAAAGAAACATTTTATCTTGTGGTAGAAATGTCAGTCCCATTTCAATTCACTCTAAGGCATCCCCTAAAAGGAATGACTTTTACATGTAACAATAGTCATGTTTTTATAAGTGGCTGGTAATATCTGCAAATGTGTAAGGCATTCATTTTCCAGGAGCTCTTTTCTCCCTGGTAACACTCCAGGAAATACAGAGTGTTGTTATTTGAATTCTTTCTCATGCTCTGCCTCCCAGATGAATTGAAATTCAACTTCACAGTCAAATGAGTAGCCATTTAAAGCTCAGGTGTGTATTTCCTAAGACTTTCTCAAAGGATATATAGCTGCATATGTCTTTCCTAAAGACAGTGAACTGAATTTTAATTGGACCTTGCCACTCCCAAGAGATCATTATACCTCTACTCCAAGGCCATATGAAGCTTCAATATGAGTTACAACATGGAGTCTGGGTTTGGGCTTAATATTTAAAAGTGCAGTTATAGTAGCTGACACTTGGGTCATTTTGTCCACTCCCCAACCAAAATTTTGCTTAATTTGAGTCCCTCAGAAGGTGAACGAACACACACACACACACACACACACACACAGACAAACTTGCCTGTCAAAATTCCATAAATTTTCAGATTATGAAAAGCAATTTGTTTTCTCAGGAAATAAGTCTCAAATAAGACTCGTTCCAAACTTTCCTTATCTCAACCTCATCTTGACCTTATCAGATAGATTTTTTAAAAAATGATATAGTGGTTTTATATATATATAGGACTTCCCTTGTGGCTCAGACGGTAAAGTGTCTGCATACAACACAGAAGACCTGGGTTCAATCCCTGGTGGTTTTATATATATATATATATATATAAACCACTAGTTTAGTTTATATATATAGTAAAGATGGGTCAGAACCAGGCCTGGGGGAACTTTGTGTGGCCCAGCATGGCTGGTAGAGATACAACCGAAGACCATCTAAGGCATCAGCACAGCTACCACTAGTCGTCTTCTGATCTAAGAAGTAAATAAGACATCTGAAAGGAAACCCAAAGACGTGTGTGATTAGTTCACCAACACTAAAAAGCACAGCTATATGGCTTTTCTTTAGGAATCCATGTAATTTTCTTGATGTCAATAATACTATGAAGACCAAGGTTGAAAATACTGTAAAAATATGGCAGAGCATGCTAAAGAGTGGAATTCATACTTTAAAACTCTTAAGGGGCAGTGTTATGGTCTTGCCTTATACCATAACAAAGTGGATCTTTGTGTATTATATGTAGTTAAGATTAGTTTTTCTCCCCCTGGAAAACTCAAGTGGTATCTTTATTCCAGATTTGAATGCTTTAGAAATCTGGATTTTGTTTCCCCTTAAATTTGTAGACATAGAGTTGGATTGGCAATCAGGGTACTGTGATAGAGAGTATGTCTCTTAGTTTTTTCTAAGACGTGGTTTCTTCAGTTATAACATAGGGGACTGAAGTAAGTGATCTCTAGACCAGTTGGAGTTACAACATTTCATGATTCTAAATTTTGAGTAATATTTCTCTATTTGTATATATATATATCTTTAATTTCAGCGTTTTTCTGCCATGAAGTAAAAGACTATTTGGGATACATACTCAGCACTGGAGTCTTAGACAGGCTTCAGTCTGTCCATTGATTTCTACTTAATTATCTTCCTCTGATAATAGACTTTTTGCTTCACCCTCTTTTTATCTGTCAGTAGTATCAGCAGCTTCTCAGTTACTAGGCTCAAAATGTTGAAGTTTTCCTGAATTTGTTCATTCTCCTCTGTCCCTAACATTAAATCAATCATACAGTTTTGTGGGGTACACCTCTGTGAAGGGTCAGACTAGTTTTACAAAACAGAATAATAGAATTGCAGAATTATAGGGGACTCTATTTTTTGGTTCAGATTTTATAGAATTGCTTTGAGGATCTGAAGAAATATATGCACCATCTCTCTGGGAGGGGGATGGTGAACACACACACACACATACACGCATGCTTTTGAACTGTGGTGTTGAAGAAGATTCTTGAGAGACCCTTGGACTGCAAGGAGATCAAAGCAGTCAATCCTAAAGAAAATCAGCCCTGAATATTCAGTGGAAGGACTGATGCTGAAGCTGAAATTCAAATACTTTAGTCACCTGATACGAAGAACTGACTTGTTGGAAAAGACCCTGCTGCTGGGAAAGATTGAAGGCGGGAGGAGAAGGGGACAACAGAGGATGAGATGGTTGGATGGCATCACTGACTTGAAGGGCATGAGTTTGAGGCAGCTCTGGGAGTTGGTGATAGACAGGGAAGCCTGGAGTGCTTCAGTCCATGGGGTCACAAAGAGTCGGACGTAACTGAGTGGCTGAACTGATACATACATATAAATTATGCTTATAATTTCCAGAGATTCAAGACTTCATGAAGGTCACCTATGGAACTCAAATTAGGAAACCCTCAACTAGGCTAAATGTCTCTAAAAGCAGAATTTCACTCTGAACCCTGGTGGAAAGGTCTCTACATCTGCTGAGTACTTCTGGTGATGACAGTGCTCAGTCCTTTTGGAGCTTTCTCTTCCCTTGTGTGTAATGAAACTTTTATTGTTGGAAAATTTTTTAGGATTCAAATCTGCCTGTAGCTTCCAGTTTACCCATTAGGTCTCAAGTTTTTGAAGATATCTTCCATATCCATCTTCCATATCCATTTGTCTTGTTACATGTTTACTATCTCTTCAACTATGCCTTTTATTGCATGACTTCCAGATTCCTTACCATCCCAGTCATCTTCCTCTGGACGCTCATTCAGTTCAGTTCAGTTCAGTTCAGTTCACTCAGTTGTGTCCGACTCTTTGCAACCCCATGAATCACAGCACGCCAGGCCTCCCTGTCCATCACCAACTCCCGGAGCTCACTCAGATTCACGCCCATCGAGTCAGTGATGCCATCCAGCCATCTCATCCTCTGTCGTCCCCTTCTCCTCCCGCCCCCAATCCCTCCCAGCATCAAAGTCTTTTCCAATGAGTCAACTCTTTGCATGAGGTGGCCAAAGTACTGGAGCTTCAGCTTTAGCATCATTCCCTCCAAAGAAATCCCAGGGCTGATCTCCTTCAGAATGGACTGGTTGGATATCCTTGCAGTCCAAGGGATTCTCAAGAGTCTTCTCCAACACCACAGTTCAAAAGCATCAATTCTTCGGCACTCAGCCTTCTTCACAGTCCAACTCTCATATGCATACATGACTACTGGAAAAACCATAGCCTTGACTAGATGGACCTTAGTCGGCAAAGTAATGTCTCTGCTTTTGAATATGCTATCTAGGTTGGTCATAACTTTTCTTCCAAGGAGTAAGCGTCTTTTAATTTCATGGCTGCAGTCACCATCTGCAGTGATTTTGGAGCCCCCCAAAATAAAGTCAGACACTGTTTCCACTGTTTCCCCATCTATTTGCCATGAAGTGATGGGACCAGATGCCATGGTCTTCGTTTTCTGAATGTTGAGCTTTAAGCCAACTTTTTCACTCTCCTCTTTCACTTTCATCAAGAGGCTTTTGAGTTCCTCTTCACTTTCTGCCATAAGGGTGGTGTCATCTGCATATCTGAGGTTCTTGATATTTCTCCCGGCAATCTTGATTCCAGCTTGTGTTTCTTCCAGCCCAGTGTTTCTCATGATGTACTCTGCATATAAGTTAAATAAGCAGGGTGAAAATATACGGTCTCGATGTACTCCTTTTCCTATTTGGAACCAGTCTGTTGTTCCATGTCCAGTTCTAACTGGTGCTTCCTGACCTGCATACAGATTTCTCAAGAGGCAGGTCAGGTGGTCTGGTATTCTCATCTCTTTCAGAATTTTCCAGTTTGTTGTGATCCACACAGTCAAAGGCTTTGGCATAGTGTTTTCATTTAATTTGGTTTCCTTGAGATAAATAACATTTTTTCAAGGTGATATGAGTAGCTAATGCAAAGTTCTTAAAAAAATTTTTTTCATGAATGGTGTCCAGCCTTGACTGAAGTCTTGGCTGTGCTATTTGTTAGCCATTTTGACCTACTGCTGGTTACTCACTCTCCTCCATTTCTCATCTGTAAAATGGGAATAGTTACACCATCATTATGGGTTTGTTCCCTTACCACAGAGAGCTATTCAGTAAATGCCAGATGTTATTTTTACTGTTAAATCCATTTAAGATTACTTGGGATATTTTGGAGGTTACATCATGTCTGATGATGGACAATAGCAATCTCCAAACTATTTTTGACCAGTATTAAGTTTGGTTTCTCCTTCCCCAAAACGATATTACTTTTTGAACTTAAATGCAGAATTTCACAATTAGTATTGCTAAATTTTATCATCTTGTGTTTGGTCCACATGCTGTGCTCTTATGCTGTGACTGAATCCTGATCCAGTCATTCAGATGTGTTACCTGCCCTTCCTGGTTGTGTGATCTCCAATCAGGTATAGGGCCAAGGACCAAGCTCAGCAGCACACATTAGCCACTTCCCCACATGAACTTTGAGTAAAACACTCTCTGTTAGGAGCATCAAGACCAGAGTTTGTCATAATGCCTTGCTGACATATGATATAGTATGTATTTGGGATTCCCCTGATCTAACTACCAAAAAAAAAAAAAGAAAAAGAAAGAAAGAAAATGACGTTAGTGTGAAATGAGGTGTCCTGGGTGAACTCACCATGACTCAGTTGTTTGAGTTTTTTCCCAAGTCCCCTGAGTCAGAACTAAACTATATGAAGAAGGCAGAGCATGCACCTTATTTATACAGAGACTAACATATTTTGCAGTACTTCCCTAAATGTATAATAGATGGTTTCTTTGACTCTCAGAGTGAAGACAGTTTCAAGGGCAAGTGAAGGAAGAAGGCCTGGGTCTTCAATGCATGGTCCAGTTATCTCACAAATAGAGTGTCTCTCAGTTCTTCCAAAGCATGGCCAGGGACCATGATGAGGGAGATCATCAGCATCTCTAAGGAGAAGTGTGGCTAGCCAGCTGTGAGTCAGTCTTCTGTCCTCCCCAAGCTCAGAAACAGGAGATGGAGAAATAATAAACCGGGCATTCATACCTTCCAAAAGATCTGCTAAACTGAAACTCTGAGAAATCCTTCAACAATCTTTATGAATGAAATTTTTTTTGAAAAAGTTCCTTAGATGAATATTCCAAACATCCTTTAGTGCTGGAGGGAAAAAAAACAAGGACTCAATGCTAATACACTTCTTATGAGCTCAGTCTGTTTTGTTCTTGCCTCCAGCTGTTGCATGAGTTAGGGTCATATTTGGAAGGACAGCCTATTTGGCCGGGAAGGTCATGGAAGGGAGTGTGGAAGAGGAGGGGCACAGAGATGCCAGACAGATGGGCGAGCCAGCAGACGCACGTGGACAGACTCAGCGAGCTCCTCTTACTGTTGAAATGTGGCTGCCTGAAACGGAATCTGCAGATCCACCCCGGGAGTGCAGGAGAACCATGGCCTCTCTGCGAACCTGACAGTGAACTCTCCTAGAGAAGGCCTTTTCTCAAGGTCCCTGACTCTCAGGGGGGCTTCGCTTTGAATTTAAATTAATTGAGAGCTCTGTTAATATAATTGAATGCGTCTTTCCATCCCTGCCATCTACAAGGAAAAGGACATTCAAAAAAAATTTCCTCTCGTTAAGACCCATCCTGAAGTTTTAAGGTATGATAAAATGTAAGATCCATGAAGTTTCACTTTCTCCAGAGGAAGATGCAATAGCCAATCAATATATCTCGCTTATCTTAACCTAGGCTTTTACTTCAAGCAAATAAGAAATGTTCAAAAACATCTGGCTTTCATTTCCTGGGTAAAATTCAGGAATGAATTGAATTCCCCCAATACATAAACTTCTCCCCACAAATTAGCACATGGAATAAGGCAGTGATCCTTTCAGATAAGTATTTAGTATATGAAATGAATGCCCCTCAAAAGAACACATAAATGGCATCCTAGGACAAAGCAAGGAATTAATTTAGCTCTCCTCAAACCCTTACTTTTCAGGAATACATTAAGCTATGGATGAAACTGGCACTCTAAGTTCTATGTGACTCCTTTGAAAAGGTGATTCTTTTATATCCTTTATGCTATTTTTAAAAAATGATATTTATCTCTTCTTTGTAAAATAGATAACTAATGAGAACCTACTGTAGAGCACAGGGAACTCTACTCAGTGCTCTGTGGTCACCTAAATGGGAAGGAAATCTCAAAAAAGAGGGCTTATATGTACATGTGTAGCTGATTCACTTCACTGTATAGTAGAAACTAACATGACATTGTAAAGCAACTATACTCCAAAAAAAATTTTTTTTTAATGATATTTATCAAATTGTGTGGCCTAGGACCACATTTTTATGACTCAAGTTCCTAATCTGAAAACAAATGCACCTCATTCCTACCTGGCAGACTTGTGAGTATTAAAAATACCACATATCAGCGCAGTTCTGGAGGGTGCCCTCAGCAAATGACACCTTATGATTCTTCTAATGGGAGACTGAGAAGCGATGACCTGGGGAACTAGCCTTGTAATGCCTGCAGTTCTGTTGCAGAGACCCACTGGGGTTCCCTCTTGCCTGTCCTGTCTTATAGTAAGCGCTCTTGGTACTTCAGTCATAAATTCCTCTTGAGTTGATCCCATGCTGAACCTCTCATCTGATGTCCGTTAATTTTAAGAAATACTGTTTATTTGAATTTCAGAGATCATGGAAATCTTCTATTCAAAGTGGTTTTCCTCCTGATGCATCTGGGATTTATAAGGACTTGAGCCGTTCCTGAGCATCATAAGATGGTATGACAGTGAGTGTTTTTAGAGAGATCTTTGACTCAGGAAAGGCTACCAGAGTCCAGGAGATGGTTGGAAGGATGGACCCATAGGAGAATATGTGTTTGTCTTCCTTGACGGTGAATGCCTTTGCTGATAATGTTTCCTGGGACTCTGGGGCAGTGAGTCACTACTGACTGAACCCAATTTACTTAAGAGATAGGAACTGAATTTAAAACCCAGATATTTGAGGAAGGCCATTATCATGTTCCTTCACACAGCAGCAACAATAAAACGTGATGATAATACAGAGAGGTAGAATAAGAGACCTAGAAAACAATATTCCTTAACTTGGGTTTTCATTTATAGATGTGAAAAAAAAAGATGAAGGATATATTTCAAATTTTATCTTCCTCCTTTGACTCCTGTATCTGCCTCTTTGAGATCATAAAAATCAGCAGATTCTATTGGGGGAATAAATATTTTGAAGAAGTAATCCATTGATCATTTCTTCTGACTTGACATGTTTAACTAGACAAAATCAATACTTAGAGTAGCAATGGCTTTGTTTAAAAAAAAAAAAGGCACAAATTGGGTGACATGAAGCATAAGAGGATTAAAGAATCCCGTAGACAAAGTCTTTCTTTATTCGTTATCCTATCTGTGAATATCTTTGACTAAAAAGCATATGTGTATGTGTATACTGGATATATTAAGTTACCAAATTTATGGAGTCAGGGCACAAAAGAATTATTTTTCTTCCAGTGCATTTACTTGCCACCCAAGCTGCCTTAAGTGGCACACATGAAAACAAAGACTTTTAATTGTAAACCAAGCCAAAGAGATTGAAAATATAACTCTGTTAAACATCAAAAGTCCCATTTTAAAAAGAAGTTGCTTAATTTTAGAGTATTTAGAAAACAGTGCCCCTGCTTAACACACTTATTCAATACATCAGCTCACAGGCTTTATTCCCTGCCATTCAAGGAGTACAGTATTTCAACTGGAGAACTTGAAACAAACACAAACAAAGGCTTTCAAAAATGTTTAATCCCTTCAGAGAAAACATTAAGGGACAATCACTGCTTCATTTTGATTGTCACCTGGATTCAAAAGTGTGCAACCAAAGACAGTTGCATATGGACAGATGGCCCTGGCAGTTAAGAGGGATGGGGGGTGGGAAAAGAAATAAATGAATACTCTGTTTTCTGTATAAGCAAATAAAAGAGAAGAGGAAACAAAAGAAATGAGCCAGCCACGGTTGAATCAGAGAATTCCTCTAAACATACCTTGACTTTCCTATAAGAGATCTACTGCCCCAGCACAGTTTGCAAAAGCTCCTGCCGCTGAACCTAAGAGCTTGCCTGTCAGAGATTGACGCTGCGTGTTTGCCCTGTGCCCGCAGAGGTTGCTGAAACTTGACAACGCTGTGTGCGATAACCAGTAATGGAATGCTGATCGAGTCAGGGGACTTGAATCACACTCCTTTGATTGGAGTGAATTGCACATCGTGGGCAGCGTTTGGTCCAGGGAACGCTGCATGCAAAGACCCCGATTTCCCCGGCGCGCTATGGGGGGGGAATGAGCCTAGGGGGATTTGAATGACGTCGACATTCGTGGTGGGGAAAATGCATTTGAATGTTGGCTGTTGAATGGTGCTGGGCATCAGAGCTTTTGTTTACTTCATCCTCCATGTGAAGCTCGCAGCTGTTTCTTTCAGTAAAAAAAGAGTAGAAGAATGCAGCAACCTACCTCATATCATCCCCCTCCTCCAAATGTTTGTGGAGCCCAACAGCTGTCTTTGCAAATCCTGCCACTCAGGATTGGAATGGCTGTACATAATCAAGAATGGAGTGGTGAAGCTAAGATTGTTGGCTGGCTCCAGGCGGCAGGTGGGAATAAACTGTTCTCTTAATGGGCTCACATGGTCGGCTCCTGCAGGGATTGACTCAAAAAAGAAAAAGAAAAAAAAAGCATTTAAAGGAGGCTATGAAGAGTTGAATACATGCGTCTTGTATTTCATACTTATAGATCTCAATGGCTGTAAGGCATGAATTCACTGGTTGTTAGAACTGGAAGGGATTTGAAAGGTCCTCTTGTTTAGGAGTCTTCAAATTATTTTTAGCAGCAAACTTTTTTTCTGCCCAAACACATCTTGGACCTGGAGTGTGGGTTTCCCTAGAGTATCATGTCATAAATGAAAATACCCATATAGAACAAGCAGGAACATTAATGGTGGAAAAGTGGTGAAATATAAGAAACACAGCTCCAATAATGAATGAACCCAGTGTTGTAAACACAGTGGGAATGGTGGGGACTGTGGCAAACTGGATAACCAGAGGGAGCAACTGCTGTTCCCTGCTAGTATATTGTCATCTTTGCCAGGTAAGCATTCATCCATCCATCCATTCAACTAATAAATATTTATTAAATGCTTACTACATACTGGGTACAGTTTTAAGCACACACAAAACAGACAAGATCCCTGCTCTTATAGTGCTTTTGTTCAAGGGAAGGAGACGTCAAACAAAAAAGGGAATATATAAAAACATATGTTTGTACTAAGTAATGATAAATGCCAAGAAGCATGAAGGAGGGTAAGGGATATAGAAGAGGAGGTATTAGAGAGAGGTATCCCGGAGGGACTTTATGTGTGTGCTACTTAAAAAAAAAAAAATTATTGAGTATAGTTGATTTAAAATGTTGTGTTTTTTCTACAGTACAGCAAAGTGGATCAGCTATACACATACATATATCCACTCTTTTTAGATTATTTCCCGATATGGTCATTACAGAGTACTGAGTAGAGTTCCCTGTGCTAAACAGTAGTTGGGAGGGACTTGTAAGGGAGTGCGTGCTCAGCCACTTCGATCATGTCTGACTCTTTGTGACCCCGTGGACTGTAGCCCACCAGGCTCCAACGTCCTCGGGATTCTCTAGGCAAGAATACTGGAGTGGGTTGTCGTTTCCTTCTCCGTTTAAGGGAGTGCATGATAGCCGAGAATCACATGATGGGAAAGAATGAGCTGTGCACAGATCTAGGGGTAGGGTCGGAGTGAGGGGGGTAAAGTTGGGGGTGATGAGCATTCTAGGGAGTGGAAAAGAGAGTATGAATATCCTGAGGCAGGCTTTGCTCTTCCCAACCACCCCACTAATGGAGCACAATTTGCAATTCTATCTCAATTCAATCTTTTCTGTTTACCCTAGATAGACCAGAGAGGTAAAGATGCTTATCCAAGGTCACACAGGGATGTGCAGGGACTGGAACTCAGGTCTTGCAAATTCTACCCAGTCCACTTCCCTTTTGCTTAAAAATACCTCTTCTGTCAACATTTTCTCCCATGGTCCAAGGGAGGGATAGTCTTAATAAATACTACATGACCAAGGCTGGAATGACTAATGAACAGCAATCATATAGTAGCAGTTTCCAATTAGAAATTCAAGGAAGACATTTAAATTTTTATAGAGTTCTGTCCCAATTCGCCTAGCCAGATTCTACCTCAGGGTATAATTCTGTGTTGTTTACAGCCTTAACATCTTTTCTGTGCTTTTTTGTAAATATGATTACAGTTTAAGTCATTTAGTCTTACCCAATAGATTAAATCCCACAGCAACAGAGGTATCTGGAATATAGAAAAAAAATCCAAATTACTGATAAAGAAAACAAAACATATCAGCTAAGTCTGACCAATTTCAAGAGGCACACTGATTTTTTTAAAAATATGCTCAAATGATCTGGCTATCTCACATTCTTAGTTCATTTTTCACTCTCCTGTTAGGTCAGCCAGGAGATGAAATAACAGTCTTTGATTATCTCTGGGTTCAAAGAACAGAATACAACAGATTGCTTCTGCTCAGTCAACCAAGTTCTTGCTTTCCAGTCACCCTAACATCAGCTTCAGATGGAGAAAGAATATTGCATATCAGAACAAATAAAACTTGATGCCAGTGGTAAGACCCCTCTTCCTCACCCTTTCCTATCCGCATGGACTATAGCCAGAACCAAGGATAGGCTTCACCTGTTTTGAAGGAACTTGACTTAGTAACTGACTCCAAGACAAAAATGTATATTCTTCTTCTGGAACAGGGCAAAATATTCCTCGATGTTAACAACCTACAACTCTTCTCTTCTTATTTCTTAAATATGAATAAAATTTGTCTTTCATTCACACTGTAACTTTTTAAAAAACATATAGGGTTGAAGACTTACACAGAGTATCTTTTTCTGTGTTTAGTTTTTCTCTCTAGACAGGAGATGTGAAAGGTAGAATTATGCCCTACTCATTGAAATCTTTTGTAATGTCTAAAATAGGCTTTCCCGAATCTTTCAGATAACACTAAAGGAAATTGTTAGCCATCTTCCTGGGTGAAAGGAGTTTGATGATCTACTGTGTCACTCATTTTGTTTAACCTATTAGAAGGTAGTCAGTTGTTAAATATTTGCTATAATTCATTCTTGGGTGTTTATAGAGGCTTCAGTGGTATATTTTACTTATCAATAACAATGGCAATGCTAAAGGGGGAAAAACAAACTATGAAATTCAAGGTTTCCCTTTTATTAAAAGTACAGTGGAAAATTATTTTGAGATAAGCATGGACTATGGATTGGACATATCTCAGAAACATGTTTGGTTTTTTTATATCTGTGCGGCTGCTGCTGCTGCTAAGTCGCTTCAGTCATGTTTGTATCTGTACTTTGGGCTTATTTCAATTTAATTAAGTCTATGAATTATTTTATGAAGAATTTAATTTAGTGGATTTTACAGTGGGGGAGGTCGAGAAATGTGGGTGCAGCTTTTATGATTGCCAGTATTCTCCCCAGAGACTGGACTAACCCATAAAATGTTAATAATACAAGTATCATCAAGTATGACAAAATTTGTACTATGAAAATTCTTAAGGCTGAAATTACTAGAGAAGAAAGAATTCATGGAAAATTAAGGTTGGGTTGGATCTGAGATCATGAGTAGAGTCTGGGTCTGTGGAGAGAAGTGAAACAGCAGACAGACAAGCAATGACCAAGACACCGAGCAGCTCAATAGATGAAGGGTTGTGGAGAGGATACATAATAGATACTGCTAGGGCATTCCATGTTCTGGAGAAGCCTGAGTCTCAGGCAGAGAATCTCCCCTTGTTTTGAGAGTCTCTGGAGAAGTGTTGCTGGAGGCTTTGCGATTACACTGACAGTGATATACAGAAAAAATTGGAGGGAGGTAGGATCAAAATTTCAAAATCACTTGGAAACATTACAGCATTCCTGCATAAGTGGCCCAAAAATAGTGGTCACAAAAAGAAAGGAGAGCTAAAGAAAAAGTAGTTTGTAGAGTGATGCTTGGCTCCAGGATACTTTTATTCACATGATTTGGATACCTCCCTGTGTTGTAGGTATAAATACCCAGTACTGCCCCTGCCCTCTTAGGGCATAAGCTCTAGGAGACCATAACCAGGATTGACTTTAAGACCTACATGTGGATTTTTAACAAAATGTTATGTCAGATGACTCTTGCAAAAGGTGTGACAGAGCCCAGAAAAATAATGAAAGCAACATTCCAAGTGCTTAGGCTGGCCTTTATCCTTAGAGAGCTTGGTCAGCATGTAGGAAAAACACCAAGGAACAAGATGTGCTTGGTGATCCCGCATCTCCATCAGCCTCGGCAATGGATTGAGGGTTGACCTCTGAACCTCCAAAGTGCCATTTCAAAATCCCAGTCATCGTTTTGGTGTCAAAACTGATGAGGAAAGCTCTGGAGCAGCAAGTCTCCTGATTTGAGTTTTAACTCTGCTACTTGCTTAGTAGTGTGGTCGTGGGAAGTCATTTATATATTCTGAGTCTCATTCAACTTCCTCATGTACTGGGTTGGCCAAAATGTTTGTTTGGGTTTTTCCATATGGTGTGATGGAAAAACCCAGATGAACTTTTTGGGCAACCTAATATAAAGTGAGACTAATGCCACCTGCCTGGCAAACTCAGAGGGTTATCAGGAAGATCAAAGGAGAAAACCTACTGATGCCTTTGGGCATAATGATGATGATGAGCGAGTGGAGGAGACTGAAGAACTCTCTTTGGTAACTCTCTGTCGTGTCCTAATTGTCAGGGTGTGATTTTTTAAAAAGGTACATAAGAATCATTCTCATACTAGTGATTTCAAGCCTTGGTCTTAAAAAAAAAAAAATCATTACTCGAAAGAAACAGACTGCTCAAGTTAAATGTTTTTGTTGGGGAATGCCTTTTTTAGCTCCAAAGGAAACCTTACATGAAACTTCAATATTTAAAACAGAAAACAAAACAAAACAGTGAGTCATTTTTGGTATAAAGGTTTTTTAAAGTAAATTATAATATGTACTTATTATAAAGTCAGTAATGGAGAATAATTATGTTTTTCCAATTAACACAAAATTAGAAATGAGAATTTTAAATCCATGTCAACTTCTAACTTTCTACTTTTTTTTTGTACTTTGGTTGCACAATGGCAAGACCATTCTGATTCACATAGATAAGTAGTTAAAAATGGTCTTACCTTGAATTCACTGCAGAATCTTTAAATAAACAGGAAGAACAGGAAAAGCTTTGCTCTAATATCTGAGCACAAAAAAAGCTAACAGCACAAGTTAAAACACAGAGGAAGAAAATAGATTAAGTTTGGTATGCATTTCTTTTTATGCAAGTGTTTTAAATAGTGAAAAACAACATTGTTTGGGTCAAATATTTGTGGAAATTTTGAGAGAACTCTCTGGAGCCTTGAGTGTCTACAGAATTGTTTTTGTAGCTGGCCACACGCATTGAGCACAGGATAGCGTTCCAGACACTATTTGTGGCTTATTAATCCTTGCGACCACTGTCTGAAGCATGTGAAGACACTGAGACACACAAAGGTCGAGTCATTTTCCATAAAGCACACAATTGATGAACAGCTGAGGCAAGATGCAAGCCCAGGTTGTTCAACTCCATGGTCTTAAGTCCTAGAGGAGAGTGAATTCATGGTCTCACTATACAACTTAGTAGCTAGGTAATTTCAGTTTCACATCTGAAACCAAATATGGATCAGTTGTAAAGTTTAGTTATGACACTCGCTGAAACCCTTGACATTTAGTAGGTGTTTAATAGATGTTTGTGGACCTGGAATTTACCCTATGGCTAACTCCCTTTCACAAAGCCATCAATGTTGTGATCATTTCATGCAGGGGTTGGCAAACTACAGCTGCAGGCTAAATCCAGCCCATAACCTGTCCTTGTAAATAAAGTTTTATTTTAACACTCCTGCTCGTATCCTTTTATGTGTAGTCCATGTAGTTGTGGCAGAGACCGCGTGACTCACAAAGTCTAAAGTACTATCTGGTCTTTTATAGGGAGAGTTTGTCACCCCTAGATCTAATATAAGGACTGTATTTTCTGTCATCTCCCCATAACACAGAACCATCTAAGATAGCAATTCAGGTGTGTGTAGCTGAAGATGGCAAGGTTGAGGCCTCGTGAATGAGCTTGCATGAAACCAGAATTGATGAAATTATTTTGGGTGCAGTAAATATTCTCCTTGCCACCACCCTGACCCTGCTCAGTCTACTGATACATTTTGGTTTGCATTAAAAAACTTTTAGCTTGTCTTGTACATCATAAAACGTGGCTATCTTTATTAGGATTTTTTTAAAAACTTGGGATTCAGTGGAACAGAATAGAAAGCCCAGAGATAAATCCACACACATATGGACACCTTATCTTTGACAAAGGAGGCAAGAATATACAATGGAGTAAAGACAATCTCTTTAACAAGTGGTGCTGGGAAAACTGGTCAACCACTTGTAAAAGAATGAAACTAGATCACTTTCTAACAC
The DNA here is from genome assembly GCF_032405125.1 of Capricornis sumatraensis. Taxonomy (NCBI): domain Eukaryota; kingdom Metazoa; phylum Chordata; class Mammalia; order Artiodactyla; family Bovidae; genus Capricornis; species Capricornis sumatraensis. The sequence goes on along the minus strand of NC_091072.1, from coordinate 67,032,410 downwards.
CACACACAAAAATAAACTCAAAATGGATTAAAGATCTAAATGTAAGACCGACTATAAAACTCCTAGAGGAGAACATAGGCAAAACACTCTCAGACATAAATCACAGCAGGATCCTCTATGATCCACCTCCCAGAATTCTGGAAATAAAAGCAAAAATAAACAAATGGGATCTAATTAAAATTAAAAGCTTCTGCACAACAAAGGAAAATATAAGCAAGGTGAAAAGACAGCCTTCTGAATGGGAAAAAATAATAGCAAATGAAGCAACTGACAAACAACTAATCTCAAAAATATACAAACAACTTATGCAGCTCAATTCCAGAAAAATAAATGACCCAATCAAAAAATGGGCCAAAGAACTAAATAGACATTTCTCCAAAGAAGACATACAGATGGCTAACAAACACATGAAAAGATGCTCAACATCACTCATTATCAGAGAAATGCAAATCAAAACCACAATGAGGTACCACTTCACACCAGTCAGAATGGCTGCGATCCAAAAATCTGCAAGCAATAAATGCTGGAGAGGGTGTGGAGAAAAGGGAACCCTCCTACACTGTTGGTGGGAATGCAAACTAGTTCAGCTACTATGGAGAACAGTGTGGAGATTCCTTAAAAAATTGCAAATAGAACTACCTTATGACCCAGCAATCCCACTGCTGGGAATACACACCGAGGAAACCAGAATTGAAAGAGACACATGTACCCCAATGTTCATCGCAGCACTGTTTATAATAGCCAGGACATGGAAACAACCTAGATGTCCATCAGCAGACGAATGGATAAGAAAGCTGTGGTACATATACACAATGGAGTATTACTCAGCCGTTAAAAAGAATTCATTTGAATCAGTTCTGATGAGATGGATGAAACTGGAGCCGATTATACAGAGTGAAGTAAGCCAGAAAGAAAAACACCAATACAGTATACTAACACATATATATGGAATTTAGAAAGATGGAAATGACGACCCTGTATGCAAGACAGGAAAAAAGACACAGATGTGTATAACGGACTTTTGGACTCAGAGGGAGAGGGAGAGGGTGGGATGATTTGGGAGAATGGCATTCTATCATGTATACTATCATGTAAGAATTGAATCGCCAGTCTATGTCTGATGCAGGATACAGCATGCTTGGGGTTGGTGCATGGGGATGACCCACTGAGATGTTATGGGGAGGGAGGTGGGAGGGGGGTTCATGTTTGGGAACACATGTAAGAATTAAAGATTTTAAAATTAAAAAAAAAAAACAAAAAAACTTGGGATTAAGAAACTTGAGCTACTGATGACTCAGAAATGAGTTAATAGTTTAATAATGTTTCTAAAATTGAAGAATGGATTTTTTTTTTTTTAAGGAAAAAATGTGGGCTATTCTCTATCGTGAATGAAAACCAAACAAAAGAAATAGTATTAAATAGATTGTTTCTAAGTTAAAGTATTTCATTTGAGTTTAAATTTTATGAAATTTAATGAAAGTTTATGAAATTTCTGTAACTTAAGGAATAAATAATTTGAGGTAGGTAGGGAAGTGAATGTAGTACACAAGTACTACATTCCATGCTACTAAGTGAACAGGTCCTTTTCAGTCCCAAAATTTCATCATTATATTTATTAATAATATCACATTGATAGCTTCAAGCCTCATACTCCCTTTTGGTAACATATTTGAAAAGTATTAGTAAGTGAATATTGACAGAATGTTTTATCATTCCAGTGCTTACATGCCTAGAGAAATGTTTCTGTGGGTGATGACTCCCCTACCTATGGAAATATATGTGCATTTAGAATACAGGGGATACTATTAAGGTGTAGCAGAAGGCAATAGCACCCCACTCCAGTACTCTTGCCTGGAAAATCCCATGGACGGAGGAACCTGGTAGGCTGCAGTCCATGGTGTTGTGAAGTTCGGACACAACTGAGTGACTTCACTTTCACTTTTCACTTTCATGCATTGGAGAAGGAAATGGCAACCCACTCCAGCGTTCTTGCCTGGAGAATCCCAGGGACGGGGGAGCCTGGTGGGCTGCCGTCTATGGGGTCGCACAGAGTCGGACACGACTGAAGCGACTTAGCAGTAGCATTAAGTTGTAAGTGTACAGGCATCAACTAAAAATTTGAATAGAAATTCCTGTAGTTCATTCATTCAGTAAATATATATAGAATACCAATGATGTACAGTACTAACCACTGGCTAGAGATGTTATCTGGCCTAATGGAGTTGAAGAAGACAGATAAGACGTAACACTTAAAAATATTTTTTTTGCAAATATTTATAAAGCACTATAAGGAAAATAAACAAGGGAAGTGACAGAGGGAAAAAAAATGTTAGAAACCGTTTAAAAATGAATTGTGGTGGTTGGGCTGGGGGCAGGAAAAATTATCTGGATGTGCAAAGGCCCCAAGGCACAATGAATAAGCTTGAGGTGTTCAGTGAACTGAAAAGATGACACCATGGTTGGAGAAAGTGGAAGGAGGTAAGGCTGGAGAATGAACAAAGGGCCTCCTGGGTCATGTCAGAAATGAGGAGCAGTTAAGGTTTTATATATGAAAGGTTGAAGGCAGGAGGAGAAGGGGACGACAGAGGATGAGATGGTTGGATGGCATCACCTATTCAATGGACATTTGGGTGACCTCCGGGAGTTGGTGATGGACAGGGAGGCCTGGCATGCTGCAGTCCATGGGGTCGCAAAGAGTTGGACACGACTGAGCAACTGAACTGAACTGGTATTTAAATGAAAATGTATAGCTTCATTTATTAAATGAGACCAGTTCAAGGAAGCTTGTGTGGATGAATTTTTGATATCTTTTTTGAGTGACACCGTTTCTCATCTATTTATCTTTGAAATGTCCAGCTAAGGGAAAGAAAGGTAGTGATGGTGTAACATGATACACCCTTTTGTGGATAATTATATAATGCCACTAGGGTAAAAGCATTTAAAGAGAGGAGGAGGTAATTTTACTCTTTTCAGCCTGGAATTTTTAGTAGATAAAGATAAAACATTTCAAGCTGTCTCTAATACAGTGCCATCTCTTCAGAGAATCGAATTACTCTCCTTTCTCTCTTTTACAGAAGACTCATGTCTTAATTTATCACATGAAATAAAACATTTACGCAAACCCTGAAAATTGCATCCCTGAGAAACCACAAAAATCAGGAGAAAGTAATTAAGGCAGGATTAATCAAATATATGGTATATTTTTAACTTTCTAAAAAGGCACATGGTTTGGCAATTTATGATGCTACAATAGTGAACTTGATAGGGAATTACAGCTTCTGAGATATTCATGTTTAGTAGCTGGTAATTTATGACAGTATCATTTAGTACATAGGAGAATATGATCTCAGTAGGTATTCCTGACCACATTAAAATTTAGGGGATTCTTGATAAACTGATAAAATAATGATGATGATAATTATTAGAATGAAAGCCAGTTCTTTTCAGCAGCTGAACAGAAAAGAGAGGTCAAGATGAATGATCCTTTAGAGCCAAGAAAGAAGCTTAGCGCCTTCTGTGTTGCGGGTACTCTGCTTTCTAGGGCTTGGCTGTGAAACACTAGACGTAGGATGTATCCCCTTAATATCACTAACCATCAAGTAGGATCAATACAGAAATGTGCAAGGTAGAGTTTCAAGTTCTATAGTTTCCACCTGCAATTTCACTGCTAAGTGAAAAGCCTGGGTTGATTACTTCGAAGATTAAATTGCTATTACTGTTAAACTGGTATGGGGAGCAGATTACATTTCCTTTGTAAGTGTGCTCTGCTTGGAGAACCTGTGTGATATATTGGAAAGAGCTGAGTTGAAAGTCATAAGACTTACTCTTGCTCACAGTAAACTAAATATGACCTTGGCCAAGTCACTTAATCTCTATTTGTCTGATTCCTCATCAGCAAAATGAAAACCAGAAAATATTGTTTCTTTTGTCCACTTCACTAGATTTTTGAGGTTAAAACAAAACACCTGGTTATCTGTGAAGCAATATACTTCTGCCCTGATCACTATATTTTGTTACACAGCAGAGATCAGGAGACTGCTGTGTAGTCACTATAGTGTGGTTAGTGTTCATGCCATGTCATACTGAGTCACCCACCCGCATTTTTGGAGTCCAAAGGACAGCGGTACCTTACGAGATATTACATTGTGGGAGAGGCGTTGTGCATGTTTTGGGGTTGGTCAAAAGTTTGTTCAGGTTTTTCTGTAACATCTTATGGAAAAACCCAAGCAAAGTTTTTGCCTAATCCAATACTATGTCTTTTTGATCTCTGACAGAAGCAACTGTAGCATACTTCCTTTTGCTTATGATTCTATGGTGTGATTAGAAGAGTAGAAGGAGAAGGCAATGGCACCCCACTCCAGTACCCTTGCCTGGAAAATCCCATGGCGGAGGAGCCTGGTGGGCTGCAGTCCATGGGGTCACGAAGAGTCGGACACAACTGAGCGACTTGACTTTCACTTTTCACTTTCATGCATTGGAGAAGGCAATGGCAACCCACTCCAGTGTTCCTGCCTGGAGAATCCCAGGGATGTGGCAGCCTGGTGGGCTGCCGTCTATGGGGTCACACAGAGTCAGACACGACTGAAGCGACTTAGCAGCAGCAGCAGCAGCAGAATAGAATTCTTTGAAAGAGAACAAGGCAGCAAGGTGGGTCTCTACCAATGGAAACTTTCATCAACCTCATTATACACTCTCACTGGTGGTTACAAAAACTGTAAACAGAGCAAACTGCCTAGTGGATGTCTTTTCTCATGTCTCACTCAACATGACTGCAACTGAATTTGTTTATCTTCCTTCTCATGATGAATAATAACATTGTCATCTCTTTCATTGCCAAACCCAGAAACCTGAGATTTGTTCTAGGTTTTTCTTCTTGTTCAACTCCCACATCTACACCCAATATCAGTCCTGTAGCTTCAGTTTCCTTAATTCATCGCACAGTCATACATTCCATTCTGTTTGTGTTGTCTCTGACTTGGTTCTGGTTCTTATGTTTTCACAGCAGAGTTACTCCAGTACAGTAACTTCCTAATTGGGCTCCTCTGTCCAGAACCAGCTCTTATAAGTCATCCTCTTCAGTGATGACTAAGTTCCTAACTTAGAGAGTTGACCGAATTACTCTCTTGCTAAGAATTTGTTAATGCTCCCTAGAACTCAAGTTATAGGTTCTTAGCATGTATGGCTTTTTAGCTCCTCTCTCAATCAAGCCTGATTATCACATTCCTCTCAGTGTATCCTTTACTCTGTCCATATCATGCTTTTCCATGATTCTGTACTTTCTCACATGATGCTAACACAGCCTAGAAAATTCTCTTCCCCATTATAATGCCTACTAACTGTTCTTCAAGCTTCAGCTCTGCTGCCATCTCTCTCCAGAAGCTGCCTTGGTGTCTGTTCATTTGACTGCTCCTTCTCTGGGCTCTGCCACTGCCTTGTTTATACTGGTGCTGTATTCATTAGTCCTCAGCAGTCCTCATCTTTAGGTTTTCCTGAATATCCCTGGATGCTAATCGTGACTGGCTTATAACCTGGTATTCAATGCACTTCTTTTAAATGGAGAAGTCAGCACAGTCTACATTTGGCAGCCACACCAGAGTGAAGATGAATGCTCTACAGTGACTAGGTTGAATGAAAGAAGGGAAATCAAACTGTAAAGACATTACCTGTGAAGGCTTTAGAGTGAAGACTTAAAGGGAATAAACAGCATGAGAGAGAAACAAGGAGATGAAAAGTGGCTTAGGATGAATCTTAACAGTAACCTAGCCAGGGCTGACATGTCCATTAAGTTACAGCCGCATCCTTAAAGTTACAGGATTGCAACAGACATTACTGTATTTTGCAGTATTTGAAAGACAAGGAATAGACAATGCAAAGGCAAGTCGTATGTTTGAATAACGTGTGAAAGGCCCATTGGGCTGGGGCAGAGTGAGGGAGGATACTGTGGGCTGAACTGTATCCCCTCAGATTTCATGTTGAAAGCTTAACCTATGGTACGTGTGACCATGACTGTGTTAGGAGACAACTAAGTCAAATCGAGGACATTAGAGTGGGCCCCCAGGCTATCTGCTCGACGTCCTTATTAAAACAGGAAAAACCATGGGAGGACAGAACAAGGAGGTGGCCGTTTTTAAGCCAAGGAGAGAGACCTCAGAAGAAACCAAACCTGGTGAAACTTTGGTCTTGGACTGTGAGAAAATAAATTTCTGTTGTTTAAGTCACCCATTCTGTGGTATTTTGTTATGGCAGCTCTAGCAAACTAGTGCCGAAGGGAAGAGTAATAGATAAAGTCAGCAAAATGATTGGAGTTTGGGCAGAGGCAAAGGAGGGAGAAAGTTGTGGGGCTTTACAGGTTGTTGTAAAGACTTTAGATTTTATTCTAGTGAAATGGGAAGACATTGGAGGATTTGGAGCAGGTGAACATTATGATCTGACTTTTACTTTTGTGGAGAATGGGAATTGATAATCAGAGTAATACTGATCAGATAGTTAACATTGTCAGTTGTGTAGAGGAGAAGAGGGGAAACAGTCAACAGGGAGAGAGCATGGGAAATGTTTCCTTCCTTCCATTAAACAACTGAAAAAACTAAAGATCCAAGGAGGATCCCAAAGTGACTTGCCCAAGTTGACAGAATAATTTAATAGTGGTCCTGGGAATAAGAATCAGGCAGCCAGTTCTCTTTACTACTTGTGCTGGAAGGGAGGGGCATTTGGCTTCTCCTGTAAGGAACACTTAAGTTTGGTTGCCTGGTATTTGGAGGAGGCTGGGTGTATCCTTGTGAGCAGCTATTAACACTTGAGTGAATTATAGTGGTCATGGCATATGCTGGGATGCTTTCAGCTACCTGTCCATGCCTCTACGACTCAAGGACACGTAGTGTAAGAGACTGCAGGAACAAGGGGAAATTATTCAGAGGCTCTAGTCACAGACTGTGTTTCCACAGATGTCCTTCATGGTGGATCATTTCATTGACAGAACAATTTTCAGCAATGATAATAGCAATGGCTGATCTCTAAACTGTCCACCAACATGCCAGGAGCCTTACATGCTAGGAATGGGAGCTTTTGGTTCTAGGCTGATAAAGAATTTGTATCTGTGACTGTGTTTATACATATACACATATATATTGTGTATACATCAATTATATATTGTATACACATATATACAATATACTCATATGTTTGTATGTATGTGAAATACATATGTATACATGCATATTATGTTGTATTATATACTGTATCATACATATGTATTATATTTCTATTATAATTATAGAATATATTATTAATATATTAGAATTATTATTATAATTAGATTTAGAATATATTATTAAATATAAATATATTATATTTATATGTTCAAATTGAACATAAATTTGAACATAAAATATTCTTAATAGTATAAATATGCTCAATTAAATCTGCAGGATGTTGCATAGAGATCTAAGTTTAAATCACAATTCTGGTTCTCAATTCACTAGATGAACTTGGGAAAGTTATCCAACCTTCAGTTCAGTTCAGTTCAGTTCAGTTGCTCAGTTGTGTCCGACTCTTTGCGACCCCATGAATCACAGCACGCCAGGCCTCCCTGTCGTTCACCAACTCCCAGAGTGCACTCAGACTCATGTCCATCGAGCCAGTGATGCCATCCAGCCATCTCATCTTCTGTCATCCCCTTCTCCTCCTGCCCCCAATCCCTCCCAGCATCAGAGTCTTTTCCAATGAGTCAACTCTTCCCATGAGGTGGCCAAAGTATTGGAGTTTCAGCTTCAGCATCAGTCCTTCCAAAGAACACCCAGGACCGATCTTCTTTAGAATGGGCTGGTTGGATCTCCTTGCAGTCCAAGGGACTCTCAAGAGTCTTTTTCAACACCACAGATGAAAAAGGATCAATTCTTCGGCGCTCAGCTTTCTTCACAGTCCAACTCTCACATTCATACATGACTACTGGAAAAACCATAGCCTTGACTAGATGGACTTTTGTTGGCAAAGTAATATCTCTGCTTTTTAATATGCTTTCTAGGTTGGTCATAAGTTTCCTTGCAAGGAGTAAGCGTCTTTTAATTTCATGGCTGCAGTCACCATCTGCAGTGATTTTGGAGCCCAAAACAATAAAGTCTGACACTGTTTCCACTGTTTCCCCATCTATTTCCCATGAAGTGATGGGACTAGATGCCATGATCTTTGTTTTCTGAATGTTGAGTTTTAAGCCAACTTTTTCACTCTCTTCTTTCACTTTCATCAAGAGGCTCTTTACTTCTTCACTTTCTGCCATAAGGGTGGTGTCATCTACATATCTGAGGTTATTGATATTTCTCCTGGCAATCTGGATTCCAGCTTGTGCTTCTTCCAGTCCAGCGTTTCTCATGATGTACTCTGCATATAAGTTAAATAAGCAGGGTGACAATATACAGCCTTGATGTACTCCTTTTCCTATTTGGAACCAGTCTATTGTTCCATGTCCAGTTCTAACTGTTGCTTCCTGACCTGCATATAGGTTTCTCAAGAGGCAGGTCAAGTGGTCTGGTATTCCCATCTCTTCCAGGATTTTCCACAGTTTGTTGTGATCCACACAGTCAAAGGCTTTGGCATAGTCAATAAAGCAGAAATCGATGTTTTTTCTGGAACTCTCTTGCTTTTTCAATGGTCCAGCGGATGTTGGCAATTTGGTCTCTGATTCCTCTGCCTTTTTTAAAACCAGCTTGAACATCTGGAAGTTCATGGTTCACATATTGCTGAAGCCTGGCTTGGAGAATTTTGAGCATTACTTTACTAGCGTGTGAGATGAGTACAATTGTGCAGTAGTTTGAGCATTCTTTTGCATTGCCTTTCTTTGGGGTTGGAATGAAAACTGACCTTTTCCAGTCCTGTGGCCACTGCTGAGTTTTCCAAATTTGCCAGCACTTTCACAGCATCAAGGCTCAATTTCCTCATCTGAAAAACATAATAATGATGACTAAGTTTAGAAAAGATACTTGGACTTAAAGCACTTAAGACAATGCCTGGGTCATAGTATGTGCTAAACTAGGGTAGCTTTTATTATTGTTTTTCATTCTGCTAGCTCAGACGGTAAAGAATCCACCTGCAATGCAGGAGATATGGGTTCAGTCCCTGGGTCAGAAAGATCCCCTGGAGAAGGAAATGGCATCCCACTCCAGTATTCTTGCCTGGGAAATCCCATGGACAGAGGGGCCTGGTGGGCTATGGTTCATGGGGTTCCAAAGAGTTAGATATGACTTAGTGATTAACAACAACAAACTTTGGGTTTAATTTCCTCTTCTTTTTCTAGTTTCCTAAGTTGGAAGCTAAGATCGCTGATTTATCTTGCTTTTTTTCTAATGGAAACATTTCGTGCTATAAACTTCTATATAAGCACTGTTTTCGTTGCATTCCACAGATTTTGGTATATTGTGTTTTTATTTTCATTTAGATCAAGACATTTAAAAATATCTTTTGTGATTTCTTTTTTGATGCATGAGTTAAGTTCAAAATATTTGAAGAGTTTTTTTAGGTATATTTCTGTTATCAAATTCTGGTTGAATTATCTTATGATCAGAGAACATACTATCAATCCCCTTCAGTTTATTGAGAGTTGTTTCATAGCTCAAAATAATATCTGCTTTATTTTATTGAATGCGTCTGGGTATCTTACTTCACCTGCAAGGAGAACAGAACCTTGGATTTTGCCCTATTTTAAGGGAAGGTCTGTGTGAGTGTGTGTGTATGCCTGTGCACATATACCTGTGAACATGCCTGAGTGTACATGTGTGTTCGACTGAGGAAGAAGAAAGTTAAGTGCCCAAAACCGTCCAGGAATATTCACCAACATATAACTAAAAGCTCTGTGGAAATGCCTCACAGGAAGTCCTAAGAAATTCAAAAATTGATATCAGATCTTTTCTGAGTGAACAGAGGAAGAAACGTGGGGGTGTGATGTCTAATACATAGGAAGGCGTCAGGCCCAAGAAAAAGAGAAGTGGACATTTTTGTGACTTTATCAAAGTTTCCGTCTTAACTAAAACGGACCAAAGATAGCAAAGGAAACCGAAGCATTTGTGTCATACTTGATTGTGAATGTATGTTTATTCCCTTTTACAAAAATGTGTCTCTTCTTTTTGCATATACATGTATATTTTCTTTTTCAAATTCTTTTCCCATTTTATATTGTTACATAATATTGAGCAAAGTTCCCTGTGCTATACAGTAGGTCCTTGGTGGCTATCCATTTTAAATATAGCAGTGTACACATATCAATCCCAAACTCCCTAACGATCCCTTTCCCACATCTTTCCCTGCTGGTAACCATTAAGTTCATTCTCTAAGTCTGTGTGAATCTGTTTCTGTTTTGTAAATTAGTTCGTTTGTATCATTTTTTTAAAATGATTCTGCATATAAGAGATATCATGATATTTCTTTCTCTGTAAAAAAAATGATCTTTCTTACAAGGCAGTTTCGTTCTCAGGTGATTTGTATATTTGTGTTAACAAATAGTTTTCAGTGGCAGAAATCTTGAAATGGCATAGGGCATGTCTCTTTTAAGAGAATTCTACAGAAGAAGATACTCAGCTAAACAATCTGTTAGAATATCATGTCTTTTAGGGAAGGGATGATGTCTAATGTATTCAGTTAATCCCCAACTCCCATGCTTGCACATAGTGGGCATTCAGGAAATATTTATTGAATGAAAACCTGGAATTTGAAGAATAAGAACATTTAATGAACAAATGAATATGAAACTGCTATATCTTAAACCCCATTTTATAGATTTCACAATGTGTATTAAACTATTAGAGTACCTACAGCAAGAAAAATCTATTTATCTTTTGAGAAAACTAGTTTTCTGCCAGTTATCTTTGACCATGGAACTCTTCGTAGAAGCTACCTATTACCATTCGCAGAAATTCTGTCATAACTCAATGTATCTTTGAGGTAGCAAAGTGAAAGTGAAGTCACTCAGTTGTGTCTGACTCTTGTGACCCCATGGACTGTAGTCTACCAGGCTTCTCTGTCCATGGGATTCTCCAGGCAAGGATATTGGAGTGGGTTGCCATTTCCTTCTCCAGGGGATCTTCCTGACCCAGGGATTGAACCTGGGTCTCCTACACTGAAGGCAGATACTCTACCCTCTGAGCTACCTTTAAGGTAGCAAAGCTGATGACAAAGATGAGAATTTGAGCAGATGGTTGTGATATCACATCCCACCCTTGCTAAATTGACTCCACACCACAAAGACTTTTTCAGTGTTCAAGTTAAACTGGCTTGTTATATGAGTTGGACTTGGTTGGTCACACACAGAAAGCAATTTTAATTTTGCTTCTGTCCCTTCGAAGCTGCTGTTTTGACTGTTCACTCTGAACCCCTAGATTCCACTAACCAGTACAATTCTGGGTAGCTGTCCACTGGCGTTTCTGACTAGCAACAGGTAGTGCTGCTGCTGCTGCTAAGTCGCTTCAGTCGTGTCTGACTCTGTGCGACCCCATAGATGGCAGCCCACCAGGCTCCCCCATCCCTGGGATTCTCCAGGGAAGAACACTGGAGTGGGCTGCCATTTCCTTCTCCAATGCATGAAAGTGAAAAGTGAAAGTGAAGTCGCTCAGTCATGTCCGACTCTTAGAGACCCCATGGACTGCAGCCCACCAGGGTCCCCTGTCCATGGGATTTTCCAGGCAAGAGTACTGGAGTGGGGTGCCATTGTCTTCTCCGACTAACAGATAGTAAGTGAGAGTAGAATGTCTAGTGCAGTAGAAAGTCCAGTCCAGGTACACGGTAGCTCTGTTTTCTCTCACAGCTATTATCATCAGGCTGGAGATCCAGGCAGAGGAGGGGGGCAGCTGGGTCCCCTCTCTTTCCCCTCTCGCTGTCTTCTCCCCCTTTTCTAGCTGCACTTTCTGACCATCCAGCAATAGGGGAGGCGGGGGGAAAGCAAGGCTCAGGTGGAAAGGAGGAATGAGCTTGACTGGCCACTATAATCTGCCATTGTGAACCTCTATGCGTAGTGGAGTCCCAGTTGACTTTTCTCTCGGGGGCACTTTGGTGAGTTTTTGTGACAATATCTTCTTTTGCCTGTGTTACAGGCCATGTTTCAGGAACTGTTCTGCTGACTCTAGTTATGCTTTCTCAGGCCACTGGTTATTTCTTCATTCTCTTGGCTTCTCGTGGTACATCCTTCCTAAGGAGGTCATGTCAGCCATCCAGGCAATCTCTTCCAAGATGACCCACTCTGTTTTTTCTTGAGTAGATCCTTAGTTGCCCCACCAAATTCTGGAAATGCTGCTTATTCCCCACGTAGCTCAGTCCTGAATACCAGAAAAGGCTAATTCAGGCCACAGGCCCCTGTGTTTTTAAGTGTGAGTCAGGCATCAGTCCCTATGACTCTTAAAGACTGGAACACATGTAGCAAGCTCTGAGTGGCTCCATTGACATGCCTCTCTTTTGGTTTGTGTTAAAGAAGCGGCATGTCTCTCTGGAGTGGAGGGTGAGGATGGGAACACTTGCTGAACTGATAACATCCCCCAAAGAAATCCTTATGCCAACTTCTTTAAAGTCACTTTCTATAGGCTGGAATTTGCCAGTGTGATTACCTGGGTAGAACCACTTCCATATTATGGGGTCCCTGAAGCTACCATCTCATTACAGAATGTGGGCTTTCTGGCATAAACTCTATTGGGCCTGTTCTGAGACCTCTAGAAAAGAGGAACTTCCCATTGCACGTGACTTAATGTATTTAATCCACACTAACACCTTTTATGAGAAACATAGCAAGAGAAACCAAAGCTGAAATAAAAACTAGCCAGAGATCTAACCACTGACAATTAATCATGGTTTTTTTTATAATACATAAAACCTACAAAATAAGAAGAAAAAGATGGAAAATACTCGTTTTATATATCAATTATTAGCTTCATATGGTGAGTTTTATAGGTATCAGGATACGATAGAGATTGAATTTCACGTATGAAAGACTCAGTTTTCTCTATCCCCTAGTCCATGGCCATCAGACAACAAATTAATTTCCCCTATAAATACTCATCTATGCTTAGGCTTGCACTTGTCCTTTGGTTTTTGTGGTGTTTGACCTTTATAACAATACGATAGCCTTGTTTGCCCAGAGATCTCCTGTTGTCAGCACTGGTTCTTAATGAGCTCAAAGACATTAAGGCCACCAGCAATGAAGCTAGAGTTAGGAGTCCCCGCTAAAAACAGAAGAAGAAGTTCATAGTGAATGTCAACACTGACTGACGCTCAGGAATTAACTGTGCATTTTATCAAGTTAAAACTCACACACCTTCCTGAAATTCTTCCACTTTTTTTAAAATAACGCCCTAACACTGCTGCTGTTGCTAAGTCACTTCAGTCGTGTCCGACTCTGTGCGACCCCATAGATGGCACCCTACCAGG